>NC_081860.1:15323639-15626276 GCF_963259705.1 Myotis daubentonii | reverse complement strand
CTACCTGGTGTCAGTCACCTCCCTCCTCCACGTCCTACCCCTACAGGGAAAGGATAGGAACAGGCAGCTGAGAAACGGGCCTACAGCCCGGCCGGCGTGGCTCAGTGGTTGATTGTCGACCTAGGAACCAGAAAGTCATGGTTCCATTCCCAGTCGGGGCACATGCCCAGGTTGGGGGCTTGATCCCCAGTGTGTGGTGTGCAAAAGGCAGCCGATCCATGATTCTTTCTCATCATTGATGTTTCTCTCTCTCTCTCTTTCTCTCTCTCTCTCTCTCTCTCTCTCTCTCTCTCTCCCCCCCCCCTCCCTTCCTCTCTGAAGTCAATAAAAGTATATTGAGAGAAAGAAAGAAAGAAGGGAAAAGGAAGAAGGAAGGAAGGAAGGGAGGGAGGGAGGGAGGGGACCTACAGTTGTAGAAGCTGGGCGGGTAGGGGTCTCCATAGCACCTGCTTGCACAGGCCCCAAAGGCCACTGGGATAGGGTGTTACGAAGTGTAAACGCAAGACTCCCCGAGATAAAAAACTAAGGCCTCTCTTTTGATCCCAGAGTAATCCCAGCTCATGTTTACCAGCTTTTTGACTTAATTCAATATTCAGATTTCGTGCCTTCTCTAAATCTCAGTGTCTTTCTCTTTCGAATGGGGACCCCACAATCGCTTCCCTTGCAGATAACACATTTAAGGTACGTAGCCACCCGGGCCGTGTTCAGTCATTACTAAAGCTGTCATTACAAAGGTTGGCACAAGCCCATCTGTATGTAATTTGCTCAGTGTAACTGGTAATTAGTGGCGGATTTGGGATTCTGACGCCAGCCCTCATCGTGGGAAGTATGTGCCCCTACTACGGAATCACACTGCCTTTAGCTCAGGGCAAAGGTTGCTTGGTCCACGGCAGGGTTGGACTCACGCCCCGTGCACCCTGTGAGATCAGGGAGGGAGACGCTGACTAAGATGGTCTCAGGCAGCCCTGGAAGGCTTTGTGGAGGAGGGGGCGTTTGAATTGGGTCTTAGTGAAGAAGATGACTAAAGTGGAGACCACGGGGCATTCACAGTAGGAGACACTGTGAGCAATTCCGAGAGGCTGCCCGGGCTCTGGAAACACACCTGCCTTGTTGGAGTCGAGGGCTCCAGTCGCCGAGGGCGATGACAGCGGAAGGTGGCAGATGACAAAGGGCTTCGGAGGGCAGGCTCAGGTTGCAGTTTTTCCACAGGAAAGTGACTGTGAATTAGAAGGAGGCACAATCTTCTCAAGAACCACCAAAATATGTGGATGCAGCAGCTGCACTCAGAAAGGAGGGAGGAGAGCGGATCTGGGGCTGTCGGAGAGCCAGGGATGCACACCTCCGGGCAGGAAGGTGTGAGTGGCAGGAGAAGGACAGTGGCTGCGGGGACGGAGGCAGGCACTGGGATGTGTGGCTCGGTGCTTGAGTATCAACCTATGAACCAGGAGGTCACGGTTTGGCTCCTGCTCAGGGCACAGGCCCGGGTTGTGGACTCAGTCCCCAGTGTAGGATGTGTAAGAGGCAGCTGATCCATGATTCTCTCTCATGATAGATGTTTCTATCTCTCTCCCCCTCCCGCTTCCGCTCTGAATTCAATGAAAATATATATTTTTAAAAAAGGAAAGATGATGTAGCAGCAATAACAAATGCCTCCCCAGGGCCTGCTGTGTGCTGCTCCCTTCTGGGCACTGGGTCCCACCAGCACAGACAGCTCTACTACAGTGCCTGCTAAACAGCAGCCAGGCCAGTCACCACCCCAGCTCTCAGTTTACCTATCTTTGAAATGGAATAATACTGTCCACACTACAAAGATGCTGTGAAGGCTTAAGATAATGCATGAAAGCGTCTCACAGTGCGAGCCTGTCTCGCGGGAAGCGCGCACACCCAGACGCTGTTGTTGTCATGTCTATTTTTGAAGGACAGCGCGAGAGAATCATAGGCCATGGTGTAAATCAATGGTGCGAAGCTTCCAGGGTCAAAGATGACTCCAGCGTTCCATGGTCAGCGCCAGAGAAAGGGCTGTCACCACGAAAGAAGTGAGAAAATTGGTGTTTGGGGAAACGTGATAGGCTTGGTCTGATGTTGGAGGGGCTGGCCGGGCACCCACCCAAGCAGAAAGATGTGACAGGCCATTGGAAGCATCAAGTCAGATCTCGGGCAAAACCCAGCAGTTGAGAAGAGAATTGAGCCATTTATCAAGAGCCTAAATATCTTGCCCACATTATGACAAACACCCAGATTTTTGGAACCCGCTGGACACGGCTTTAAATTTCGACTCAGTGTTTCAATACTCGGTTGTGTTGATGTGAGACAAAGACCTCTTGTATTTCTCTGGGCTGTGCACCCAACATTTCTGCCAAGATCCACACGCCCCAAATCACCATGTGTGTCGCTACCCTCTGCCAGGAAACGGCCCAAAGGGGTTAAACAAGAAGTTTTCTTGGTCTCCGCTCTCGGCGTCTCTGTTATTCACACCTCGACAAACCTTCCTTCATTACCTTTTGGAAATTGCAATATGATTTTGGCGATTAAGTTTAAATTGGGGATAATCCGCTGACAGGCATTAACATCCTGTCCAAACATTTCCTTTACAATTATTTCTTAACCTCCGTCACATCGCTCTCTCCCCACAGACCTTTATTAATATAACATGGACAGCACGCCAGGACGCCGCGCTGAGGGGAGGGAACGGGATCGCCCGGAGGGCTCATCAGAGATGATCAAGGCCTGTAAGAGACAGCGACACAGACCGCGCTGGGCGTTCGCAAGTCCCAGGTCTGGGAGCAGACGTGAGGAGACGCCTTGTGGAAGCGTCTCCTGGCTGTTTGGGTGAGAGCGGGGCGGGTAGGAGTTGTGTCCCCAGCTTCACCTCTGTCACCATTACCCATTGGGAGAGGACATTCTGCTGAGACAGGGAAACAGTATGGCAGGACCAAAATAGGCGCCCAGCCCCACCGGGGGGGAGATTCACTAGCGAGACAGCGCCTGCGGGAAACAGAGGTGGCGATAATGTGATATATAAAGCGAGGGGGTCCTAGGAGTTTTCAAAACATGTTCCCTTGTGCCTGGCCAGCGTGGCTCAGTGGTTGAGCATCCTGGTTTGTCACATGAACCAGGAGGTCACGGTTCAATTCCCGGTCAGGGCACATGCCTGGGTTGCGGGCTCCATCCTCAGTGTGGGACTTGCAGGAAGCAGCCAATCCATGATTTTCTCTCATCATTGTTGTTTCTCTCTCTCTCCCATCATCTCTGAAATCAATAAAAATATATGAAAAACAAAAGCCATGTTCATTTGTATTATCCATTGTGGGAGCCCCAGCTTGTTAGCAGAAGCCAGAGAGGTCAGTACAGACCGTCCACGTTTCAGGGAAACACAGACATGTTCTGCCACTTGCCTCTGATCCTACGGGGAATAGGAAGTGGGTTTAGCATGGGAGTCAGGCAGGAATGAGTCCCATTGGGGCCAGGAAAGTAATTTACTCTTCCCGGGTTTCGGTTACCTTGTCGGTGACATCAAGATGATAGCAGTGCCTTCGTTCTGCACAGAAGGGTGAAATTTGTACCGAAGGCTCTGTGATCGGCAGCTGCCAGTGTTGCCATTAGGAGAACAGTAGTCTGTGATAGCCCAGAGCTGGCCCGTGGGCTGGAGGTGTGAGCGTGTCTTAAGGCGCACTTTGTAGGCTGCTGTGAAGAGTGACTTTGATGCGGCTGCGGGCCCTGCAGGATGGTGTGAAGAGTGACTCTCATGGGGGGTGCAGGCTCCGCAGGATGGTGTGAAGAGTGACTCTCATGGGGGGTGCAGGCCCCGCCGGGAGGTGCACCCGTAATCCGAAGAGCTGTTGCCTCGGCGGCCCTGGCTTATAGCACCAGCACGATGGCAAGCAGGCGCACCCCCGTGAGTCCCCAAGTGTGAGCAGGAAATGAATTTTAAAAAGATTATAAGGATGAATGGAAATGTGCTCACACACAGCGGCTCTGTGACGTGCTAAGGGAAGATTTTATGATTCTGAGCGGCTGACACGATAGCCCGGTGCTTGATCAGCTTAGTCAAACAGTGGAGTCTATTGATGTTGCTGTACCACTCACTAAGCACAAGGCTTCCAGGGCCTACGGTGGGGAATGAAAGTAAGCAGCCGTACCCGAGAGCAGGTGCGAACAAGCAGGGCCATTCACCGGCGTGGCGGGCACATTCCGGGCAGCACATGGACGCACACCTACGTGGAGGGCTTGTGCCCAAGCGGGGAGGGGTCCCTGCATGTTAGTCAGGCCCTGGGTGGGGAGGGGAGTTATGACTGCGTTTTGTTTTGTTTTTAAACCACATCCTTTTCGGGAAAGTTCAGGAAGATCCCATTTACCCTCCCTTTATCCCGGGGCAAGTGGGAGCTTAGGAGGGGAAAGGGACGTGCCCACGCACGTGCCTCAGGCAGGCCTGGAAAGTGAGGCCTCTGCTCAATGCATTTTATTTTTCTCTTTTAAACATTTTTTTTGGAAACCTTTCAAATTTGTTGAAAGTCAAGAGATTAGTACAGGGAACCTTCAAGTATACCCAGCTGCAATGCTTAGGATTTCGGTCAATCCTTTTTTTTTTTTTTTTTTTTTTGCCCTGTAATAATTTGAAGCAAATATCAAACTCCGCATCTTTTTGCCTGATGCAATTTATTATTTTTTAAAAACATTTTTACTGATTTCAGAGAGGAAGGGAGAGGAAGAGAGAGACAGAAACATCAATGATGAGAGAGAATCATGAATCAGCTGCCTCCTGCACGCCCCCTACTGGGGATCGAGCCGGAAACCCCAGGCATATGGCCCGGACAGGGACTCAAACTGTGACCTCCTGGCCAAAGAGATGATTTTTAGTCCCCTCGTCTTCACATCTCTCCCATGTTTCATGATGACCCTGCTTTGCCAAACCCTGCAAATGATTCCCTCATTTGAATACACACCATCTCTGTAGGATTCCTCTCCTAGCTTGTTTTTCAAGTGGATATATTTGATTAGAACCGGGAGAGTCTTTGGGAAGAACTCACGTACCTCGAGGTCTCTGCTCCCCTCCCTTCCTTCCACACCTCCCCCGCCCCCCGCTGTCTTGAAATAGTTTGTAAATAAGTAGATTGATCCACTCACTTGATACCATTCTAATGACTTATGTGGAGTAAATCGAAAACTAATAAAAATGGAGATCACAAGCATGTGAGGCTATGGAAGGAGGGCTGATTATTTTTTAACAGTTTCTGCTTACTGTTCACACCTAGTTATGCCTCTCCGTCATAATCGAAAACATCAGTGTTGGGGGTGAAAATACGCCCTTGTGGTTTGCTGTCATGTTCACGCGCCCCCCCCCCCCATCTATGCTAACCTCCCCCTCCCTCACCCGCTGCACCAGGTGACAGGAAACACTCCTGAAAGCATCTCCTTGAAAAAGCAGAAGGAGAGGGGAGGTTGGCACCATTCCCCACGCCATATTTTCTGTCGCTGGAATAGGAAATACACTTTATGGGCCTGGCCCGCGTGGCTCAGTGTTTGAACCATCATAAGCCGGAGACCGTTTATAAAGAATGGGCCAGCTTCGTGAGATGCAGTAAGGACCTCAGTTAGGAAGAAAAATGAACACACTTTTAATAGAACTTGTGTACTAGTATTTGCTCTCGTGGTTTTAGTATCTGGTTAAAATGCTCCTGTCTTCCTGCATAAAGCCAGGCTTTGGGAAACGATGTTCCTCTTCATTGCCGGTTTATCATGAACTTCTGAATCAATCCTGCCCCTTCCTTGTCCTCAGTCCCCAGGTTTCCAGTGTTCACCCAGTCCCGGGGAAACCGATGGCCATCGCCTCCTCGGCTGCTTTCAGAAGCTCCTGGTCACTCATGACTGCGTAATAGTAGATGAAAGCTGGGTTGGTGTCTAAGAAGCAGTAGGAGACACAGGGCAGAATCAAAAAGAGAAACATGGGCCCAAGTTGGTTTGGCTCAGTGGACAGAGCGTCGGCCTGCGGACTGAAGGGTCCTGGGTTCGATTCCAGCCGGAGCCAGGGCCTCAGTTGCAGGCTCATTCCCCAGTAGGGGCCGTGCAGGAGGCAGCCCATCAGTGATGTTCCTCTCTCTTCAATGCTTCTCTCCATCTCTCTCCCTTCTTTGTCTGAAAAATCAATAATAGCATTTTTGTTTTAAAAGAGAAACACTGCTTGTTTAGATATTACTGCTATTGGTTATGATAGTAAGAGTAAGTAAGCTAGCCCTGGCTGGTTTGGCTCAGTGGATAGAGTGTCGGCCTGCGAACTGAAGGGTCCTGGGTTCGATTCTCGGTCAGGGCACATGCCCAGGTTGTGGGCTCCATCCCCAGTAAGGAGTGTGCTGGAGGCAGCCCATCAATGATGTTTTCTCATCATTGATGTTTCTCTCTCTCTCTCCCTCTCTGAAATATATATATAGCAAATTAGGGATTGCCAAGGATTGCCAAGCTTGCCAATCAGACTCAGGGAGTCATGTCCAGGACACAGGACGGCATTTCCATGGCTCTCATCGGTTTGCTGATTTATTCTTAGAGAGGAAGGAAGGCTGGGTAGGAGACTGGTACTGCTTTTGCGTGAACTCGATTTTCAGGGCCGGAAGGGCTTGTAGAGCTGATCCAGTCGCAGCTTGTCACCCAAACTCCCAACTCCATTGCTCCCCGCCCTTGCCCTCCACCCCCCCCCCCCATCCCAGACTCTTCTGCAAATCAGGGAGCCATGGTGGCAGCAGGGGCAGGAGAGGGGCCTGCAGATACTCCAAAGGCCTCAGGGGAAGCAGCTCAGAGCAGGAAATACTTCCGGGTCAGTGACGATGCAAAGGTCCGTCCCGGCCTGAGCCTTGGTGTGTGGCCAAGGGCTTACCTGTCGTAGGCCTGTTGAGACACGTTGCCTAGATCTCCCCACGACCTTTCCAAAGTACAGCCTTCCCCTGGGGGATACCAGGAAGTCGTTTTTGGCCATCAGGGCTAACACAGCCAGAATAACTCAGCGGGGTCGCTGGCTTCTGTTTCGCGTCTCCTTTTGGTTTCAAACACCACGATTTCATGCTCAGGGAAAGCAGTTCCGGCGAAACGCGAGCCGGTCATGGGATGTTCTTCTCTCCCTGTGTTTGCTCATTCTCTCATCCATCACCGGTTTGTGGAGTGAGAAGTTCTCTGTGGCAAGAAACCAGAGACCTTAGCGTTACCTCCAGAGCTTACGAAACAGCGAGGGAGGGAACACCTTCAGGGCAGCACATGGTAAATTTTACAGAAGGCTGAGGGCCGGCATCGCCGTGTAACATGTACAGGAGCTGTGCTGCGTGTTTCATGTACACTGGTTATTTCTTTAAGTATATTTTTATTGATTTCAGAGAGGAAGAGAGAGGGGGAGAAACACCAATGATGAATCATCGATTGGCTGCCTCCTGCACGCCCCCTACTGGGGATGGAGCCCGCAGTGCAGGCATGGCCCTGACCTGGAATCGAACTGTGACCTCCTGGTTCATAGGTCGACGCTCACCCACTGAGCCACACTGGCCAGCCTAAGCTAGTTATTTAATCTTCCCTAAAACCCGGTGGTATAAATAGAACAGACAAAGTATCTGAGGTTTAGACACCTTGACAAAACTCCTCTCGGTCACAGAGCCAGTGAGCGACATGACTGTGTTATGTCCACCCTGCCAAGAGCTGCCAGGCACGCATGTGTGTGCATTGACAGGTAGATACTAACATACATACCCATGCACACATGTATGTTCCAGAGATGGTGCTCTGACAGGGGCGCCTGGTACAGGGATCACAGAAGGGGGGGTGATCCCTTCTGTGGGCCTTCCAGGTGGGAAAACAAAAAGGCAGAATAGCCTGGCAGGCGTGGCTCCGTGGTTGAGCATGAAGCAGGAGGTCACAGGTGGATTCCCGGTCAGGGCACATACCTGGGTTTCGAGCAGGGTCTCCAGTGGGGGGTGTGCAGGAGGCAGCCGCTTAATGTTTCTCTCTCTCCCTCCCCTGTCTCTCTCTCCCTCCCTCTCTCTCTCTCTCTGGTTTCCATCCTCTTTGGAAAGTAAAGAAAACAGCAGAAAAACTGACTAGAAGGCCAAGAGCAACAGGGCGCCGTTTCCACTGCAGAATTCGACTGTGACTTCTCTCTCCCCCTTGGCTGACAGGACGCTGCCCTCTCTGCCTTTCTGCGAACACTCAGCCCACGCCCTCGCTGTTTCCTTAACTGCACCTCGCCTGGGGCCTGTGGCACTGCTCGCTTTTTTCTCCGCACCCGCCTCTCTCTGACAGCCGTCATCTACTCCTTACACGTTTGAGTTCAAGTGCTTACCCGACACGATCACGCATTTATACAGCACGCCTTTGTTCTTGGCTCTTCCGAGAAAGGCACTGAGCAAGGCAGTGAAACCTGCTTTTCTTAACAAAGGGACAACCCAGAAGTGATACCCAACTGTCCCTCCTCCCCAAATAACATTGGTTATGTATCCCTTTAAAATGAGCTGGTTTCTGCCCTGGCTGGTGTTGCTCAGTGGTTGGAGCCTAGGCCGGCGCACCAAAGGGTTGTGGGTTGGATTCCTGGTCAAGGGCTTGTACCTGAGTTGCAGGTTCGATCCCGGTCTAGTCGGGGTGCATCAGGGAGGCAACCAGTTGGTGTGTCTCTCTCACATCAGTGTCTTTTTCTCTCTTCTTTTCCTCCCTCCTTTTCTCCTTCCCTCCCTCCCTTCTACTCTCTAAAAAAAAATCTATGGAAAAGATATCCTTGGGTGAGGATTAACAAAAAAATAAATGAAATAGGTTGGTTCTGGTGCTGTTGTTAAATATTTCAACAATTATCTCTAACCCCCTTTTCTCCCCTCCCTCCCTCCCTCCCTCCCTTCCTCCCTCCCTCCCTCCCTCCCTTCCTTCCTTCCTCTCCCTCTCACCCCTCCTTAAAGCTCATTGGCATAAAGTCTACCTTGTGTGCTACAAGGGCTAACTGAGCTACAAGCTTGCTTCTGAAAACTAAGGGACCTGGTACCCTCCTCTGACTCCAGGGCTCCACAGCCCTTGTCCCCGCCCCACCCTCTTCAGAGACTGACCTGTCGTCTTTCACTAACCTCTGCTGAGACCTTCACACCTCACAGGCTCCATCCTTCTCGTCGGGCAGGCCCACGGCCCCAGAAGCGGCCTCCCACCTCCACAAAATAGTAGCAGCCATGCCCCTGGCTGGTTTATGACACAATAGCTTTCTTGGAGCATGCTTATAAATATTTATAGCGCAGAGTGGGCAGTAATGGGCTGCTATTCAAACACACCTGCAGGGGAAGAAAGAAGTAAAAAAGAAAAGGAAAACACACACACACTCACGCATACTCGTGCCCACAATAGGAAGGTCACCACGGCATTGAGACCCAGAAAGCATCTGTACAGAACCTATGAACCAGGAGGTCATGGTTCAGTTCCCGGTCAGGGCACATGCCTGGTTTGCGGGCTTGATCTCCAGCAGGGGGTGTGCAGGAGGCAGCTGATTGATGATTCTCTCTCATCACTGAAATTTCTCTCTCTCTCCCTCTCCCTTCATCTCTCAAATCAATAAAAATATATGAAGAAATTTTTTAATCTTAAAAGAGAAAGTAAAGGCAATGTCCCTGGTGATGATGTGTGGTTTCAGAAGCTTCAGGCCTCCCACGCCAGCTTTGCTCTTGGTGAGAGGAGAGAAGAATGGAAAAGCAGACCATTAATTCAGTTTCCTATTGCCATGTCCTTGGTTTTATTTTGCAGTGAGCCCTCAAAATCATAGCCTAAAGGGATGTGTTTACTGTAAGTTCTATGCAAATTAAGAAGGAAAGGTCATTGGGTCCCTCTCTTTGTCTTATCAGACCCTCTTTTTGTCCCCTTGGGTTCAACCCAAACCCTCGCATCTTGGTTGCTTTTATTTATTTTTAATTAAAAAGAAATTTTTATTGTTGTTCATCCTCACCGGAGGATATTTTTTCCATTGATTTTTAGAGAGGGGAAGGCACGAGGAGAGACAGAAACATCGATGGGAGAGAGACACATTGATTGGCTGCTTCCCGCACAGCAGCCCAGGATCAAGCCTGCAACCAAGGTACATGCCCTTGACTGGGATCGAACCCAGGACCCTTCTGTGTGCAGGCTGATGCTCCAACCATTGAACACCACCACCCAGGGCTATGAACACACAGTTCCCATTCCTGGCATATAGGTAGCCACTTCCCAAGTGGTACTGGAAGAGAAAATCCCAGCAGAGCAGAGGCCTTCGCTATTTCGTGGGCTGACTCTTGGTTAGAGGAGTTTCCGAGGCAAATGTAAGGGAACGGATTTTCATGCCTGCGACCTGCCAGGCTGTGTGCCAACCCGAGGAGGCCTGCGGTGCCATTCCCAGTGTTCAGTCGGGGACACCAGTCTCCGCACAGAAGCCCCTTTCTGAAACAGGCATAGTGCACGAGACGGTGTCGGGCCAGTCGTCTGCCATGGACCCCCCCTCCCCCCACCCCCCGGACTGAATGCCTTTCCATCCCCTAATAGCTTCTCTTGGGGCAGAGAGATAGGTAAGCAGAGGAATGATGCCAAGATTTGCTGTGTGCACAGGTAGGAAGCCAGCAGGCAGTCACCTTTTCACTAACTGTGCATATTTCACTATTACTCGGTACAAGTATATAAAGTTCAAAACCCATTTCTCAACTGTCTGTTTCTCGGACAGTACCTGGGAGAGTGTGTGTAAGTTTCTGTCTTTGCCACTCTGTACTCAGTGGATTGGATCAGTGATCAAGGAGGAGGAATAAGCCCGGCCAGCGTGGCTCAGTGGTTGAACATTGACCTATGAACCAGGAGGTCATGGTTCAATTCCCGGTCAGGGCACAGGCCCAGGTTGTGGGCTCCGTCCCCAGTGTGGGGCGTGCAGGAGGCAGCTGATCCGTGATCCTCTCTCATCATGGATGTTTCTCTCTCTTCCTCCCCCTTCCTCTCTGAAATCAATAAAAATAGATTTTTTAAAAAAAGGAGGGATAATAAAAGGAATACTGAAGGCTCTTTGAGCCGGGGGTATTGCTGGGACATTTTCTGTGTGTCTCTTCCATTGTTCTAGGGACTGCGGGGACCACAGATAGTATAAGAGTGGTTCTTACGGAGACATTATAATTAGCTTAATTTTAAAGACCTTAATATCTGATAGAAAAAGTTCATGCCTGCCTTAGGAAGGTAATAGAATTACAGAAAGTTAGGATTTGAAAGGAACCTTATATTACTTGCTGTTTGTGTCCCTGCTGAGAGGTTACCAGGGATGGGCAAACTTTTTGACTCGAGGGCCACAATGGGTTCTTAAACTGGACCGGAGGGCCGGAACAAAAGCATGGATGGAGTGTTTGTGTGAACTAATATCAATTCAAAGTAAACATCATTACATAAAAGGGTACGGTCTTTTATTTCAATAGTTTTATTCATTTCAAACGGGCCGGCCGTAGTTTGCCCAGGGCTGGGTTAAGAGGTAAATGAGATTGTAGTGACAGAGCCACCAACAGGGGGCATGCGCTGCCTTGTGGTGGCTGGCCTTTTCTAGGTTACTTCTCCCCCATGGTCCAATTTCCGCCTTCAGAAAAACTCTCTGCTTTCTCACAGGAGCTCCCGACATACCTGAGGGCAGCTACCATGTCTTCCCTAAGCTGCCTTTTCCCCACCGGAACCTCCACCCTCCCTCCCATGCTTTCTGCGGTCATGCGTCCAGAGCCTTCCCCATCCCTGGCCAGAGCCCGCTGTCAGGGTGATTGGCACCAGCAAGCACAGCTCCCTCAGGGTGACTGGCCAGGGCCATGCATTTCCACCTCTGGACTCGGTGCCTCTTTCAATGCAAAGTTTGTGTGTATATTTTAGCTGCTGCACACTGCTAGTGGCACCTGAACAAAAGCAGAATATTTTTTTTTTTTTTTAGGAATGGATGCCAAGTGAAAGGCACTCGAGGCAATTTTGAAGTCTTTTAAAGGAGTTCTTCATGAGACTCCGGTGCTAATTCTGATTCCACTGCCATTGGCCATGAATCCTTGAGGAAGTCCATTTTCAAAGAGAACCATAGCTTTTCTTTTTTTTTTAAATGTTTTTGGGTTTTAGAGAAAGAGGGAGAGGGAAAGAGAAAAACATCAGCGATGAGAGAGAATCATGAGTCAGCTGCCTCCTGCACGCCCCACACTGGGGATGGAGCCTGCAACCCGGGCCTGTGCCCTGACTGGAAATCGAACCATGGTCTCCTGGTTCATAGGTAGATGCTCAACCACTGAGCCACACCAGCCGAGCATAATCTCTGACCCCTTGAAGGTGAGACCAGATCTCGGGAACCCCTATTCCATGGCTAGGAACCTAGTACTGATCCCAATAGAGGTGTTCAATCACCATTTGAACGCATGAGGGTATCATTCAACCCGGGAAGAGATTTTGGTGAAATATGCATGCCGTTCCCTTAAAGTAGGTTGAGAAGGTGAATGATATGTATAGGAATCATACACACTAATACAGGTATGAGAACAGAAGGTCCTAAGGGTGCGGAAGCCGGGAGTCAGGGCCAGAGAATGGCACCCTGGCCTTGGCGAGAAGCCCGACTTCTCCTGTGGCAGCGGAGGGTGCCGATGTCACAGGGACCCTTGGCCGCCACCCACGCCATCCGCTGGCTGCCCATTTATATCACCAAATAGCCTTTCTCCTGAAAGCTTCATACTCCGGCCTGAAAACCGAAAGGAGGCTGGGGTGACGAGGGGGCAGGCTGTTGGGGAGCCACGTGCCTATCTGCCTGAGCCAGCAAGCAGGCCTCCGCCCTGCAAACCACACAGCTTCTCCTGAAACTGCTCATGCTCCAGTGGCCCCTCTGTCACCTGATGGCATCCCCGGTGCCAGGAGTGAGCAATGAGCGGGACCTGTGCCTGAGACAGCTGCGCGCATGTACACACGCACGCACATGCACATATGCACACACACACGCACCCGGGGAAGGTAAATGATTGCACACAGGACATTTATCTCTGAGGTTGTTCTCCCAGCAAAACCTATTACTGGCCTTTTCCTGGTGAACGTGGGCTGAGTGTCAATGCGGCGGGGGCTGGCATGGAAGCAGGCTGCGAGAACTCTTTGTGATACTCATGGGTCTGCAGAGAGGCCTGCAGCAAAGAATGTTAGTGTTTCTGGGCTCCTGCAGGTGGGCAGGGTGTGCAAGGCATTGAAGAGGGGCTCTATGCTTGGCCAGCGTGGCTCAGTGATTGAGCGTTGACCTATGAACCAGGAGGTCATGGTTCGATTCCCCGTCAGGGCACATGCCCGGGTTGTGGGCTTGATCCCCAGTAGGGGGCGTGTAGGAGGCAGCCGATCAATGATTTTTCTCTCTCTTTTCCTTCCTCTTAGAAATAAAAAATATATGTGTGTGTGTGTGTGTGTGTGTGTGTGTATGTATGTATGTGGGTGTGTATATATATACACATACATACATGCATACTAGAGGCCTGGTGCACGGAATTCATCCACTGGTGCGGGGGGGTGGGGGGGGGTCCCTCAGCCCAGCCCAGCCTGCACCATCTTCAATCTGGGACCCCTTGGGGGATGTCCGACTGCCGGTTAAGGCCCAATCACTAAACTGTCAGTCGGACATCCCTCTCACAATCCAGGACCGCTGGCTCCTAACCACTCGCCTGCCTGCCTGCCTGATTGCCCCCTAACCGCTCCCCTGCCAGCCCAATCGCCCCCAACTGCCCTCCCCTGTAGACCTGGTCCCCCCAGCTGCCCTCCCCTGCCGGCCATCTTGTGATGACGTGGGGGCGGCCATCTTTGTGATGTGAGGGTGCGAGGGTCAATTTGCATATTACCTCTATTATATAGGATATGTATGTATGTATATATATGTGTGTGTATACACACACACACGTATATATATCCCACGTTCAAAGGCTGTAAAATCGCGTTGTTTACCCATATCTTCAGAAAAAAATCACTTCTACTGTCGTGGTAAACAACCTGCTTCCCTATTTATAATGGTCTGGCCCTCTAGCAACTTCAGCTCGAAATTATAGCTAATTTGCCTACAAACGTCAGGTGGTCGTACTAATCTGGCCACTCAGTGTATATGTACTAGAGGCCCAGTGCGTGAAATTCATGCACTCGGGGTGGGTGGTCCCTCAGCCGGCCTGCACCCTCTCGCAGGCCAGGAGTCCTTGGGGGATATCTGACTGATGGCTTTGGCCCGCTCCCTGTAAATTGACGGCTTAGGCCTGCTCCTCATAGGGAGCTGGCCAAAGCCGTCAGTTGGACATTCTCAGTGTTGCTGTGGAGGGGGGAGAGGTTCCTGCCATCACTGCTGGGCTCGCCAGCTGTGAGCCTGGCTCAGGGCTTCTGGCTGAGCGGCGCTCCCCTTGTGGGAGCACGCTGACCGCCAGGGGGCAGCTCCTGTGTTGAGCATCTGCCCCCTGGTGGTCAGTGCGCATCATAGCGACCAGTCATTCTGCTGTTCGGTTGATTTGCATATTAGCCTTTTATTATATAGGATATGTATATATACATATATATAAAGGAGCTCTAAGGAACGGGGTATTGAAGTGGCCCGTTGGCAACAGACGCACTTAAGAATTGCAGGAGGGAGCCAGTCAGTGTGGGATGCTTCTTGTGAGAATTAAATGAAGGACTTTGTGTAAAGAGGCTGGACGGGCACTTGGCACATAGTCAGTGCTAAGTGTCCCTGGTTCCTGATGTTGCTGTTTTGATCTGTTTGCTTCATTTTGGGTCAGTCGGCCTCAGGACCACGGCCCGGCCTCCTGCTACTCATCCCCACGGTATACGCCTATACCTACCCACCCCACCCGGCAGCATACTCTCTCTTCCCTCCAAGCTCTAGGCCACTGGAGTCAGGGTCCTTCCCCAAGAGCATGGGTACAGTTTGGCCAAATGACCATCCGCTTTCTTCCCCAGTGGAGGAGAGAGGCGTCTTGAGCCATCATTGTCTCATCATCATAGTGGTCTCACTCTGGCTTCGGCAGGTCAGAGAGTTCCCCCTCTCTCTCTCTTCTGCTCTGAAATAATTAGACAGGAATGTTGTAGGATCCGCATGAATTTTATTCTACCAATGGCTGAGTTAAAGAGTCAGAAAACCCGCAACCCTGCTCATTAAAACTGTAAAATAAATTGGGATTCAGACACAGCCAAGGACAGGGAGATTAAGCAAACCCAGTGTGTGCCCAGGAGTTCAGGTTAATCAGAACAGACTCTCTCCTTTTAGCCTTTCTTTTTTCTAAAATATATTCTTATTGATTTCAGAGAGGAAGGGAGAGGGAGAGAGAAGCCTCAATGATGAGAGGGAATCCTTGATCGGCTGCCTCCTGCACGCGCCTACTGAGGATCGAGCCCACAACCCTGGCATGTGCCTGTGACCTCCTGGTTCATAGGCTGATGCTCAACCAATGAATCGTGTAGGCCGGGCTCCTTTTGACCTTTCACCCAGGGACTGTGCATGACAGTCATGTTCAACAGAAACATTATTTGCTGCCATCACCTTGCCTGGGTGGAGAAAGCCTGGCGTTGAACTTTTACATGTTAAAAGGGTCACCCGTCATTAACTCCAACGCCAGGAATTTTTTTATGGGAATGTCACAGGCTCCCAGGGTCGCTGACCTCCTCCCCCTACATCCACAAACCCCGAGGCTCACAGCGGCCAGCCACAGAAGGGGCCCCGCGGGGCCAGCGGTAACCTCGCCTTTACACCGTGGCCGCCTTGCCGCGGGCATTGCAGGCAATGCCTTGTGGGCTCGCAACACTGGCCCATTGTGGGCTCTGCCTTGGGCCCGCCGCTGGGGTCCAGAGGTCAGCCCTGAAGGGCATGGGGCCCTCTCCTCACACTTCAGGACTCCCAGCACCCATGCTGCTCCCGTGCCTGGAGGCTCACTCCCACTCCAGCCCCTCTCCCAGTGCTCCTCCTCGCACTGCGGTTCTAGTGAAACTTGCTCACGTGTTTGAATGTGACCCGTGCCAGAGCAGCATGGACAGTCACCTCTCCAGATTCCCCACCCTGAGAAAGTGGAGGGCTTCGTTTTTCATTGAGTAAATGGATGGATGAAACACACTCTCGCACCATTAGGACATGACAGTTCTGCAGCAAATCACAGACCTTACTTTTTTTTAATTTTTTTTATTGATTTCAGAAAGGAAGTGAGAGGGAGAGAGAGATAAAAACATCAATGATGAGAGAGAATCATCGATTGGCTGCCTCCTGCACGCCCCTCACTGGGGATTGAGCCTGCAGCCCCGGCACGTGTCCTGACCATGAATCGAATCCTGACCTCTTGGTTCTTGGGTTGATGCTCAACCACTGAGCTACACTGGCTGGGTGAAATTGTTATTTTAATAAATTGAAACACGTAATTCATTGTAGAAGCTTTTGAAAAAACAATCATTCATAATTCTTCCACCCACTGCTTACATTTATCATATGCACGTTCAACCTTTTCATCATGCATGATTTTATATATTCAAATACCATGGAGATATTTTTTTTCCAATGAAAATATCATCACATTGTAAACATCTTTTTACAACCTAAAAGATCAACTATTCATGACATTAAATAATCTTTTAAAACATGATTTTCATGATTGCAGGCTAGTCAACTTTCTAGAAAGCTTAGTAAGCCAGATTCCAGTTGTTGTATATTTAAATTATTCTGAGGATTTTCTTATTTCATTTTATAAGTACATATTCAAATTTCATGTCCCCTCAGGATAAAAATCTTAATAGTGGATATACTGGTCAAAATGTTTGCTTTTTATTTTATTTTTTGTTCATCCTCACCCGAGGATATTTTTCCTTTGATTTTTAGAGAGAGTGGAAGGGAGGGAGCGAGGAAGAGAGAGAGAGAAACATTGATATGAGACACATTGATTGGTTGCCTCCCACTGGAGCCCTGACTGGGGTGGGGAACGACCTGCAACCCAGGTATGTGCCCTTGATGGGGAATCGAACCCGAGACCCTTTGTTGCTCAGGCTGAGGCTCTAACCACTTGAGTACACCGGCCAGGGCTCTGCTGATGTTTTTTTAAGCTTCTGATAAATATTACCCAATAATTCCCAAAGAGCTTCAGATTCTCCCAAGCTACACACCAGCAGCAAATGAACATTTTCATTCACCCTCACCCACACTCCACAGTATAATGGAGGCTTTTAACAACCATAGGAATCTTCAGAAATTCCGTCACATCGGCAGGGCACTGTGTCACACACTAAGAAAATTGATTCCCATCCACCATGAAAAATGCAGTGCATGCTGCAAAAGACAGGGGGGCCCAGTTAGGGAATAAAAAGCCTTTTTCAATCATTCATTCTGTCAATATCTACTGAATGTCAGGCTCTGTGGTAGCCACTGGGGACATAACAAATGAGGAGACCGCTACAACATGCATAGGGTATTTTTAAAAAACAGTTCGGGCCCAGGGAAATCAAGCATGGGTATAAGGTGGAGAGGTGCTCGGAGGGCCGCTCGAGAACGGCTGGTCAGGGAGGGCCTCTTTTTTAAAAAAAAACACATGTTTTTAATGATTTTGAGAGAGAGAGAGTGGATGGGAGAGGGAGAGAGAGAGAAATAGCAATGATGAGAGAGAATCATGGATTGACTGCCTCCTGTATGCCTCCAGCAGGGGATCCAGCCAGTAACCCGGGCAGGTGTCCTGACCGGGAATCGAACCGTGACCTCCTGGTTCCTGGGTCGATGCTCAACTGCTGAGGCATATTGGCCGGGCTGAGGAGATTCTGAGGTCAGGGATGTGAAGACCAGGGGAAGCACATTCTAGAAGAGGGGGTGGGAAACCCAAAGGCCTGAGGTCCCAGGAATAGCTCCTAAATTTTGGAGGACCAGGAAAGAAGGTCCTTGTGTTGATAGCAATGTGAGCGAGGAAGGTCATGGTGGAAAGTGAGGATGGTGCGCTGGGCAGAGAAGGTAGGGGTTTTGTCTGTCCTGGTCAGGAATGGAGATTTCATTCTAAATGTAACGGGAACCTCCTGAAAGGTTTTAAACTGTGTTGTGTTGTATTTAAACATATAAATAAGCCCGGCCGGTATAGTTCAGAGGTTGAGTGTCTACCTATGCACCAAGAGGCCACCAGTTCGATTCCCGGTCAGGGCACGTGCCCGAGTTGCAGGCTCGATCCCCAGTAGGGGGCGTGCAGGAGGCAGCCCATCAATAATTCTCTCTTCTTCTCCCTTCTTCTTTGAAATCAATAAAAATGTTTTTAAAAAACTGCTCCAAATTGGTGGAGAAGCGCACCCCTGGTGCCCATATCTTCCGAGTCCCTGTGTCTCTGGTGTCATCTGAATCTCCCTCAAATGAGCAAAGAGGGGTGTCTCACTTGAGAAGGGAGAAGCCACCGTGGCTGCATGGGTCTGCACCCCTAGGGGAGTAACCCTGCGCATCTCAGACATGGGCAGCCCCTTTCACAGAGACTAGCTCCACAGTCACTCCCGTCCCGCACCGAAAACAGTCAAACATGACGCCAGGCTGTTACCTTAGCAAGACTGACCCAGGCTTCCCTTTTCCTTTCCTGGTTAAAGGGTGCTTGAAGATGCCGACGGCAGGAGAGGGAAGAGGGCCCGCTTAGGTGTCGGCCATTATCGGCAGGCGTGGGTAAAGGTAAGTCTACGAAGGAGGTGCGGGGGGGGGATGCCTGTTCACCTTTGAACCATGAGCCCCACCCAGATCCAGACCAGTTTCCTCCCCCTGCCCGAGCACCGCCTGCCCTTCAAACCCAGGCCCTGCACCCAGCCTGTCACTGGGCTGGGCATGGATACATGGTAATGGGTGGTGATCCCTTTCTTCCAGTGCATATATTTACTCGAAATACAATTTTCATCGAATGCATTTTATTCACATCGCTGCCTGGTGACGGCACCCGGAATAATATCTTCCCTGATTATTCATTCCCGAAATAATATATTGGTGCCAAACAGCAGCTTTTAAGTGGCTTCCGATTTTTCCCCCCTATACATTGAATTTGTTATTCAGACACAGACAGGCTAATCCCATTATCCCCACTAAAGGGAGACGACAGCCTTCCAGGAGGCTCCTTCAAAAAGCCTCGTTCAGCCCGGCCGGCATGGCTCAGTGGTGGAGCGCCCACCTAGGAACCAGGAGGTCTCCGCTCGATTCCCGTCAGGGCACATGTCCAGGTTGCAGGCTCGATCTCCAGTCGGGGGTGTGCGGGAGGCAGCTGGTGGATGAATGATTCTCTCTCATCATTGATGTTTCTCTCTCTCTCCCTCTCCCTTCCTCTCTCTGAAATCGATAAAAATGTATTTTTTAAAAATAAAGATGCTGGGGAGTCAATCCAGGAGAAAGGACCCCAGGGCGTTGGTATTGCTTACAATGACCTGATTTTAATATTCTACTGTTCCACAGGGCTGATGACCACTGGCCAGGAAATGGATTGAGTTGATAGAGGGTAAGTTCAATATGGTGGACCTGAGGGACTGATGTAGAAAGGGGGTGGGAAGCCCAGCCTTTGCCCAGGTGGCCCGAGTCCCTGATCCAGGTGCAGGCCAGGGCCCGAGACCTGCACAGAGTCACGAACTGTCCAGAGTTGGCAGGAGGGAGCCCAAGACCAGCAGGATTGGGAATCCGCTTCTTCTCAGTCCCAATGGCGGGGGCGGGGGAGCACCCAGCCGTTCACCAACAAGTACGATGATGGTGTAGGTTTTTTGTTTGTTTGTTTGTTTGTTTGTTTTAAATATATTTTTATTGATTTTTTTACAGAGAGGAAGGGAGAGAGATAGAGAGTCAGAAACATCGATGAGAGAGAAACATCGATCAGCCGCCTCCTGCACATCTCCTACTGGGGATGTGTCCGCAACCCAGGTACATGCCCGTGACCGCAATCGAACCTGGGACCTTTCAGTCCGCAGGCCAACGCTCTATCCACTGAGCCAAACCGGTTTCGGCGATGGTGTAGGTTTTTTGTGGATGCTTTTCTTGGCTTTCAGAAGCTGCCCTCCACTCCTAGTCTGTGTAGGGTTTTTGTCTCCTTTGTTTTCGGGGATAGGTGGTTCAGACATAGTATTCTTACTTTGTGGCCTAATGCGGTCTCGCTCTGAGACTGGTCTAGGGGCACCTGAAAAGAATGTATATTTTGCTGCTTTTGGATGAAATGTTTTGTAAATATCAATTAAATTCATCTGATCCCGTGGGTCGGTTAAGGCCATTGCTTCCTTGTTGATTTTTTTGTCTGGAAGCTCTATCCATTGAAGTCAGTGGGATATCAGAGTCACCTACTTAGGACTGTTGCTGCCGATCTCTCCCTGAAAGTCTGCCAAGAGTTTTTTATTGTTGTTGTTTTTCATGTAGGCGCTTCTATAGTGGGTGCATATATATTTACAAGGGTTATATCCTCTCGTTGGATCGATCGCTTTAGTATTATGTAGTGACCTTATGTTTGATTAACAATTTTTTTTTTTGCTTTTTTTACATCCATTGATATGACCTTGTGGTTCATCTTCTTTACACTGTAAATAGTGAATTATATTCATAGGTTTCAGAATATTGATCTAGCCTTGCATTCCTGGCATAAACACTACTTGTTTGTGATACATTGTTTGTATATGTTGATCTACTGATTTGCTTGTATTTTATTGACAGGTTTTGTGGGGTTTTTCCGCATGAGGGGTATTGATTCGCATATTTCATTTCTGGCCCTGCCTTTGTTTTTTGTATCACAGTAACACTTGCCTTACAAACTGAGACCTACAATGTTCTCTCTATTTTATGGAATACATGGTGTAGACATGGTGTCCTATTGTCTTTACATGTTTGGTAGAATTTTCCAGTATCTATCCGAGCCTGGAGATTTCTTTCTTGGAAGGCTTTTAACAACAGATTCAAGTTGTTTAAGAGTCATATAACTATTCACAGTATCTATTTCATCTCGGGTGAGTTTTGGTATTTTATCCCTTTTGAGGAATCGGCCCTTTTTGTCTTAGTTGTCAAATTTATGTGCATGGAGTTGATTGTAGGTTATGATTTCCTTTTACTGTCTGCAGTGTTGTAGCGATGTCTGCTCTTTCCTTTCAAATTCAGTGGTAAATTTTATCTTTTTTTTTTCTTTGTAAATCTTGCTAGAATTTTCTCCGTTTCATTGATCTTTCAAAGAAACCAGCTTTTGGCTTCATTTATATTCTTTGTTGTTCTTATGTTTTCGATTTCATTTCTTTCTGCTTTTGCCTTTATGACTTTCTCCTTTCTGCTTGCTTGGGTTTAATTGTCTCTTCTTTCTCCGGTTTTGTAATGTGAAAGCTTAGCTTATCGATTGGAGGCCAGTCTTCCTTTTCAATGTAAGTATCTAGGGCTGTACACTTTCCTGTAAGCATCACGTTGGGGGAATCCTGCATATTTTGACAATGTAGCCTTTTCAGTTTTGTTCTTTGTAGATTTTCATGTCCTGTTTCCCACAGGCTATTACATTCTAAGCTATAAGGTGCCACAATGGAGTTTGACACAGTGATTTTGCCAATGTAGATGATATTAGCATTCATGCCTAAAGGCAAGTCTTACTGTGCCATTCACTCCCTTCATGGCTGCTGCTTGAGTGCCTACTGTGGCTCAGGCACTGTTCTACGCACCTCAGATGCAGCCCCGAGCACAGATGATGAGAATCCCTGCCTCTTGGGAGCTTCCCTCTCAGAGGGAAGATAGATGACAGACAAAGATGCAATTCTATTTTAGATAGTAATACATGATACCAGGAAACTGGTTAGATTCCACCCTTTCCTTCAGTAGGAGTGTTGTGATAGACAGGGAGACCAGGAAAGATTCTGAGGAGAAGGAAAGACCTGAGCCTTAGTAGGTTTTGCTTAGTGATTAGAGTGTCGGCCTGTGGACTGAAGGGTCGCGGGTTCCATTCCGGTCAAAGGCACTCCTCAGTTTCAGGCTTGATCCCCGTTCCAACTGGGGAGCGTGTGAGAGGCAACTAATCGCTATGTCTCTCTCACATCAATGTTTCTCTCTCTCCCCCCTCCCCCCCCCTCTCTCTCCCCCACTCCCTTTCACTCTCTCTAAAAATCAATGGGAAAGATATCCTTGGGTGAGGATTGATAAGAAACAAAAAAACAGAGACCTGAATGAAGTTTGGGGACCACACTCGGTCAGGTGGAGAAGAGCCCTCAAGGCAGAGAACACAGCTGGTGCCCAGGCCCAGCGGCAGGCAGGGTGGGAGAAGGGACACAGTAACAGTGAAGTGTGTGAGAATGAGGCATGGCCCTCGCGGGGAGTGTGCTTGGAAATCGTTCCATCCAGCCACCAGCAATGAATTCCCACCCAGCCTCATCCGACTGGGTCTTAATCTCTCCGGGGAGCTCATTAAAAGCTGCCGACTTCCCTCCCTAATGATCCCCACTCACGCAGGAGGTCCTGTGGGAATCTAGTTGTCTGTGTCTCCAGCCGGGACTGGTGCAGGGGGGTCCTTGGCCCGCACTGGGCGCACCCCAGCTTCTCAGCGCTACGCTGTCACTTGGAATTTCTAAAGGCACCGAGACATGATCACAAGGCTGGGACAACAGGAGCCACGTCATGCAGACAGACGGACAGACAAGCCCCGCGAGAAGGTCGAGTCTCACTATTGTGTCAGCTGACACAGCACAGTCTCCTGGGGGCAGCGAGGCTGAGACTGGAATCACTGTTAGGGCTTTTCACACTCTGGAAGCACTGGCTGTTTGAATCATAGGCTCTTCTTACCTTTTTAATTTATATATTTGTATTGATTTCAGAGAGGAAGGGAGAGGGTGAGAGAGAGAGCAACATCAATGATGAGAGAGAATCACTGATCAGCTGCCTCCTGCACGCCTCACACTAGAGATCGAGCCCACAACCTGGGCATGTGTCCTCACCGGGAATCGAACCCGGGATCCTTCAGTCCACAGGCTGATGCTGTATCCACTGAGCCACACCAGCTAGGGCCACAGGCTGTTCTTAGAAAGAAAAGAAATAGGGAAGATAAATTTAAAAAAAAAAAGACATGTAAATAAACAGACAAGTTCACATTTTAATTAGCAACCACATAATTAGTAACAAACCCACTTCCCGGCAGGAGCCGGAGCAAACCTCTCCATTCTGTATCAAGGCTCTGGCTCCCTAACACTGCTTATCCCTGGGATCCCGGGGCCCTCACTGACGCTGCACCGCCCAGACCTCAGGGACCCATAACAGCTATGTCCTCACCATTAGAGGGAGAATGGAGCCCATTGCTTGGAGATTAACTTGTCAAACAATTAAGCAGACAGGCTGCCATCGAGGTTTCCATTTCATAATTGATTTATCACTTGGGAGCATCTTGAGTCCCAGGGCTCAGCATGGAGGGCCGCCCTGCAGGCTAACACTTTAGGACAGATGCAGGAGGCTGCGGGGAGGGCAGGAGGCGCCGTGCGGTCCCACCCGGCTCGGCCCGGCCTTCAGACACAGTGAGAATTTTTACCTTCCAGTAGCCCTGGCCACACAGTCCCTGCGGGTCCTCAGAGCCTTGCTCAATCTCGTGTTGTTTGGGGAGACAGACACCAAGGAGTGTCCACAGAGAACACCTACTGCTCCCGGGCCTCCCTCCTTTAAAAGAACATGTCACACGTTATTATTTTTAAATACATACATGTACATACATATATATATATTTCAGAGAGGAAGGGAGAGGGAGAGAGAGAGAAACATCAATGATGAGAGAGAATCGTTGATCAGCTGCCTCCTGCACGCCCCCTACTGCAGATTGAGCCCACAACCCAGGCAGTGTGCCCTGACCTGGAATGAACCGTGACCTCCTGGTTCATAGGTTGACGCTCAACCACTGAGCCATCCCGGCCGGGCTCGCATACAGTTCTGTTTCATGCATTATTCCCCTACATTTCACAAATGACTTTCTCAGACAATGCATCTATACATACCCTGTCCATCCCACTTTGCCCCCTTGTCACCTCTGGCTCTCAGCCACATCCCGAGAATTCCCAGCCAGGGTGTGGTGCCACCAGCTCTCTGAAGTCCCACGAGTGTCATCGAGATGACACAGACCTCCAGCTTCGATAAATGAGCTCAGAAAAGTGGGCTTCATTTAGGGAGCGACCCCTACTCCCGTGGATTCCCGAACAGGGACCTCAAACCACGTACCGAGTTTGGAAGAATTCCTTTCTGCTCCCCGTGACAAGAATGACGTTTGTTCCTTCGCTTCAGAGCACATGGCTTTTGAACAAAGCATTACCCATAGGTTGGAAGCCACCTTCTCCACCCACATCTGTCTCCTCTCCCTCTCCCCTGCAGCCACCATTATCCCCGAGCTGAGCCGTTGTCCCAATCACGGTTTTATTGTAATGTTTACCTTCTGTGTATATGTGTCCATAGCAACGCCTCCTCTTGTTTTTCTAAAACATTGTTTCTAATTTACACTAACGACATTCTTTACTAATCATTCTGCAGTGTTAACAATTACTCTTCAACTTGCTTTCTGCACTGAATATTGTATTTTCAAGATCTTTTTTTTTCTTTTGCCCTGGCCGGTGTGGGTCAGTGGATAGAGTGTCAGCCTGCAGACTGAAGGGTCCTGCGTTTGATTCCAGTCAAGGGCAGGCACCTCGGTTGCAGGCTCAATCCCTGGCCCGAGTCGGAGCATGTGCAGGAGGCCGCCAATCGATGTTTCTCTTTCTCTGTCTCTCCTCCTCCCTTTTACTTTCTCTAAAAATCAATGGAAAAATATCCTTGAGTGTGGATTAACAAAAATAAAAAAGAAAAAAAATTTTTGGTGGCCTTTGGTAGGTCAAGGCCAATCATTTAACTGCTGTAGCGTATTCCTCCATCTGCACCTGGCCTTGCCCATTCATGTCCTTCATGTCATGACCTTTCTCCACTATTCACTGCTTTACTCCACGGTCCACTGCCTTTCCCGTCTCCCCCGTCACAGTTGCAAGGGGTACTTTTGGGGGAACACCCGGAGGAGGGATTGTGAGTCCAGAGCGCGTGTGTTTGAATTACATTCGAGCACAACATTCTCATAGGACAGCTGGGGCTCAAACGGACAACCCGCAAAGTGAGGGACTGGGATGGATTTAAACGTAGGGAACTCAGGGCCTAAAAACAGAATAAAACCTCACTTACTGAGTTCTCCTTAAAAAAGTATACAAAGCAGTGAAAAAAAATGCAAGAGAAAATTAGTTTCTTTTTGGTTGCAGCTGTTTGAACCAAAGGCAAGTGGATATAAATGACAGGCTGCGGGGTCTGACCTCTCCCAGTCTTTTTTTTTTTTAATCTTTATTGTTGAAAGTATTATATTGGTCCCCTTTTCCCCCCATTGACCTCTTCTACCCTGCGCCCCCTCCCCAGGCTTTCACCACCCTATGGTCTGTGTCCATGGATTATGCATATACACATATGAGTTCATTCGTTGATCTGTTTCCAGTGCCCCCCCCACCCCCCCCCCCCCACCAGCCCTCTGAGGTTTGACAGTCTGTCCATGCTTCTATGTCTCTGGGTTTATTTTTGTTCATCAGTTTATGTTGATCATTATATCCCACATATGAGTGAGATCATGTGATACTTAATCTTAGATCATGTGATACTTAATCTTTCTCCGACTGGCTTGTTTCGCTCAGCATAATGCTCTCCAGGTCCATCCGTGCTGTTGCAAATGGTCGGAGTTCCTTCCTTTTTACAGCAGCGCAGTATCCCAGTGTGCAGACGTACCACAGTTTTCTAATCCACTCATCTGCTGACGGGCACTTAGGCTGTTTCCAAATCGTAGCTATTGTAAATGGCACTGCTGTGAACATGGGGGTGCGTGCATTCTTTCTGATGAGTGTTACAGGTTTCTTAGCCTATATTCCCAGAAGTGGGATGACTGGGGCAAATGGGAGTTCGATTTTTAATTTCTTGAGGTCCCCAGTCTTTGGATCCTGTGGCACCAGGACAAGCATCGCAGTGAAGTGTGGGCAGTGGCACTCGGCCCTTTCCTTCCTGGGCGATGCTGAATTGCAAGCACGCAATCCCATGGCCAGTCTCTCCGTTCTCGCCTTCCGGTGGCTCAGCCAACGCCCCCGGGACTCTCCCTCCCACACACTGTTTCCCTGCACTGAACACGCAGGGATGAACCGGAGGCCGGTCCGCATGTGAATGATGGTGCTGCCTGCACTCGAGGAGCCTGTGTTAATGAGGACCCGCAGAAACTGAATAATTGATGCACGCATATCTCCGGGCTTAATTATCCGCAAACATCTCTCTCCACTCTTCACTTTGTATTTACACACAGTGCCTTGGCGGCCACGTCTCTGAAAGCCACACAGCCAGACTAGTGGCAGGAGAGGGGTTGCCCCTGTTGCCTTGTCCCCCAAAGTTAGCTGACACTGTCCAGATGTGTATCTGGGTACTATTCAATTAGCTATTGACATTTATTGATGGATTGATTGATGTTAATTCTCACCTGAGGATATTTTTCCATTGATTTTTAGAGAGAATGAAATTGAAGAGAGAGAGAGAGAGAGAGAGAGAGAGAGAGATGTGAGAGAGAGACATCAGTCAGTTGCCTCCTGCATGTGCCCTTACTAGGACCAAGGATGGAGCCTGCAACTGAGGTACGTGCCATGGACCCTTTAGTCCGAGGGCTGATGCTCCATTCCCTAAGCCAAACCGGCTAAGGCTCTTGTGGTTTCTTTTTTTAAAAAATATTTTTATTGATTTCAGAGAGGAAGGGAGAGAGAGAGAGAGAAACATCAATGATGAGAGAGAATCATGGATCGGCTGCCTCCTGCACTCCCCCCACTGGGGATCGAGCCTGCAACCCAGGCATATGCCCTGACCAGGAATCAAACCTCCTGACGTTCAACCACTGAGCCACCCCAGGTGACAGGAAGCTTTTCTTATACCCTGATCACCAGACAAAGCTGCCCTATGTCTGCTTAACAGGCATGACCCTGGGTTAACCTCTGAGGAAAGAGGTCACCCCCACTGGGCCCACACCCGCTCCCCAGCCCTCACCCCTTTGGGCTGTGCCCTGGCCTTTGGCTGAATTCTTCTTCAACTTGAATCTCCTTCAAGAACCCAAGGCAGTGTATGTGTGAGCAGGACCCCCACGTCTGCCAAGATGACCGTGTGGTAAATGGGTGGACGAGCCAATGCCCAGAGGGGTCCCTCCAGCTGCAGTGCGTCCTGGAAACTGTTCTCAGAAAAAAGCAAAGTCAAACCGCTAAAGAGTCCTTGCTGACCTTGAGCCCGCCTTTGTGCTGACCTTGACCCCCAATCACCCCATTTTCTCCAGGATACCTGGTCCTCCCTGGGGTGGCATCTTGTAGCTCTCTCTAGTTTTCTGGGGTTCTCTGGGCCCACCATGCAGTTTGCAAAGACCACATCTGGCCGGCGTGTGCTTGGCTCAGTTTTCATTGTGTCCTTGTAAACAGCAGGACATGCATGTGCCTGGGAGCCCAATGTCCACCCTCGAGGGGAGCCAGGCTGGCCCCAGCCTTGCGTGCCCTGCAAGTGGCCTTGTGCTTGCCAGCTGTGTGCAGCATCTCGGGAAAGCAAGCAGCGCGCATAGGACAAAGCCCTCCCAAAGGCAGCTCTCAGATTCTGTCTTAGCCCAGAGCGCCTATCAGCCATTCGGTGGGGTTTACTTAAATGTAAACAAAAGTGCTCCAGCTCCTCAGCCCTAGCTGTCCGCCGTGACCCCGTGCTGTGTGGGCTGAAATGAAAGTTGGTCCATCCAACCAGCTGCTATGCCTCGCCTCTGGGGTCGGGCCTGAGGACCCAGAGATGGGCCTACAGGCCGCGTTGCCGGTCCTCAAGCCGCCCAGTCTGTGGGCCTCACCACGGCCATCGTCCTGCCACCTGTGACCATCGTCCCTGTCTGCCAGGCTCAGCCACACTTTCCAGTCTGGGCCACCTCAGCCTCCCCCCGTCATCCCCTTGACTGTCATTTTGGTGTCTTAGAGCACAAGAATACAAGGACAGGCCCAGCCAGCATGGCTCAGTGGTTGAGTGCTGACCTATGAACCAGGAGGTCACAGTTTGATTCCTGGTCAGGACACATGCCCGGGTTGTGGCTTGATCCCCAGTAGGGAGTGTGCAGGAGGCAGCTGATCCATGATTTTCTCTCATCATTGATGTTTCTCTCTCTCTCTCTCTTCCTGTCCCTTCCTCTCTGAAATCAATACAAATATATTTTAAAAAAAAATATATATATACACACACACACACACACACACACACACACACACACACGCACACACACACGCACACACACACACAAGGGCAGAATGTGCCACAGAGCCGGAATGTATTGAACAAGCAGTGTGACAGCAGACACAGTGAGGGTGGCAGCTGGACAATGGGGTCGATAGCCCTGTCCAGGCTGAGCTCAGAGAGGCGTGCTCAGCAGCATCACAGGCTGTGGGACTCCTGCTCAGAGCAGGACAGCCAGCCACCCCGGGCGGGGTGCCTCCCGTTGCATTTACAAAGCCGCTCTTTTGGAAACTGACCCTGTGTCCCCTCCTCCCTGGTGATGTGCCAAGGAGGTGCCACACAGAGGCGACCAGTCTGACCTGGCATCTACTTAGCCATGACTTCTTCTTGTTTTAATCTTTATTGTTGAGAGTGTTACAGATGTCCCTCTTATTTCCCCCCATCGCCGCCCTTCACCCAGTTCGAGCCCCAGGCCTTCGCCATCTTATTGTTTGTGTCCATAGATCATGCACATAAGATCTTTGGTTAATCTCTTCCCCCACCTCCACCCCACCCCCTTCCCTCTGAGAATCGTCGGTCTGTTCCATTTCCATGCCTCTGATTCTGTGATATGCACCAGTTTATTCTTACATTAGATTTCTTATTCATTTATTTTGATTTTTAGATTCAATTGTTGATAGGTATGTATTTATTTCCTTTTTATTGTTCATATTTTGTATCTTTTTCTCCCCCCCCCCCAACATTTCATGTAATAATACCAATTTGGTGGTGTAAGCCCCAGCAGGATTGACTGAGGAAGACAAGGGTGTGGGTGCGGCTCACCAGCTATATCGTTCCTCCACCTCAAGATAATGGCAAAGATAACACCGGTTAACATAGCTAATGTTTTATTCAATATTACGGTGACTTTCAGTGACGCCCAATTATAATTCAACTGCGTCTCTATTGAAAACAATTATCGCCCTTTCACAATGAGCTTTGAGGCAAATAAATTGTTTGCGTGATTAGTTACCGCATGTGCCAGAGATGTCTCTCTCTCTCCCCCCCCCTCCCCCCACTCCTCCCAATGCTGTAGCCTTTAAATTTGCCACTAACTGGCATAAATTCGGTTTAACTCTGTCTGATCCAGAAGGTAGCAGCCAAGCTCATTTACATACTCAGGAGAAGAAAAATAGTGGCTCTAGTCACCGCCCCCAACCAGACAGTTATACTCATTAAAAATCAATGAGGGTCGCCCGGTCTGTGTGGCCCAATGGTTCAATGTGGCCCTATGAACCAGGTGGTCATGGTTCCATTCCTGGTAAAGGCACATGCCCTCCGTGCCCAGTAGGGGGCGTGCAGGAGGCGGCCAATCCATGATTCTTTCTCATCATTGATTCTCCCTCTCCCTTCCTCTCTGAATCAATAAAAATATATTTTTTAAAAAGCGGGAGCGTGGAGGCTCATGGAACTAAATCAATGTGTTTCGTTATACTCAGGGCTGACATTACATAGGCTTTTTAATCCTGAGTCTGCATTGCGAAGGGTCCTCGGAAGTCCCAGTGGGGACCTGTGGGGGGGGGGGTCACCCCTTAAGCCAGGCTGCACTGAGTCCGTCGCCAGTCTCCAGGGTAGGAGTTAAGCCAGGAGGAAGCTTTTTTCCTCCCACTAGAAGCCCAGGTATTCTAGAAATATCGGCACTTTCAAGAGGTGCCAATGAGGGTGAATTGACAGAACAAATAAATACACATGAAAAATGGCGTCCTGAGGGTGGTAATGGCCGCCGAAGCCTTTCTGTACCTTCGGGAACGTGTTAGCGTGCTTTCTCTTTCATGTCAGCAACATCGCCGTTTATATTGGGCGGGAGGAGCTCAGAAACAATCAAAATTCCCACCGGGGAGAAACTAGCTACATGAACTGTCTCGCACATGTGGCTTCTTTAAACGAATGAAACAGGTAAGAGGTGACAGCTCCAATATAGGAGAAGCACTAAAGCATGAAGTGAATTAGCAACACACAAAATTATATGTCAGCTGCTTAGAGCACCTTACATATTCAGAAATACCGTATGCATATGATTAAGGGTGGGGGGAGGAGAAGGGGGAAACAAGAATACGGAAAGAATGAATAGACATACTTGTCAGATTCCCTGTCCATATAAACCTCAGGCATGGCTTGGTGAGCTTGGTAGTAGTATCCCGGTTTTATAGATGAAAAATTAATATGCAGAACAATGAATATCGTTTGTCCAGCGGTACCCACCTACTAAGCACAGAGACAAGATTCATACCAGCTCTGCTGACGCCTACATTCTTCGATCCCCGCCTCTCAGTGGAATATAATTTAATAGTTTCTCTGTATCTTTTGTGGCGTTGCCGATGCGTTAAAGTCTGAATGTGGTGGTGGTGGTGGTTCTACTCACTGTCCTCATGTTAGATCTGTCCTTCCCAGCTCTTAATAGGGACTGGTCCGATAGGTATCTATCCCTTGCCATCATTAAAAAGTCCACCTTGCCGAAAACGGTTTGGCTCAGTGGATAGAGCGTCGGCCTGCGGACTGAAAGGTCCCAGGTTCGATTCCGGTCAAGGGCATGTACCTGGGTTGCGGGCACATCCCCAGTAGGAGATGTGCAGGAGGCAGCTGATCGATGTTTCTCTCTCATTGATGTTTCTGACTCTCTATCTCTCTCCCTTCCTCTCTGTAAAAAATCAATAAAATATATTAAAAAAAAAAAAGTCCACCTTAAGCCCTAGCTGGTTTGGCTCAATGGATAGATGGTCAGCCTGCAGACAAAGGGCTATAGGATCGATTCTGGTCAAGGGTATGTACTCCAGTTGCAGGCTCAATCCCCAGTAGGGGGCGTGCAGGAGGCAGCCGATCCATGATTCTCTCATCGTTGATGTTTCTCTACCTCTCCCTAACTCTCTGAAATCAATAAATATATGTTTTTTAAAGAAATAATCTTGCATAACTAGCATCTACTTGGTGGTCCTTTTTTACCTTCTTTGTCAAAGACTACAGGCATCCTTGCTTATTATTTTAAATTTTAATTAAAATATATGCTGGATGCCTGGGTGACCAGCAAATAACGAACTCATCATTTCACCGTCCAAGCAAGTTTGCATGTTGGGTTGTGGTCCCATGGGCACCAGGAGTCCTCTAAAGAATTCTAGAGCCGAGATTAATTAAATTCATAAATAACAGGTGCAAGACAAGGGAAAGCCAACTAGTGTAGGCGGTGCTGTGAGGATGGCTGGCCTAGAGAAAAAATGAGGGGGCCTGAGTGGTTGCATGGCCCAAGCATATGACGGCACTATATTAACACTGAAAATGGAAATTCCGTTTCAGTGAAGTAACACCATCCCTCTCACTGAGTTAGTGTTGTTGATGGAAATGTCATTGTTTTTCATTTTTAAAAAATGTTTTTATTGATCTCAGAAAGGAAGGGAGAGGGAGAGAGAGAAACATCAATGATGTGAGAGAATCATGGATCGGCTGCCTCCTGCACGCCCTGTACTGGGGATCGAGCTCGTAACCCAGGCATGTGCCCTGACCAGGAGTCGAACCTGACCTCCTGCTACATAGGTCGACACTCAGCCACTGCCGGACAGGCAGTTTTTGTAGTTTTGTTTGGATTTGTTGCCAAGTTTGACTAGGTGTTTCAGTTTTGTAAGTGCCGTAAGCATCAGGTATTTGTACATAATTTAGGTTTGCACATATTTAAGTAACTTCCATATCACAGCATACCAATATTTTATGTCAATGCTGAAAAATCTTTGGCAAATTTTTTTTAGCTAAAGGGATGTGGAATACTATTCATCATTGAACGTTCTTTGGTCATAGGAACATACCTTTTAAAAAGTTATTCCCTCTGCCGAAACCGGTTTGGCTCAGTGGATAGAGCGTCGGCTTGCGGACTGAAAGGTCCCAGGTTCGATTCCGGTCAAGGGCATGTACCTGGGTTGCGGGCACATCCCCAGTGGGAGATGTGCAGGAGGCAGCTGATCGATGTTTCTCTCTCATCGATGTTTCTGACTCTCTATCTCTCTCCCTTCCTCTCTGTAAAAAATCAATAAAATATATTTTTTAAAAAAAGTTATTCCCTCTATCATTTTCTTGTGGATTTAATACTTTTAAAATTCTTTCCTGGAATTTTATTGAAATTTTTTAAAAGAAGCAGAGACAAATACGTACTCAATAAAGTTTAACTGGAGATGTCTTTCAAATCTTTATTGGGCTTAAGTTGAGGTGCCATTTTATTTTATTCTATTGAAAGTGGGCCATTTTTTCTAAATCAATATCTAATTGATTTTTGGACATGTTCTACACTATTGATGATTCTGTATCAGAAATCGATATTATATGTTGTAATTTTTAGAGCTAATGCTAATAGCTTTTTCTATAATTTTTGGGGGTTTTTTAATGTATAAAATTTTATTGTCTGCAAATATTAACAATGTTTTCTATTGTCCCCTCTCAATCTTCACCTTTTTTTCTTGGTCTTTTTTATTTTCTAGGAGCTCCAGTACACCATCGAAAACTGTGTTGGGGTAAGTTATACATTTTCCATCATTTAATATGCAGTTCCCATTTACTCTTATTGATTGAGGTAATTTTTGTACATTTAAAAAAGTCTTTCATTCCAAGACTAATTTGCCGAGACAGGTAGGTATGCATTTTTAAATAATACATGAGAGCATTTTATGTCAGCCTATCTTGTCTGCATCTCCTGAAGTGACCGCTTTTCCTTCTTTGTGCTGAAGTTCATGTTGTGATTCTTATTTATCTACTGGTTTGAATTGGTTTTTATAAAACAAAGGTGTTTTCTCAACACCGGCGCCAGCCGTTGGAGATGAGCGATGACATCTGTTTTCTGTGTCTCCCACCGTGGCCGGCTGAGTGTCAGACCTGTGACCGTCACTCAGTAAAGGGTGTTGGCGATGGCGAAGGGACCCGTGTCCTGTTCCCCAAAGCTTGCGCTCTAGAACTTCCGCATTTCATGCAGTTGATCCATGAGTCATAGGCTGTTCTGTTCCCTGCCTGCTCCGGCATTAAACAGCTTGCAAGGGAAACAGATTATGAAAGTGCTAAGGACAAGTCGGCTTGTGAGATAAGTTGTATACAAAGTGAAAACACGTAGTGTACCTGTTGGGAGGAGCTGTGGCTCCACATTTTTAACTTTTTAAAGAAGGGGGATGGGCCTGGCCGGTGTGGTTCAATGGTTGAGCATGAACCTATGAACCAGGAGGTCACGGTTTCATTCCCGGTCAGGGCACATGCCCGGGTTGTGAGCTCGATCCCCAGTCTGGGGCGTGCAGGAGGCAGCCGGTCAGTGATTCTCTCTCATCATTGATGTTTCTCTCTCTCCCTCTCCCTATCTCTCTGACATCAATAAAATATATATTTTTAAAAATCAATAAAAGAGGAGGGATGGGGCTCCAGGCTGCAACAAGGAGATAGGGGTACATGACTGTATGTGTTTTCTTGTTGCTGAGGGAGTGAGGCATTCTCTTCTCTCGAGAGGTAGGCGTCGATTAAAGAGAAGCTGGTTTCCTTTGTTCCCTGCAAGTGTCCTGAAGTAGCCAATCCTCATACCCATCAAGCAAGCAAATAGAACCTCCGGTGCCAACGTACGTGGGAAGAGAAGATTAATCTCAGCCTAGAGAAACATTGTGAGTAAAAACCCACACACTCCAACACAAATAAAACGGCAGCCCTCAGCAAGAGGCTGGCGACAGAGGCTCCGCGCCATCCTACAGTTCAGGGCTGGTTTCGAGACGCAGGTTTTGTTACCGAACGAGGGCTTGCTGCCCAGCATTTGAGCAAAGGAAAGGCTTTACTGCAAGGTCAGCTGGCCAGGACACAAGCCCGAGCTCACATCTGTCTCCGTGGTCTGGGGGTCCGGGCAAGATGTATGGGTTAAGGCAGTGATGGCGAACCTATGACACGTGTGTCAGAGGTGACATGCGTGTCAGAGGTGACACGCGAACTCATTTTTTTGGTTGATTTTTCTTTGTTAAATGGCATTTATATATATAAAATAAATATCAAAAATATAAGTCTCTGTTTTACTATGGTTGCAAATATCAAAACATTTCTCTATATGTGACACGGCACCAGAGTTAAGTTAGGGTTTTTCAAAATGCTGACACGCGGAGCTCAAAAGGTTCGCCATCACTGGGTTAAGGAGACCATGCTGATTTGACGGGGAGGTTTCCATAGTGTGGCTTTGGGACTTGGTAGTTTGGCAGTTTATGGTAAGAGGTGGTAAGGGGGTGAGGATTCAGCACCCATCCCCGTGGACAGCAGCCCCTTGGCTTCTGAAAGGTTCTGGCATTCAGGTTCCTGTCCTGTCACAGTCCTCTGGCTCCGTTGTGGGCAGGGAGCTTTGGTCAAAGTTCTCTCCTCTGCATGTGTTCCAGTTGCACGCCTTGTGGTTTTCCGTTGTCTCTGAAGAACGACTCAGCATCTTGTCAGAACCAGCAGAGAGCCATTTTGAGCTGGGTTTGCAGTTCCAGATCTCCACCAAAACACTTCCTAACCGGGTTGGCTCTCAGTAATACATTCAAACAGTGTTCCCAGGGCTCTGGTGTGAATGACCCTGGTGCCGCGCGTGAGAATTTCAAGTAGCACTCTTCATTGTTGGAGAAAAGTACTCATCTCGTTCCCTATGAAATTATAACACGCACATCAAACCCTCCTTCGTGGGTGGTATTGCTTAGGATGGAAAGAAGCATTTTAAGTAATTTGTATGACAGGGGGTATGGGGAAGCTGTGTAAGAATGACCTAAGTTCGGGGAATGATTTAAGAAGTTCCCGCGCCGCAGGAATAATCATTTGCGGAGGGCACAGGAGCCCTTTGGGAAATGTCTCCTCACGGGGTGAGAATTTAATTCTAGGCCAGCGTGAGGCGGCCCATGGATTAGATAGTTTTTGAAGCCTTGGCCACTTTCGTGACCAGGGAAAGATAACCCTTGACTCAGCCCTTGCCCCATAGAGTGGAACGAAGCCAAAACGTCCATCATATTGGGTGGATGGGACTCACCATGGTAACGGAGCTCAATTCTTTCATGATTCATTCATGACAAGGACACTTATCTTTTTTTTTCTGTTCATATTCCAGAAACTATAAGTGTGCAATTAAAAGAAACAAAGGAGCCACACAATCCCATAGCATTTTAAAAATAATTAACTTCCTTGCCAGGCTGGTATGGCTCAGTGGTTGAGTGTTGAGCCATGCACCAAGAGGTGACTAGTTTGATTCCAGCTCAGGGCACATGCCCGGGGTAATGGGCTTGATCCCCAGTTGGGGACGTGCAGGAGGCAGCTGATCAATGATTCTTTCTCCTCATGGATGTTTCTCTTCCTCTCTCTCTCTCCCTCCCTCTTTCTCTAAAAATCAATAAAAATATATTTTTTAAAAAGATGACTAGAGGAGCTTAGATGCAGAAGTACAGTGGGGGTGAGGAGCCAGGGCTTGGAGGAAGCGGGGAGTGAGGCCGCTGTGGGGAATGTGAACAGGCGGAGAGGAAAGGCAGGCGAGTTCATTGAAAGCCTCATTGTTCTTCAGGAGAACTTGGCCTTTCTTCTATACGCAGCTCCTCCCTGGCGAGATCAGTGTTTCTGTCCCTAGAGACATTAGCTGGGTCTTTTTTCCCCCTCGAGTCCTCACTTTTGATCCTCCTTTCTCCTTCACCTGCCGTAGATTCCCTTCTATGCAAGTGCAGTGGGAAAGTATGAGTTGCCTGCATTTCGATTCTACAGCGAGGACCCACCGAGGGCCACGCCGCTAAGCTGGTGGCAGAGGCGATGCGATTAAAGCCTTGGCGACTGTGGTATCTCGCCGTCCCACCCTTTGCTGTCAAAAGCAATGAGTGTGGATTACACACATTTGAGAGAAGAATTCCTTTCATTTCCAACCTGGGAGCCTCTCCAGAGAGGAGGAGGTGGGAGAATGAATGGCATCATTTGCATAATTCCGGGAAACATGAGGAAGAGGTGGTGTTTGGGAAAAGGTCACTCACAGTCTTCCCAATAGGTTGGCCCATCGGCCGAGTACAAACAGGAAGTAAGAATTCCCTGTGATAGGACGCAAAAGGCCCTGTTGTCCTGTTGCCTGTGTTTGGATGCAGAAGGAAAAACAAAGACATCCCAGCAGCTAATTTAGATCCAGTCTGCATGGCTGCTTGGTGGGTTGAAAAGGATACAGTCACCTTTAAGAGACCACTGGAGCCCAGCCGGCATGGCTCAGGGGTTGAGTGTCAACCTATGAATCAGGAGGTCACGGTTCACTTCCCAGTCAGGGCGCATGCTTGGTTGCAGGCTCAAACCCCAGTGTGGGGCCTGCAGGAGGCAGCCGATCGATGATTCTCCCTCATCATTGATGTTTCTCTCTCTTCCTTTCTGTCTCTGAAATCAATAATAATAATAATAATAATAATAATAATAATAATAATAATAAAGAAAAATGAACTACTTGCTTGGACCTGAATTGAAGTGATTCTACATTTATGACATCTAAGGAAGCTTCCCAGGTTCACTGCTTCTTGTCTGGCTTCTGAGCTCTGTTGGAAATCAAAGACAAGCCTTTCTTGAGTTCACCCCACAGGTTTGCTTTGCGGCATTTTTAGGTGCCCAGGGGCTGCCATAGTGAAAGGCAGATGGACTTAGCAAGTGACAACCCTTTCGGGACACCCCAGGCAGAGGGGAGCGAGGGCGTGGGTGTGGAAGTTTTAGACGCTGACGCCAGTCTGAAATGGGGAACCAGAGTTCAGTGAGTTAAATGAGAGACGGGGTTATTTCTGAGCTGTGTCCAGGCTGCCTCGGCTTCATTTATCAGCACGCTGGGTCACACTGACAGACGCGGAGGCACCTCTGATAAGAAAATACATTAATTTTCTTTTCAGCAAATTAAATATAAGGGGGCGGCAGTGAACATTCCCAGGTAGGCTTAATTTGGTTTGACCCATCTAAGTTTGACATCAACTGATGTTAATAATGCTCTCACACAACATAATCTCTTTTTAAATGAAAAAATAAATGTTTTTATTGATTTTTTGGAGAAAGAGGAGGAGGGAGGGAGATAGAAATATCAATGAGAAAGAAACATCCTCGATTGGCTGCCTCCTGCACGCCCCCTATTGGGGATCCCTGGGCATGTGTCCTAAATGGAACCAGTGACCTTTTGGTTCATGGGTCTGCGCTCAACCACTGAGCCACACCAGCCAGGTAACATAGTCCCTTTTTTAGTAGCTTGCAATCTAGATGGAAAGATACGATTTATGACTAAGTAGTAGGAAACACATTAAAAAGTATACGTGTACTGTTGCTATATGGCCATATATGTATATAGTGGATATAATATTTTAAGATTAAGGATGGTTGCGTTTATTAGGGCAGTCTTCTCCAGCAGACCGCATTCTTTTGGGGGGAAGTACCCATCTGTTGTCATCATTTATGTTTCTGGGTGAGACATGGTAGCATTCTCACACTGCTCCCTGTTTCCGCTCTAACCCTCCTTCTGAAATCTCTCTCCATCTCCAAGGTCAGAGTCAGCAACCGTTACTAATTGGCTGTGGGTTTGCTCTCTACCTTCCACTTCCCAAGTCTTTTTCTTTTCATTTATCTTTATTGTTCAAAGTATTACAGATGTTCCCCCTTTTCCCCATTGACCCCCTCGACCCCTCCCAGGCCTTCACCAACCTATCGTCTGTGTCCATGGGTTATGCATTGACCCCCCCAACCCTCCCTACCCCCACCTTCCCTCTGAGATTCCACAGTCTTTTCCATGCTCTGTGTCTCTGATCTATTTTGTTCATCAGTTTTTTCGGTTCATTAGATTCCACATAGGAATGACATCATGGGATCCTTGGCTTTCTCTGACTGGCTTATTTCCCTTAGCATGAGGCTCTCCAGGTCTCTCCATACTGTCTCCAAGGATAAGAGATCCTTCTTTTTTTTTTTCTTGGTCTCAAAAATTTCTAATTCACATCTACCAGTCCCATCACTCCCTGGCTATCAGCAGCCACCATAGGCAAGAGGCAGTATGTGGCATTGCTTCCTTAAGAGCAATAGGCCTGTTATCAACGGTGCTTTCCATGAGGGTGAACAAGTGACTGAACGCCATGGACTTTGAATTCGGTGTTTGCGTGGAGTAAAATGAGCCTCAATGGTTCAGAAACCTGGCGATGGAAGTCCTTGGGCCAGGAAGGCCTGGGTCATTCATGGCAGCAGGAGCTTTCAGAGTGTGCGGATAATGGCGCAGCGAGAATGTACAGAGCCCGCGTTTCTAGGAAATGGTTTAAGGCGAGAGCCTAAAAGTGACTGTTAAGATATTTCTCTCCAGCACAACCCTTTTATCTGACCTAATTAAAATGTCTCCGCATTGTTTTCTCAACACAGCATTTAATCAAAACCCTCTGCTAGATTCTCCCCAAGATGCGTGTGTGATCCATGCGAGCACACATGCTGGGGAGTGATAACAAAGAGGAATGGGGAGAATTATAGCAGCTTTCTGCTCTTTTGTTGAACAGTAAATATTTTAGCAATCCATCTCCATTTTTCAGAATGAGTTTCTCTGGAGTCATGTATGGCTTTGCTTTAGATGAAAAGCACGTTGCGTATCTGAAGAGCAGAAAGATCGAAAGGCGATTATCAGAGTTCTATTTCTTGATCTTCCTATTCACTCCCACACGTGCCCCGACCAGGGTGGGGGATCCAGCCTGCAACTGAGGTTTGTGCCCTTGACCAGAATCAAACCCGGGACCCTTCAGTCCATGGGCTGATGCTCTATCCACTGAGCCAAACCAGCCAGGGCACAAAGCCTTTATCCCCTAAGTCTGAGAGCATCTCTCCATTTAAAAAATCTCAGCAGCAGTGGTGCCCCCCCACACACACACACCTTCTCAAATGCCATCTCTTCCTCTGGTATTGTTCTCACCGTCTGTCCGCCTCACCGCACAGTGACCTGTGACGTGTTCACAGGCATGACTCACCGCAGGGCTCCCCCATGCCTTACCTCCCAGCTCATCAGCCTCCGGAACCACACTCAGCCTGCACCCCACCACCCAGCACATGATTCCTAATCAAGTCACCTGGAAGCCTGCACCTCACCTGCCTGTCCCCGGGCATCAGTGTCCCTCCCTCCTGGAACGCCTCTTGCTCTGGCTTCGCTTGCACACCCTCTCCCGATTGGTCTCCTGCTTCCTCGGTTTCTCCGGATTTTCTGAGGCCCCTGAGCACAGGGGTCTGTGTAGCCAGTGTCCTCATTCCCTCTTCCACAGCCACTTCTCCGCCCGCCTGACACTGACAGCTCTGCTCTGCCCTTCAGGAGCTCACCCTCCATCGGCTAAGGGAGGGTGACTCCTCTCCCTGTCCCGGGGATGCAGAGTGACTTGTTGAATCGAATTAGGTCATTTCGGTTCCTTCCCCACTAATTGGTTTAAGCAGGGACGCGTGACCCCAGTCAGGGGCCATAGGGAGGAAGCTCCCAGGCCACTTCTGGGATAGATTTTTCCAAACCATTAAGAATAGGGAGCCCGGTCAGTGTGGTTCAGTAGTTGAGCATCAACCTCGGATCCAAGAGGTCGCCAGTTCGATTCCACGTCCGGACACATGCCCGGGATGTGGGCTGCATCCCCAGTAGAGTTCGTGCAGGAGGCAGCCGATCGATGGTGTTTCTTTCATCATTGATGTTTCTATCTTTATGTCCCTCTCCCTTCTTCTCTCTGAAATCAATAATTTTTTTTTTAAAAGAAGGGGTGTCTCAGAAGAAGACAGAGGGCAGCCAGAGCTGTGCCTGGACACCTTCCTCCTCCTGCCGAAGGGCTGCTAGTTAGTGATGGTCGCTGCTTGGGTGGGGGCCATGTGGGAAAGGACTGAAAGTGAAGCCAGCTGACGCAGTAACCACGTCAGGGAGCCACCGGACTTGTGAATTGAACGTGTCCTTCTTCCCAGGGTAGGACTCTCGATGCTGCCCTCCAGGCTGGAAATGGGCAATCAAACCACGTGCTTTTGAAGTCAGTGTTCCCCAAGCTGCGATTCATGGAATGTTCATCCCGTGGGTTATTAATAGACTTTCTACAAACCGAAGGTGATGAAAGAGACGTTCTCTTCCCAAATGAACTCAGAAAAATCTGGGTTAAAGTCCTATTGCAGGACTTCTCAGAACTTTCATATCCTAGTGTAGAACTCCAATCTCTAACATAGGGATATATGCCCGGCCATGGCTCGGTGGTTGAGCGTCGACCTAGGAACCAGGAGGTCACAGTTCAATTCTCAGTCAGGGCACATGCCCGGGTTGTGGGCTCGGTCCCCAGGAGGGAGTGTGCAGGAGGCAACCGATCAATGGTTCTCTCTCAACATTGATGTTCCTCTCTCCCTCTCCCTTCTTCTCTGAAATCAATACAAATATATGTATTTTAAAATACCATAGGGTGTAGTCGCTAGTATTTACCAAACGCCTGGCTCGTCAGTCGCAGGCATTTACCACGGAGCATCGCTCAGGGCTGCGTTGCTGTGGAGCTCACTTCGGGACCTGTTGCTTTTGAAACCACGATTTGGCTTTGGGCTTCATTTCTCTTTTTACTCTGGTACATCTCACCCTAACCGTTCCTGCTCTACGGTGTGAGGAGCCCATTAAAAATGGGATTGCCGATTCCCCGGTGACCTGTGAGCTTTTGTGCAGCGATATCGACATCCCCATTTAAAACAATGAGGCGGGAAGAGATGAGACAGACTCCCCTGCGAGCAGAGCTATTCTCAGGGGACAGGAGGGAAGAAAGGAAATCTATGAGCTGCCTCTTATCAGGTAATGGGCCAAGTGGGCAGGCAGGCCTGTTGGGCAGCGAGAACTCACTCTCCGAGTGGGAGCCACCAAATAAAAGGTGTTTGCTGCGGGCACCTCTGAGAAGGGAATTTTCAGGTGAGAAAATACAGCTGCTCCTTCCCCGGGGAGAGCGTTTTTCTGGACGCACCTTCCTTGTTCTTTGTTACACGTAGCCCCCCCCCACCCCCCCCACCCGCTGGCCGCGGTGGCATCTGCATTCTGCAGGGAGGTTGTGTCTGTTTTGCACCCACAGGGAGCCTCCGTGCCTGCTGCAGAGTGTGGTTTAGAAGCTCCCAGCGCTCAGGTACCTGGGTTCCAATCCTGACCCTGCAGCGTGCTGGGGTTTGACCTTGACAAGATGTTTTAAGGTCTGTGGGCCTCAGTTTACTCATCTGTAAAGTGGGAATATTAATAGTATTTCCCCTCGTGCACTTTTTTTACAAATCCGGTGCCGGGCATAAAGTTAAGTGCCTGGTAAATGCAACGAAGTACAACAAATTCAATAAATGATCAAACATTACTCACCCTGGCCAGTGTTTCTAAGTGGTTAGAGTGTTGGCCCAGGCACCGAAGGGTCTCGGATCCTGGTCAAGGGCACATACCTGGGTTGCAGGTTTGCCCCACCCTATGTGGGGCTCATGTGGGAGGCAACCAATGGATGTGTCTCACATCAGTGTTTCTCTCTCTTTTGTTTCTCTCCCTCCCTCCCTCCATTTTTCCCTCCCACTCTCTCTGAAAAGCAATGGAGAAAATATCCTTCGGGAGAGGATTAGCAAAAATAAAAACAACAGAAAACATGACGCAGTTCCTTGTGGAACACTGTCACGCAGGACACTCCCAGGCAGACGCTGGAGCATGTGCAGATCTATAGGATGGAGGGGTTTGCAAAGCAGAAAGAGAGCTGGGCTTTGGGGTTCAGGGTCTCCCGAGGCCAGATATGCAAAGTAGTGTGCGTCATACTGTGGAGCTCGAGGCCTACATCTGTGCAGAGGCCTTGAGGGGGTGTGGGTTAGGGAGGGGTGTGGGTGACCCTCGCGTGCTGGAAGGTCACTCTGGCTGTAGCATGGGATGTCGGGATCAGTCCTTCACCGCCACGTGCCTGCTGTCTAATGGAAACAAGTTAAATCGCTGACCCAGCGGGTACTGACGAGAGTGTGACTGACAGAATGAGAAGTGATTGGCTTGTGCGTGGCAAGGACAGTGCGTTTAACATACCCACCTGCTAGCGCGTGCGCCTCAGGCTCGGGGGAAGGGATGTGTGCTATTTTTACAGTGTGTGCAGTTCAGAAAACTTTCCGGCAAGCATTTGTCTTTGCCTAATGGGAATGACCTCTAGCTGACATTCGGTAAACTATAAGCCACGTCTGAGGTTCCCTGGTTCCCGATAGTCCATATTTTAACCAGCTGGGCTGTTGTTTCGAGGCTGTGGTCTGTATCACTCGGCTGGATTTTAATCGAAGCTGTACCTCCAAGATCTCTCTCTATGAACAAATCCTTGTTATAAGAGAAGCAGGTGTGTCTGGAGGTGTGAGGATGCCTCCCTGTCCTTTGACCTGGTGAAGGAGAGACAGCGGGAACCGGTGAACTTGGGGTGGGAATAAGATAACATGACTCGCCCTGTCCTCAAAGGACCAGCCCTTGAGTCAGGTGCTGTGCACCCTGTATGTTCACAGGGACAGTGGGAAAAAGGGACATTGTTAAAAGGCCAGGCCTGTTAGGGCCTTTGGACATCTCATTAACACCCCAGAAGTCTTATTTTTTCCACCTGTAAAGTAAAGCAAAGACATTTTTAAAAAAATAAAAATATGCCCAGCGAGTGTGGCTAAATGGATGAGCATCAACCTCTGAACCAGGAGGTCAAGGTTCAATTCCTGGTCAGGGCACGTGCCTGGATTGCGGGCTCCATCCCCTGTAGGAGGGCGTGCAGGAGGCAGCCGACCCATGATTCTCTCTCATCATTGATGTTTCTCTCTCTCTTTCCCTCTCCCTCTCTTCCTCTCTGAAATCAATAAAAATGTATTTTAAAAATAAATTTTAAAAAATTTCAAAACACCCCATATCTCATAGGGATATTGTGCAAATTGAATCAATGAACTTTATATACAAAACACTTAACACTGCGATTGATGTCTAATAAGCACCCCCAGTGGTTATTATGATGATGATAGTCAGTAAGTGAGAGGTTATGGTAAAGTGCTCCTGGATCTTCCAAATAAATTAGTCTCTGTGAGGGAAACTAGGAAAAACACATTAAAACGAGATGCACCGCCTGTGGCATGAAGCTCCCCTGAAGCAGGCTGCCTGTGTGTGAGGCTGTGGAGATCTGAGTAACACCCCAGATCAATCCAGCAGGCAGGCCCATAACAGCACCAAGACCCCGCCCACTGGGGTGGGACTGATGAGAGAGAAACCTGGACTCCCATCAGTTAGAGCATTAGCACAACTGCAGAAAGAATGTCCCAAGAACTGATAGACTCTAGGAAAAGACGGGTCACAGATCAAGGTTTGGCTGTTGTTGTTTTTCTATAAATGTGTTTTTTAGAGAGAGGAAGGGAGAGATTGAGACACAGAAACATTCAGGAAAGAGACACATCCTCTTCCATTGGCTGCCTCCTGCACGCCCCCTACTGGGGATCGAGCCCGAAATCGGGCACATACCCTGACCAGGAATCGAACTGTGACCTCCTGGTTCATATTTTGATGCTCAACCACTGAGCCACACCAGCCAGGCAAGGAAGCCAACTTTTTGGCAGGATTCTCTCATTTAAACTTAAGGCTCTACTTAGGTAGTAACTTAGGGAATGGACTCAACTGAAATAAAACTCTCTCCCTCTTTCTCTCCCTCTCTTGCTCTCTTGTGTATGTATGTGTATGTATATGTGTGTGTCTGTGTGTGTGTGTATATATGTATATATATACATACATACATACACATACATACATATCTCTAGGACTATCTAGACTATAACCCTTAGTTAAATTATAAACTGTCCAGCTCATAAACGTAAGGTTAGCCATCCATCCAGCCATGTATCCACCCATCCCACAGTAAGGGAACAGGCCAGGGGACTAGGTCACCTTGTGTGGCCCCAGGGGGCTGTCACACTGGGGGCCCCAGCGTTACCCTTTTCCCTGAGCTTTGTGTGGAGGTCAAATCGGACCACTTCGAGCATCAGAGGCAGCCTCTGGGCTGGCAGGAGCATTGCTCAATAGGATAATTGCAGTGTCGCTCTGTTGTACTTTTTATGCACAAATATAATACAGTCTGTATAATTAAATCCATCATTCACTACAGTAAGTGTAGTTCACCTGACTTCGGCAATTCATCTTCCCCTGGCCCCGTGGGAAACACCTTCCCATATCACGCGGCCTCGGATGGAGGCCAACTCCTCCTTACTTTTTTTTCTCTCTCTTCTCGCTTCTTTTTTTCATATTATACTATATTTATGCCATTCTGCAGTTTGCAGAAGAGTTTTTTTCCCCTGTTGTAATTTATTTCACTTCACAACAGATGCCTAGGTACATCTTCTTACACTACAGGGCAGACCCTGAACCAGAGACCAGAGAGGGTCAGTAACTTGCTCAAGGATGGTCAGCATGTAAGTGACGAAGGGGACATGTTCGCCCAGGAATTCAGACTGTGCTATCTGGAGACACGTCCCTCCTCAGACTGTTTTTCAGTGTGTATGATCTAGAAAAACTTTACTTCTCTAAAGAGACACCTCCTAAAAATTCCCTGCCCTCACTCCGGGCTCCTCAGCTGGGCCCGAGTCTGTCGGAATATGACAGCACTCTCTACGGCCCCTTTAAGACCTTCAAACACTCAGGGTGCCAAAATACTGTGTCCAGGACACCCACCCTCCGTGGGCAGTAAAAGGATCTAAACACAGAACTTAAATGCTGAGGTTAAAGTAGCCTATGTTTTCTCTTCTTACCAGGTTCAGTGCAGCTGAATTGGATCTATTTTGCTTTTATCATTTATTTCTTTGACGCCCTCTTTGCCGGTCCTCTGAGTCAGGGGTGGGGAACCTTTTTCCTGCCAAGGGCCACGTGGCTGTTTATAACAGCATCCAAGGTCCATACAGAATTATCAGCGTAAAAACCGGCCTGCTCTGTTTGGTCGAACATTTCATGAACTCCCCCTAATGCCTTGGCAGGGCCAGACCTAATGATTGGAACACTTAACATGGCCCGCCGGCCGGACGTTCCCCATCCCTGCTCTAAGGACATGCTGCAGTCTCTCTGAGCTGCCTTCAGTGAGGGTGGGGTCCGATCATTCCCATGGCCTCTGATTGGGCCCCTCCCGGGACCTGCTGAGGCCTCCCCAGTCCCTGCAGGAAGCAGCTGTGGGGAGGCTGACGGGTTCTCGGCTTTGCCAGGGACTCTAGGATCCAGGCTTCCCAGCGTGAAGGACACGAACCCCCTCTCCCCTCACATCCCTTTCTAGCCCGCTCACCGCCATGAGGCCTCAGGTTCCCCCTTCTGTCAGGAACACGGGCTTCCTGATGAGGCCATCCATCCCATACCCTGCTCCTTCCCAGGGACCTTCTGGTGACAACGGAGTGACCATTTGGGGATTCCTGGGTCTTCTTACCAACACCCCCCCAAATCCTTTAGGCAGCCCCCACATCACCTCAGCCTTCCTCTTTATTTATTTGCTTTGAGTTGTATTTTGAGGAGACATAAGGCAGAAAGACAATCAAATGCTGCTCTCAGAGTCCTGACCTTGACCCCCAAGCTGTAGGCCCTTCCTCTCCCTCCCCAGCCCTCACCTGGCAGGTTATCCTGTTCTGTGGCCAGGGCTGAGCCCCCCTCCAGCCCTAGCACTGCCCACAGACAGCACACGGATTATCTGATTGATATCTCAGTATTAGGGAATCATTACCAGCCCCAGAAAATGATTTCCTGTTATTTATTTATTTCTCTAGCAAGGAATCTATTTTTCACTCGAAGGAGATTTTCAGTTTGGGGCCCATAGCAGAGAGAAAAAGAGAGAGATTGAGCATCACCAGGCTACCACAACATGCAGTAAGAAAAAGATAAAATCAAATGTTACTTTTACTCTGTTGAGTGTGGGAAGTGTTGGTGAGGCAGGGGGTCGGGGAGGGAGGGAGGGAGGGAGAGAGAGAGAGAGGGAGAAACAGAAACATTGATGAGAGAGAATCATTGATCAGCTGCCTCCTGCACGCCCCCTACTGGGGATTGAGCTCACATCCAGGGCATGTGCTCTGACCTTGGAATCGAACTGTGACCTCCTGGTTCCTAGGTGGACACTCAACCACTGAGCCACGCTGGCCGGGATGTTTTGTTCTGTTCTTAGATGAGTTTCCTTCCTTGGTACAGAAACCCTTGCTGGATGGAATGTCCTCTCTGGGCTTTAAGAACTTCATTAATTAGCATCTCTTAAATGGCTGGATAATATTCTCTTTCTCCCTTTTCTGAGCCATTTCCCCAAGCCCTAATTTTAATAAAGCTGCTGTTCTTGAACATTGAAATGTTAAAGCCCTGGGTTATAAGAAGACAGAGGCTGCATTTTAAAAGAGAGCCGACCGAGGGTGACTCACAGGATGAACACGACTTCTCAGCTTTTATGAATCTACTTTGAAAGGTCCAATATTATCTTAAGGCACTTTTTTCCCTTCCTGTACATTGAGCAGAAAATCTACAGGTTTGATTTGGGGGCAGGGACACTGGAAAGAAGAGTGACTCGGGCTTACTTACTGTACGTGGCAATTCCATTGAAACGGAGCAATAATAAACCTCTTTTTATTTTATTTTTCTAAGTAAGCACTAGAAATATAGATTTTTTTTTAAATATATTTTATTGATTTTTTACAGAGTACAGAGAGGAAGGGAGAAAGATAGAGAGTTAGAAACATCGATGAGAGAGAAACATCGATCAGCTGCCTCCCGCACATCTCCCACTGGGGATGTGCCCGCAACCCAGGTACATGCCCTTGACCGGAATCGAACGTGGGACCCTTCAGTCCGCAAGCCGACGCTCTATCCACTGAGCCAAACCGGTTTTGGCAAATATAGATCTTTTACTACTATATTTCAGGTAGTAAAAGTGAACCATTTAAGAGCTTTTTATTTTTTTAAATATATTTTTATTGATTTCAGAGAGGAAGGGAGAGGGAGAGAAAAACAATAGGCCATGAAAGCAGGATGCTCGGCCACCCGAGGTTCCCCACCTCCTGGAGCAAGGCTGCCTGTCCCCCCAGCAAGAGGATCACATGGGAACCACTCCCAGTGCAGCTGAGTGGCAACACCCCGGGCGGCTCTGGGAGATCGTGATGTGATCAGCTGTTGCCAGGGCAACCCGGAACCTTGACTTTGGGAGACCTGCCGGGCTGTGGAGTGGAGAAATGCAGGCCTGTTCCTGACTCGAGGGCTGTCATTCTGCCTCCAGCCACCACTTACGCCATCTGCTCACACATGTCGGTAGGTGCACAGCACCTGCGTACACCCCTCTCTTTCGGAAGGTAGAGCGTGCTTTCCTGTTGTCAGGGGCTGGATGTGTTCGTCTCCTCGGTGGAGCTTACCAGCCGACAAGTGCTGACGGGATAGTGTCCCCAGGGCTCCCACCCTCCCCAGCTCCTCCCTCAAGTCTCATGCCTTCCTTGACCTAGAGCCCGGAGGGCGGAGAGCGGATTGAAGATGTAACTTAGCAATTATCTTCCCTCCCTCCCTGCCTCCCTCCCTTCCTATTGATTTCAGAGAGGAAGGGAGAGGGACAGAGAGAGATAGAAACATCAATGTGTGCTGACCAGGAATCGAACTGTGACCTCCTGGTTCATAGGTCGATGCTCAACCACTGAGCCACACTGGCCGGGCAGTCTCAGAGACCTTTGGGGAATAAAGGGGGGAAGACCGGGGTGAGTTAAACCATGTCAGTGTTATGCAGAGACGTCAACCGGGTCTATTAATATGTTAAAGGATGACTTGGGCATTATAAATCTACTTTTCAAGACGGCACCGTTAGTCTCTCTTTCCTCATCAATAAACCAGCAGCAATATTTTTACCAATTCTTGAAGGTGTGAAGATAGTCGGCAAAGCACTTGGACCTTTTACTGATCACTCCATGAGCCCCCCCTGCCCCCAGGTTTAGAGAATTTGAATGGTGCCAATTTCAATTTCTCATGCAGATTATTTTTAGGATCGCAATATCTCCCTTTGGTCGTGTGGAGAAAGGATTCTGAAAGGCTCCCCCTCCTGAACATGGGACTGTCGGCCTTCCTTATGGATAGCAGCTCTGTCATAGGGCTGGCACCAGAGTTGAGTGATGATCCCCTGGGAGAGGGCAGTTGGACGCTATCTTAGAGGCAGTTGATGAAGCACCCAGGCCCTCTGTAATGGGGAGGATCTGAGCATCACAGGGCATTGGGACAGGATAAGCCAGGCTTGGGATGTACTTGGTCCATGATGAAAAGGATTCCATTCCAGAGAGAGAGAGAGAGAGAGAGAGAGAGAGAGAGAGAGAGAGAGAGAGAGAGAGAGAATATGAGAGAATCCTTTTTCTTTCCTTCTGGTAATTGCGTTTTTGAACACAATTGCCTGCTGTCTCTGGGCATCCCAAGCTCCTGGTGTTTTGTGGCCATTGTGCTGAGTCATGAGCATGTTTTCTGAGGAAGGTGAAATGCCATGTGCCATTTGCTGAGTCACTTCCATGGGCTTCCTTCTTTCCTTCCTTCCTGTCTTCCTTGCTTCTTTCCTTCCTTCCAAGGTGTAGAGCAGAGCTTTGAAGCAGAGATTAGAAATGGGTTCTTTACAGAAACACACCTGTCACTTACCCAGTCAGAGACCATTTAAGCAAAGAACTTGATGCTTGCATGGCGTGGCTCAGTGGGTGAGCATTGGCCTAAAACTGGGAGGTCTTGGTTTGGTTCCAGGTCAGGGCACATGCCTGGGTTGCAGGCTTGATCCCCAGCGTGGAGCGGGCAGGAGGCAGTGATCCATGATTCTCTAGGGACTGAAGCCGGCCAGCCCCAAGGTTATCGGACAGTCTGGCCCATGGCCGACCTCATGGCAGGAGTACATGCGTTGACTAAAAAACAGTCTGATTTTTGGAGTCACTCAGATAGATAGTCTTGGGGACTGTCACTCAACTGGGACAAATGTGGAATAATAAGGTTTGCATCTCCGTCTCCATACACACACAGGCAGCCGGCTGAAAAGCTAGAAATAAAAGTCATGAAATGTTAAAAAAAAAAAAAAAAAAAGCCATGCCAGACACACAATTCTATGCAAGTTACGGCTGTTCCTTGTTTTTTTTACAAAAGGAAAAAAATACGTGAAGTGCTGGGGAGACGTGGCCCAAATCAAATCGACACCAGGTCACTTTTCCCTTGCCACCCGCAGTCTAGAAACTGGATTTCACTCAGAAATGCTAGTTCTCTTTCTCGGGCGCGGGGGTGGGGGTTTAGGGGACAGAGGGATGGCTGTGATGTGTAGGCATAAGGCGGCTTAGCTGACCGATGACAGAGCATACTCTGGAGTTCTAATTCCACCCGGTAGTTCAGTTCAAGCAGCGATCGGGTGGCTAATGGGGATTTGGTTATGACTTCATCATCCACACAGCCTGGCTTCTGCCCTAGGCATGCTCACTGGCAGGCATGAGCTTTCACACTCAATCATCTCCTTTTAGAACCAGAACTGACCACTTTATTAAAACAGCTGAGCCCGGCAACAGTGAAGAGCCCTACGTAGTTAAAGAATATAGAGAGTATGACTTTTTAAAGAGTCCGACACTTCCGTGTAATTGGATTTATTTTAAACGTTTGCTTTAGCTTTCCTAAATATACAGCCGGTATGATTAACTGCATAGTCAAAGAGTGTCATCATGGGAAATGCTAGAGACGATGATTGTGTACACTGGATGTCAGTGAATACCTTTTCGCCCAGCTGGTGTGGGTCAGTGGTTGAGCACCAACCTATGAACCAGGAAGTCAGTGTTCAATTCCCAGTCAAGGGCACATGCCCAGGTTTTGGGCTCCATCCCCAGTGTGGGGTGTTTAGAAGGCAGCTGTTCGTTCAATAATTCTCTCTCATCATTGATGCTTCTCCCTCTCCCCCTCCCCCTCCCCCTCTCTCTCCCTTCATCTCTGAAGTCAATAAAAAGATTTTTAAGCCGAAACCGGTTTGGCTCAGTGGATAGAGCGTCGGCCTGCGGACTGAAGGGTCCCAGGTTCGATTCCGGTCAAGGGCATGTACCTGGGTTGCGGGCATATCCCTAGTAGGGGGTGTGCAGGAGGCAGCTGATCAATGTTTCTCTCTCGTTGATGTTTCTAACTCTCTATCTCTCTCCCTTCCTCTCTGTAAAATATCAATAAAATATATTTAAAACAAAAAAAGATTTTTAAAAATACAGTAGACTGGCTGGCTTTTAGCAACAGAGGTTCATTGTTCACAGTCCGGAGGTTCCAAGTCCACAGTCAGGGAGCCAGCAAGGTCAGGGGAGGGCTGTCTCCCAGGTGCCAAACTTCTCCGCTATCCACATATCTCAGGAGGGCCAGGGGCCGACCTGGCGCTCATAATATACAATAATACAATGTGGTCCGTGGATGTGACTTCCTTCCGTCGCTGAGCCTTGTCCAGGAATAGGCGCTCCGTCTGAACATGCTCACGGTGGGGCAGCATGAACGTGTCTGGGATGCAGGAGCGTTGGAACTCAAAAGGAGACGACGTTACGAGCCCCCTCTTGCTCTAAATTTCCACAGTCTGTGGTGAAAGGACTTACCTCCTGGGTTGGTGAGGATGGTGCTCAGGATCGGTGGTCTTTAATTTCACGCTGATAAAGTAGCGACTCCCACCCCATGTAAAGCTCGGTCCCGGGCTCACGGCCATCGTGCCCGAGTCCCCGCTCCATCCCCTCCTGGGCTCTCATTTGGATCCACTCCCGCCCACCACTCGCCTCTGTACAGCCATCTGTGATTCCTGCCTGCGGCTCCTGGCTCTGACACTTGGATTTTTTTAACCCCTTTAGTTAAACCTCAGCTTTTCACAGTGGACTTTGGATAGATTGTTGCTGGCAGCTGCAGTTGTGTTCAGCAGGAAACCTTTACGTACTCCTATTCCAGCCCCAGGAAGCCCAACCCAGAGCCACACTCTAGCCAGTAATCCTGGGGTCGACTCCTCGAGGAGCTGGAAAACTGAGACATGTGTCATTGGACCTCCAGATGATTCTTCCAGAATATTCTCTCTAGTCAGCAGGCTCAGTATTGGGCTTAATTTTCTTAGCCAATTTAAAAAATGCAGGTTATAAGTGTGTTTGTGGGCGCGCATAAACATCGTAATGAAAAGAACAACACGTATAAACCTAATTATGGTGGCATTAATAAAGAAAATCATGCCAGAGAAATTTCAACTTCATGATTGGCTTTTATTAGGGAACGAGAAGACAAATAGAATACAGTGAATGTCCCTTTCTTGATTTTATTAAAACATGGCACAGAGCACTTTGCAAAGCCATAGCCCATTGAGGCATTTAAAACAGCGTGGAGCCTGGCTGGTGTGGCTCAGTGGTTGAGCCATGGCCTATGAACCAGGAGGTCATGGTTCCATTCCTGGTCAGGGCACATGCCCGGGGTTGCAGGCTCGATCCCCAGTAGGGGGCGTGCAGGAGGCAGTTGATCCATGATTCTCTCTCATCATGGATGTTTCTCTCTCTCCCCCTCTCCCTTCCTCTCTGAAATCAATCAATCAATCAGTCAATAAATCAGTGTGGAGTTGAGCAGTTGTGGGAGCCCAGACTGGTGGCTTGAAAAGAGGGGGGGTGGCCCGGGGGCACGGTCGAAAAGACAGCCTCTTGGAAAGATAGCGATGAGGACCGTCTTATTCAGCAGCTTTCTGAATGCTGTGGTGGAGGAAGCACACGGTGGATTAATTGCATTTGACAGGGCTGCTGATTTGGTTAGCAGAGTGAGCCCAGGTTTAGAAACACGGCAAGGAAATAGGAAGGAAAAAAAAATAGGGTTTGGAAAAATGCAAAGGGTGCATTCTGGGAGAAAGAAGCCCTGAGAAAAATGCTCAGGGAGCCCAGAACAAGAAGTAGGGCACATTTAGGAAATTAGGGAGGGAGAGCCACACTTGTGTTCGTTCCCTGAGGGAGGCCCAGAGCACGTCCCCTGAGGCATCCCCCAAGGCTACACCCCACCAGCAGGCTGGAGAGGCTTCAGCAAAGAGAACTTCATTCCTGAGATTAAGATGCCTGGGAGTGGATGGTTTCCATATATTTCACTTAATGGTCCTTTGTCTTAGCTCTATCTCACTCCCACTGTCCTGCTAACAAATCACTTGTCAGCCCTCCCTTTCACTGCTTCCTCTTATCTTAAGGACAAAAAAGACATGTGTTTAGGGTCAAAATCTTCCTTATCAGCCCCTTCATCTCCATTCAGCCCAGGGTTTCCCATTAGGTTTGGAGCTGCCTTGGGGTGGCTTCTTCCTTAGTAAGTGCTCAGGGGTTGAGTGTAGACCTGTGAGCCAGGAGGTCACCCTTCGATTGGCATGCCCAGCTTGTGGGCTCAATCCCAGTAGTGGGGGGGCGTGCAGGAGGTAGCCGATCCATGATTCTCTCTCGTCATTGATGTTTCTCTCTCTCTCCCTCTCCCTTCCCCTCTCTCTAAAACCAGTAACAACATTTTTTAAAAAGATAGGTAAATATTTTCCTCTCTTGCAAGGGAGGAGGTAGGAGTAAAGACGATGGGTGAGCTGCCAGCAGCACGCAGCTCGGGTGCTGGTGCCAAAATTTGAATCCAGGAATCTGATTCCACATCCCTGGGTTTTTTGTGTTTTTCTTTTTACTTCTTTAATTGAGACCCAATTGATAGTCACACAGTTTCTTTAAAGTGTACAGTTCGCTGTATTTTGACACTTACACATACCTATGAAAACATGGCCACAGTTAAGGTACCGAGCGCATAGCCATCATTAGCCCTCAAAGTTCCCACGTACCCTTGGCACTCCTTCCCACGGGCCCTTCTCCATCCATGACTTCCCTACTCACGTCCCCAGGCAACCATCAGTCTGCTTTCTGACTCTACAGATTTGTTTGCGTTTTCTAGGATATTACATAAATGAAATCACACAATACGTACTCTGTTTTTGTTGTTGTTCTTCTGTTTTTTTGGTCTGGTTTCTTTCACCTGGCAAAGTAGTTACATTGAGATTCATCTGTATAGTTGTGTGTACCCACGGTGGATTCTCTTTTCTTCCCGGGTGGTACCTGGTTATATGGGGGCGGCCACCATTGCTTTATCCAGTCACCTGTTGCTGGGCATTTGAGTGTTACCAGCTTTGGGCTAGGATACACAAAGCCGCTCTGAAGACTAGTTTTCAGATATTCATGTGGACATTTGTTTCCTCTGCTTGAATCATAAAACCCCCAGAATGCCTGCCTCTCATATTAAGATAAGCTCAGTAAATCTTAGGGGAATTAGAAAATGGCAACTGCTGGGCCAGTGGATGAGCATCAGCCTATGAACGAGGAGGTTACGATTTGATTCCAGTCAAGGGCACGTGCCCAGGTTGTGGGCTCGATGTTTGACATTTCTCCCTCTCTCTCCCTCTCCCTTCCTCTCTGAAATCAATCAATATATATATAGTATATAGATATATATATGTATATACATATATATATATTTTTTTAAAGAAAGAAACAACAAAAGGAAAAGGGAAAATGGCAACCTAGCATGAAATTTCTTTCCTGAAATTGCACATTGACCAGGAAAGAACTCTGTCGCCTCATGGTCTTGCTTCCTTCCCCGAGTCATGGCAGAAGGAAAAGAGCCCTCGTCCACCCCACCTTCACCTGTGGACACCGTCCTGGGTCAAGGAAAGAGTCCAAAGGGTCAAAGGGGCCGAGTTACTGAAATCTGCTTTCCTGGAAGGCAGGGCCCGAGCTGCCTGTCACAACGTTCCACCAGAGGTGTTTTCGGTGTCGTTACTGGTGACGGATGGCTGGGCCGAGCCACACATGCTGCCAGGAGTTAATGCGCCAGCTCCAGCGGCCGAGGCAGGAAATGAGATCCAGGGATGTTCCCTGAGTCGGCGAGACAATTAATCAGATTTACATCCATGGCATCTCAGAGAACTAAAATTTCATCTGCTGCGTCTAAGCGCTCATTTGGGGTGGAACCACATTACGTTAAGTGAAAGCCATCCGTCAAGCCGTGTGTACAGTACACGGTGCGTAAGGAGGATGGAGAGCTGGCAGGAGAACTCCCAGGCCCCAGAGCAGGGGCGGGAAGCCTCTTTTCTGCCAAGGGCCATTCGGACATTTATAACCTCACTCGAGGGCCGTACACAAAGGGATCCACTTCCAAATCAGCCTGCTCTGTTCGGTCAGACATTTCATTAGCTCACCCCTGATGCCTTGGCAGGGCCAGGCCAGACGAGTTCCTGGGCCTTATACGGCCCGCGGGCCAGACGTTCCCCACCCCTGCCCCACATAGCGCCAAGGCAGGGATGCGGCCCACGGAGTGTGGGCACGGGGGGGGGGGGGGGGGGGTGGAGAAAGAGGTCGCCTGGGTAGAAGCTCCGCCCCGCAGAGGGCACAGAGATTTGATGCGTTTCTAAGACCGAAGTGATAAACCTTAAGATGTCCAGGTGGCCGGAAGAGACAAGAGGTTGTTCCCCAAAGCAGGAAATGAAAGCTGCTTGGAAGTGGAGAGGGAAAACGCAGGGATCTTGTGGCAGTTTTGGGGGTTTTTTTTGAGTTACCCTCTCCTGTTGGATTTAGCAGACACTGCTAAGATGGAAGTCATGTGTAGAGGGCAGAGCAGTCCATTAACTGTGGCTACACACCTCTACCCCGGAGGGGGTGAGCGCCTGCAGCGGCTGGCCTGTGGCAACCTCTTGCATTGACGCGGGTGGGAGCTGGGACAGGCATGGTGAGGATTCTCATGCTGAAGGGCCCGCACTTCCACGGGATCTTGAGGCCTCGTTTCCAGTATTTCAGTTCAGTTTTTCACGTACAGGCAGTCACTTCGTCCTGCACAGCTGCCTGCAAATCTGCTCTGTCAGACTCTGCTGGTACCTGTGGCTGTACCCACCACTGTCAGGTTAGTTTGGGGAAGGAAATTTGCATAGTTCTCCACAGTAAGGACGAACCATTCTTAAGATGCTTGATTTGCCCCGGCCGGTGTGGCTCAGTGGAAAGAGCGTCGGCCTGGGGATGAAGGGTCCCAGGTTTGATTCTGGTCAAGGGCATGTCCCTCGGTTGCAGGCTCAATCACTGGCCCTGGTGGGGGCATGTGTGAAGGCAGCCAGTCGATGTGTGTGTCTCTCTCTCACATCGATGTTTCTCTGTGTATCTCTCTCCTTTCCACTCTCTCTAAAAATCAATAGAAAAATATCCTCATGTGAGGATTAACAAAAACAAAACAAGAAAAAAGATGCTTGATTTTTTTCCACTGTGATGGCCATGGGTGGCATTAAAAGGTGGAAAAAGCCAAGCTTTCCAGTACTTACTACAGACAGTCATAGCAGGCTCCTGCTGGGTCTGGGACGAAAGGTTCTGTGTGGAGCGGATGCACTGCCCACCGGAGCGAGGACACGGTGTCCAGTGGCTCTATGTTGTGTCCACGCAGCTGACCCCACCTGTTCAGGAAATATCACGTTATCTTTGTCCCACAAAACCACTCATCATTATCAGGATAGTTTTATTGATCAAGCACCTTATTATCACAATGAATAATTATAATGGGCACACATTTAGGGATCACTATTTGCCAAAGGCATTTATATACAGGGTAGGGCAAAGGTAAGTCTACGGTTGTTCAAATAGAAAAATAATAAATTATTTCATAAGTAACACTACAAGAATAAACTGTGTTGCGCAATACTCATGACTGTTAACCTACTTTTGCCCACCCCGTACCTCCAGTCAATATTCCAAATCCACGAAGTAGACAGATCGATTGTTTAACTCAACTTTTCAGATACGAAATTGGGACTTGGGGAAATTCACTTTGCCCTGAAAGAGAAAGGGAGCCAAAGGCAAAGAGAAGATTTAAATCCAGACAACCGGATGGAAAAAAATCGACTCGCTTACACCCTGAATCCCTGCTACCTCCTCGAAGCTTTCCTGCAGCCCTGCGCAGGAATTCTCATTTTCACTTTATGGGCAATGAAGGAGATTGAGAGAGGCCCGGGAACTTCCCTAAATCACCGCTAGTGAATAGAAGAGGCTGGGAATGGAGCCCAGACCTGCCTCGCGCCCAAGCCCAAGTTCTTTGTAACCTACAGAATGTTAGGTTCAATGACAGACCCCGTGAAGAGGGGAGGGGCAGAGAAGCCCATGGAAAAGCCAGCAGTCGCCTCTCCTGGTGGACTTCATGGTGGAGGATCGATACACAGCATGATAGGGCGGCATGAGCCAGAGACAGACACACAGATGGCTGGGGATGGGAAGGGGGGTTGGGGAGCCGGGGAAGGTTTGCACCCAGTCGTATATCCTATTTCATCTGTGAGAAACATAGCCTTTCTTGAATTCTAAATTCAGTCACGGATTTTTTTTTAAAAAGAAAATGAGGGGGGAGAAAAAGTACAAAAACAAATCCCTTTTAAATCTACGCCTCTGCCCCCACTCGCTCCACATGTATGAAAAGAGAAATGGAGCAGTTGAGTTCCTGTTGGTGCGTTACCATGGAGACGATGGTCACATGATCACCAGTCCTGACTCACCACTGCAGAAGTCTCCAAACTTAATTATTTATTAATAGGCTTTTTACCAGGGCCCTCTCCAGAGGAGGGGCGTCTCAGTTTCCAAGGCCAGGACAGCGGAGAGAAAGGGAGGAGGAAATACTGTGCGATTACAAGAAGTAATTAGAATCTCTGTAAGTACTGACAAGCAGGCCCTAGGACAGCCTGGGGCGGGAAGTCAGATGTCTGCGGAGGAAAAGGGCAAAGAGCAGTAGGTCTCCCTTAATCCTTTCTCCTGTGACCCGGACGAGCCTTCCACCTGCTGCTGCTCCTTCCAGGAACTAGTTTTCCAGGGTGAATTAGAGCGCTACAAAGTCTAGAAAAAGCCAGGCCAGCATGGCTCAGTGGTTGAGCTTCAACCTATGAACCAGGAGGTCACAGTTCGATTCCCAGTCAGGGCACCTGCCCGGGTTGCAGGCTCGATCCCCAGTAGGGGGCGTGCAGGAGGCAGCCGATCCATGATTCTCTCTCATCATTGATATTTCTCTCTCTCTCTCCCTCCTTCTCCCTTCCTCTCTGAAATCAATGAAAATATATTAAAAAATTAAAAAGTCCAGAAAAAAATTTTTGAATCCACACTAAATATAAATGTAAATTACAGATATCATACAAATATAAATATACACACACTACATATAAATAAAATACATACACATATATATATACAGTACTTACATATAGTATGTGGATGCCTATATATAAGATAATATGTATGTAATGCTTGGATGGAGTGTGCAAAGACTGAATTGTTTCAGTGACTCAAAGCATAATATAGTCACCTTGTAAGGACACCAGACTTATAGACTACAGCACCACCCTTATGACCTCTTTCAACCTTAGTAGATCAAGACTAATATAGCAAATCAAGGCCAATGTTTAGTATATGGATACAAGAGTATTAAATAAAATATTAACTAATACATTTCATGAAGTATTCTACATATGCCAAAGTAACATGTCTTCCAGGAAAGCAAGAGTAGCTTCGTATCAGGTCCTGAATTGACATAATCCATTCTTTGAGGAATTAAAGAAAAAAATATATTTTTTTAATGATCAAAGTCATTAGCCATTACAACTAAAGCAAAAGCAGGAATTAAAAGATGTTAGTGAGTTATCAACAGTCAACAGCAAGTGTTATTTTCAGCCCCAGATCACTGAAACTATTTCTATCAAAAACTAGATGAGCATGTCCATTGTTAGAGAATCTTTTCTTGAAAGTTCTAGAACTGCAATAAGAAAATAAAAGGAAATAAGGATGTAAATACAAGGAGAAGTGCTGAACCTATATCCTGTAGACAGTGAAATTGTTTTATACCTAGGAAACAGAGAAACCTACAGTTAACAATGAAAACAAAGGTCTCTCCTTCAACATGAGAGAAGTCGGTGAAGAGATTTGATATGATGAAACTGCAAGGAGAAAGCTTTTTGTTGACATAGCAAGAAGCACTTAGAAACTGAAGTGGGACCAAAATTATAGTCACAGCGCCAAGAAGAAGGACAATAAAACCATTGGAATAAACAACATGAGATTGGGAGAAACTTTTATAAATAACATTTCTGCAAACTTGGAGGAAAGTACATAAACCAAGGTATGAACAAGCAGAAAAACATGCAATGGCTGATAAATAAAATGCCAATTCTTCTGAAATCAGTGTATAGTTTAAATATAATTGCAATTACAATCCTAACATTGTCTTTTTTGGAAACTGGGTAAAATGATCCTAAGAATTTATAGGAATGAAATTATTTAAACAGCCACTCAAGCCAGTTCATCATAGTACTGGAGTATAAACAGACATATAGATTAGTAAAACCAACCGGAGAATCCAGAACTCTCTCTGAAGATAAATGAGAATTGAATACAAAATGATGGTAATATTTCAACCAGTAGAAAAAAAACATGGATTATTTATAAATGGTATTGACATTGTGGGCTATCCCTCCAGAAGAAAGTAAAATTAATATCCATCTTACCCAAAACACAAAATAATTCCAGGAGTGAGGGGTAAAGAATTAAATGAGAAAAGAATAAGACAATAAAGTATTAGACAATGAATATTTAGGACACTTCATGTATTATTTAAGGATTGGCTCAAACAACATCATGTGTAGATGGGCCATACAGAAATTAAAAACCTTTGTATGGGAAACGTTTTTATAAATAAAGCGAATAGGCTACAATGATGGATTTGGGGGAAATATTTTAATGCAAATGATATGAGTAAACATCCATTCTATGTGAATAGCCCTTTCAAACATCCCAGTAGGAAGATTAGCAGAGACTATGAAGAAGCAATGCCCAGGAAAGCAATTCCAAATGGCCAGCAAACGGTAGGATGCTCAACCTCACTGATCGTCCGTGAGTGCAAATTAAAGCAAGGAGACATCCCTTTATGCCTATCAGACGGCAAAGCCCTGGGCAGAGCCATAACACCTACCGCTGGCGGAGAGCGAGGAGCAGGGACGGTAATATATTGCCAGTGGACATGTGCTTTATTACAGCTTTTTTGGAAGGCGGTCTGGCAGTATCTATTAAATTAAAAATATCCTTTGACCCAGTCATCCCACTCTGGGAAACCATCCCAGAAAAACAAACGCGTCGGTAGGTGAGGGTACCCGCACGAAGCTGGCTGTCCTGTCACTGTGTGTCACTGTGTGTCATGCCAAGAAAAAGGGACAGCACTGAATTTCTCTTAGAAGCAGCATGGGGCATGATCGTGAAATTACGAACATTATGCGCCTCCTTACTGTATCTCTTGACTTGAAGACAGGTCCATGGCGTGTGATTGTGTGCAAAAAGCAGGATATTAAAAAAATGGGTGGCCCAGCGAGTGTGGCTCAGTGGTTGAGCATTGACCTATGAATCAGGAGGTCAAGGTTCGATTCCAGGTCAGGGCACATGCCTGGGTTGTGGGCTCGATCCCCAGTAGGGGGTGTGCAGGAGGCAGCCAATCCATGATTCTTTCTCATTATTGATAATTCTCCCCCCCCCTCCCCCTTCCTCTCTGAAATCAGTAAAAATATGTATTTATAAAAATAAAATAAATACACTGAGCTGCTCTGCAAACTGAAGTCCTGATTGCCAACTTAGAATATCCTCTCAATGTGCACTGAAGGGGTCAACATCTGTATTGAGATTAAAATACACCATCTCCCTAAATACAGAAGCTGTTAAAAAGACATTAGCGCGACAGGAGTTCCGGAGAAAACAAGGAACTGCATCAGAAACATGGTGAAACTGCTGCTAACAATAATATTGATTGTAATGATAATGCTTTGTATATGTGCCTTTGATTAGCTACTCAGCGCCATCATCTCCCTTAGTATTCACAGGGACTCAATAAGTTCTATTATCTACTATTAGCTCTAATTTTATTTATTTTTTTAAACATACTTTTTTTTTTATTTCAGAGAGGAAGGGAGAGGGAGAGAGATAGAAACATCAATGATGAGAGAGAATCATGGATTGGCTACCTCCTGCAGGCCCCACACTGGGGATCGAGCCCGCAGCCCAGGCACATGCCCTGACCGGGAATCAAACCATGAGCTCCTGGCTCTTAGGTCAATGCTCAACTGAGCCACACTGGCTGGGTGACTATTCGCTCTAATTTTAGAGGGAAAAAGAGACCCAGAACGTAAACGGAGAGGGTGATTTTCATTTTGTTGGTGTTGAACTTGGTGAATTCCTCCTAAGTAGGGAAAACCAGTAGCCGGTCAGCTAAACATGTCTGGAGTTTAGGCGGTGATTCTGGATTGGAGATACTGATTTGTTGTTCCGTTTGGATAGTAAATTATTCCTCTATTATATTAAAGTTTAATTCAGTGTTTGTACATGAACAAGTGTGCAAAATCCAACCTGTACTAAAGGGTGTACAATAAGAAATAAATCTCCCCTCATTCCCCATCACCGAGGCAACCAGGTCCCCTCTCAGACGCCCCCATTGATACCCGTGGCCAGGGCACCTGTCCAGGTATCCGCATGTGCCCATTCATATTTCATACAAATTGTATCAGTTAAGCAAACTGCTCTGCATCTTAAATTTCAATGTAGCATTCTGTTTTAATTAGAATTCTATATCAGGGCCTATACTCCTCTTTATGCTTTCTTTTATTGTGGTCCATCCTCACCTAAGGATATTTTTCCATTAATTTCTAGAGAGAGTGGAAGGGAGGAGAAGGGAGAAGGAGAACAAGAGAGATATAGATAGATAGATAGATAGATAGATAGAGAGATATACATCGCCTGCACGCCCCTATTGGGGGTTGAGCCCACAATGGGGCATGTGCCCTGACCAGGGATCAAACCGTGACCTCCTGGTTCATAGGTTGACGCCCAGCTGCTGAGCCACACCGGCCAGGCTCGGGGTATATATTCAGCGTGGACTGTCGTTCCAATTCTGAACGCATCCTAACTCAGACCTCCAGAAAGACTTGTTGCCCGTCCGGCACCTCATTCTTCAATCTTGGGGAGAATGCTTTCCTGATCAGGAAATCTCCCTGGAAACTCGGGCTGTGTCTAGACAGGGCTTTCCAGAGAGTAATAAATTGTACATGAAAGAAGTGCTTGTCATGAGAACAGCAGACGAGGGATTCTGGAGCGCACGGGGGTTTACATTGCCACGGTGGCTCCATGCATCATCTGTCACGTCCCGGGGAGGGCGGGCGTGCAGGGGTGACAGATGACAGGACTTGTGTGAGCCCCCCCGCTGACCCACATAATTACCCTGGTTCTCCTCCCGCCAGCCGTCAGGCTGAGGCGGCCACCGCAGAGCCTGTGAGGCCGCCCGCTCAGATTCCCCTTCCGGCTCATCCTCCAGCAAGTCCTGTCGAACCCGCCATACTCTCCACAGAGAATCAAGTATAATTACCAGCCCTCCTGGTGCCTCCCAAACACCCGAGAGGTTAAATAACAGAGAAAAGAAAGGGAAGGGCTTGCCCATCGGACTTGAAAATGAACTCAGACTTTATTTACCAAGAGGAAATAAAGCACCTACTGTGCACTAAATCTCCATCTAGGTATTTTCCATGGGCCTCCTCTACCTCACCTGCTTTTAATACATATTTTTATTTAATTCAGAGGGCAAGGGTGAAGGAGAAAGAGAGAGGAACATCAATGATGAGAGAGAGAATCATTGATGAGCCTCCTCCCGCACGCCCCACATGGGGTGGGGGTGGGGGTGGGGGGATCAAGCCTGCAACCTGGGCATGTGCCCTGGCTGGGATGGAACCCTGACCTCCTGGTTCACAGATCAATGCTCAACCACTGAGCCCCGCCAGCGGGGAGGGCTGCTACCTTATGCTCCTTTAAAAGTGTACTTCCCCCTAAATTTGTATGCACCAGAGCAGTGTACCTTTGGAACAGGAGACGGCAAATACGTTCAATTTTCCTGTTGACTTGGATCAATTAATCATGCCTGCCTGGGCTACCAGGTGGAAGGGCAGGGCAATCATTCAGCTCCTTGGAAACAAGTGCCATGATGGATTAGCAATGTCTGCCGTGGCCTCTGGAGATAAAAGCGTCTGAACCAGGGGCTGTGATTTAGAAAAGTATTAGAGAAACAGCCACCAAAACAAACCAAAAGGGGAAAAAATCGCAGATACCCAGGCGGTCTTTAAAGCCGTCAGAAGCATATCGGCGATCAGGGTCCATTTTGAATCTCCCATCTGGTTACGGGTCCAAAATAAGGCTTACACATCACACACTGAAATATGAAAATACCACCCGTATTTCTGATCAGACAGCCTGGGGCTCACGTTGCATTCCTGTGGCTCGCCAGCGGTGAGAATTTGGATAATGTATTTATCCTCTGTACTGCCGAACTCATTTCTTATATTAAGAGATAATAATGGAAATATCCACCTTTCGCTGCTGTTGAAGACCAATTAAGTCGTGGATATAAGTGAGGTATTTAGCACAGGGCCTGGCAGGAGATAGGAAGAGGCTCTGTAAATGGTAGCTATTATTATACTTAACTGTAATTTAGGGCACCATAAATTATTCTTCTCTGTGCTTTTAAAACACTATTTATAACTTTACTGCGGAATTATGGCCCTGTATTATAGTTTTATTTTTTCCCCCATGTATCTCCCTGCATTGTGAGCTGTACAGGCACAGGGACCACGTCGTATTCATCAATTCCCAGGACATAACTTAATGCCTAACAGATAGCAGGCAGAAAAGGGTAAGGGCTGAATAAAAGAGAAAAATGGCAATAAAACATGTAAAAACATCCAGATTCACGCAGCAAAGTTTAATTAAAAATCATAGCTCAGCCCGGCAGGTGTGGCTCAGTGGTTGAGTGTTGACCTATGAACCAGAAGGTCATGGTTCGATTCCCAGTCAGGGCACATGTCCGGGTTTGGCTCCATCCCCAGTAGGCAGCATGTGGGAGGCAGCCGATCCATGATTCTCTCTCATCATTGATGTTTCTCTTTCTCTCTCTCTCTCCCTTCCTCTCCGAAATAAATTTTTAAAAAAGGCCAGGGAGGGGGGCGGGGGACGTGAATCTGGAAGAAACGCACCTGTTTGCTCGCAGCCTCCTGTCCTGCTGTGTTACCAGCCCCCAGCGGTGGTTGTCAGCCGGCTCCTGTGCTCACTCTCCTACTCTGGGTCTCCCTTACCCGGGCGTCCAGGGCTTAAGGGGAGCTCAGGGTCTTCCCTGAGACCATTCCCTTCTGGTAACTGCAGGCAGCCCCTCTCACACCTTATGGTCTGAGCTCCTCTCCCCAGGAGGAGTCCTGCTTCCCCTTCGGAGGGCTCCCCTGGATCAGGCTCCCTGCAGCCAGGTTACCCGTCACTAAGGAATATATTGTGCTCCCTTCCCCCGGCTTCTGCAGTGGGTGCTGAGCTGCTCTCAGAAGTCCCGTGCCAGGAAGCGGCAGGAAAAGCCCTGGGCACCGGGAAGCTGATGATTTGCAAAAGCGAGACTCCTAATTGGAAAATGCGATGGCATGAGAAGAGTGCGTCCCCGGCAGTCTCCCTGTAACATGATAATGTGCTTCACTTAATGAATATTAATGCGTCATATTCATGACCCTGGGACGTGGGATCCTGTGAGATCGTTCTTTCCACCTGAGAACCGCAGGCTGCCTCAGCCACACCCTTCCCTGTTCACACAGACAGGCTGCCATTCCAGCCGGGACACCCTCACACACAGCCCTCAGCTGGGAGGCACACCTCCAATTGGTTGTGATTTTAAAAATATATATATTGTTACTGATTTCCGAGAGAAAGGGGGAGGGTGAGAGAGAGAGAAACATCGATGATGAGAATCATCTATCAGCTGCCTCCTGCACGCCCCCTACTGGGGATCAAGCCTGCAACCCAGGCCTGTGCCCTGACTGGGAATCAAATCGGGGACCTCCTGGTTCATAGGTCGACGCTCAACCACTGAGCCACGCCGGCCGGGCAGTAAAATTGTAATAACTATTCACAAGTGGTTTAACTCATGGCAGTGATAGGGGCTCGGGGGCTCTTTGCTTTTCCCTCCAAATCTAATATTTTCCCACTGACTTTCTTTGTATAGTATGATTGATCATTAAACATGTATGTTTTGTATGGGCACAGCTGTTGATTTATTTTTTCTTTTATAGCTTTGAGGTTTCTAGTGTTAGTTGGAAGCAGTTTGCTGCTCCCAGATGGTACCTGTTGTCTTTGAGATGACCTCCAAGAGCTCTATCACTTCATTTCTTACAGATGCATGTTTACCAGTAATCCACTTGGAAAACACTCCCATAGATTGTTCTAGTGTAAACCCCAGAGCCAGTTTTATTTTCTACCAGTTCCCTGGCCCCACTGATTAGAAAGGCTGTTCTGTCGCACCTGAACTGAAACCCCAGCTGAGTGTTCAGCTGGGCCGGGGGTGTGTGCCTGGATTTTCTCTGTCCTCTTAGTCCTGTGCTCCCTCACGGCCAGCACCACATTGATGCCATTATGGTGTTTTTAGAAGAGTCTGCATCCTGGCATGACCAGGCCTCCTCTCCATTCTTTCCTTCCTTTACATAATAATAGCTAGGTCCTAGGTGGTTTGGCTCAGTGGATAGAGCATCAGCCTGCGGACTGAAGGGTCCCTGGTTTGATTCTGGTCAAGGGCACATGCCCTGGTTGCAGGCTAGGTCCCCAGTAGGGGGCGTGCAGGAGATAGCTGATCAATGTTTCTCATCAATGATGTTCCTATCTCTCCCTCTCCCTCTCCCTGCCTCTCTGAAATCAATAAAAATATTTTTTTAAATAAAAATAAAAAAGGAATTAGCTTATATAAAAGTGATTTTTAAAAATCTAAACTTTAAGACTCTTCTATATAATCATAAAAAGGATTCTCCTGGGCTCTAACTGAATTGCTATTATGTTTATTAACTTAGAGAGATTGTATATTTTGTGTTCTCAAATCTTCTATCCAAAGAGATGGCTTACCTTTCCATTTGTTTAGATACTGTTTTATGTCTTCCAAGAGATTCTGTGGATCCATCGTCTGTGTCTAATATAATTTCTGTTACATTTATTTCTAAGTCCTTTATGATTTACTTTTGCTTCAATAACTAACATAGTGTTTCCTCATTTCTATGGGTAGGTGCCTATTGCTTACAAATCCTATTATAAATTCTATTTTTCTTCAGTCTCTTGGGATTTTTGAGCAAGAAATATGATCACTATAAAACAGCATTATTTATCTTTTTCCAATGTTTCTGTATTTGAGTCAAGGTAATGTTAAATTAATAACTGTTACAGAGGGTATTTCAGTCTGATTTTTTTTACTTTAATTTAAATATTACATATTACCCATTTAGTGTAATATTTTCTGCTATGTTGGGTCGTTTATATTTTATTAGTTTCCCTCCTGTATGTTTTACTTAAAATTTTATTTTAAAAGACTGCTAAATTGTATCAAACATCACTTCAACATTGATTTATTTGCAAATGTTTTGTTCTTCATTTTTTAATATAATGTATTATGCAGATAGATTTCTTGATATTTTATCTTTTTTTATTTTAGAAAGAGGAAGAGGGAGAGAGAGAGGGAGAGAGAGAGAGAGAGGGAGAGAGAGAGATTTATTACACTTATTGATGCACTCATTGTTTGATTGTTGTATGTGCCCTGACTGGGGATGGCACTCACAACCTTGTCCTGTCGGGATGATGCTCTAACCAACTGAGCTACTGGGCCAGGGTGATTTCTTGATTAACCAGCCTAGTTTTCTGGAATAAACTTTACTTGGTCATAATGCAGTATTTTATTAGTAGTAGTAGTAGTAGTAGTATTTAATCCTCATCCGAGGATATTTTTCCATTGATTTTTTAGAGAGAATGAGAGAGGGAAAGGGAGAGAGAAACATCAATGTGAGAAACACACCGATTGGTTGCCTCCTGCATGTGTCCTGACCAGGGCCGGGGCAGGGGAGGAGCCTGCAACTGAGGTACATGCCCTTAACCAGAATCGAACCCAGGACCCTTCAGTCTGCAGTCTCTATCCACTGAGCCAAACCGTCAGGGGCATAACGCAGTATTTTAAAAATAACTTTATGGGATCCATTTTCTAATATCCCATTTGAAATTGGGATTGTACAATATTTTTCTTTCTTGTGGCACCTGTAGTGTTTTGTTATTAATTGGATAAATGCCCATCGTTTTACCTACGGGATTACCTATTATATATAAAGACTGTTAAACTCAGCTGGAAATTCACCCAATCCTGGTGCCTTTTGCTATCCCTTTTATGGTAATTAGCCTATCAAATTTTCCACTTTGTAATGGTCAGTTTTGGTAATTGATATGTTGCTAGGAAATAATCTGCTTCATTCAGGTTTTCACGTTTATTGCCAAGAATTACATGCATGATAAAATTTTAATGGAAAAATATGTAGAAAAGTATAATTTTCTCCATAATGTTTATTAATGTAAATAGATAGAATTGGTATGCACATGGTTATGTATTGGGTGATTGGAATGAAAGAAAATTGATTGAATTTGGGGGTTGGCTGTTAGGTAATTATTTTCTGTGGGTCTCTGCTATTTTAATAAGATATTAGCAATAGTATTAAAGAAGAGGAATCACTGTGCTAAGGGGGTTAAGAATGTAGGTCTTGATGTTGGGTTGACTTAGACTCAAATCCGGGGTCTGCCAGGTGATCCCTGTATGAGGTAGACCAGGTACTGGGCATCTCCTGGCCTCAGTTTTCTCCTCTGCCAAAGGGGACAGTGACAGTGACAGTGACAGTGCCCCTCTCCTGCGGTTGCTGTGAGAGCCTGGGATCGAGCCTGCAGCTGAAGTACGTGCCCTTGATGGAAATCGAACATGGGACCCTTCAGTCTGCGGGCTGACACTCTGCCCACTGAGCCACACCGGCCAGGGTTGTCATTTCCTTTGAAGCAGGTTCTGTCAAGGGAGCGGTCTCTCATGGGAAGAGAAAGGGGCATATTGCAGAGAGAGTGTAAGGGGGAACCCATAGGGCGACAGATTCGGGTTCCTTCTCTCGGCTGCAGGAGAGTGATTCTGAGGGGTCACTGAACTGATGGGTCACTGAGGGGACGGCTCAGGCCGGTCAGCAAAGAGGCCCCTCCCCTGGACTGAGCGTGCATTTCATCTGAAGAGAGGCCTGGGGAGCCTGTAGAAAAGAGGACCGGCAGGGGGCTGGGAGCGCGGGCTGCAGAGGAGAAATAGCGCGGCCACGGAGGCCGGAACTTGCACGCTCTGTTCCGTAGACAGCAGGGAAGTAGCCTGAGCACGTGCATGAGGCGTCTAGTCCTGCTGTGCTGGGGCGGCGCGTAGACAGGGAGGAAAAGCAGCCGTGAAAGGCAGGGCGGGAGCCACTGGGCGCACTTCTTGGGCCGAAGCCGGCTGTGAGCATGGAAGGCAGACAGCTCTCCGAGCAGCCACGCCAGCCGGTCACCCCGGGGCGGTGTTTCTAACACAGGCTGAGTCTCAATTCCTGTTCAAAGAGAAGGCTGTGCCGGGGGATGGGGAAGAGGATGGGGAGAATGCAAAGGAATGAGCCAGGGATGCAAATGAAACAAAGGTAGCAGCCGTCAGCGCCCCCCTGCGTGAAGACAGGGGCTGCAGGGCCCGCGTGACCTGGGAGGCATGGAGGACGTGCTCTCCTCTGTGCGTCCCCGGGGCGTCCTCATCCCATGGCCCTGGGCTCAGCATTGCTGCTGTGCAGGGAGCTGTGACAGGCGCCAACGCGGGAGCCCTTGTGTCCTTAGGGCTAGTTGAGCTGTGTTTGGTGGGAGGCCCACTTCCAGAGGCGAGGCCGGGCCCCTCAGGGCGAGGCTGGGCTCTTCAGGGCGAGGCTGGGCCCTTCGGGACTGGTGTGGCTCTTGGGGACGAGGTTGAGGTCTCAGGGGCTAGGCTGGCCCTTCTGAGCTACTGTCAGCCCTTTGGGACTACCTTCGGCCCTTTGGCCTTGGCTGGGCCATTCCGGGCTAGGTCCATGAAAATCAAATTGGCCCTTCCTCTCTGAAATTAATAATTTCTTTTTTTTTAAATATATTTTATTGATTTTTTACAGAGAGGAAGGGAGAGAGATAGAGAGTTAGAAACATCGATGAGAGAGAAACATCGATCAGCTGCCTCCTGCACATCTCCTACTGGGGATGTGCCCGCAACCCAGGTACATGCCCTTGACCAGAATCGAACCTGGGACCTTTCAGTCTGCAGGCCGACGCTCTATCCACTGAGCCAAACCGGTTTCGGCAATAATTTCTTTTTAAGAAGAGGATGTACATGCCCTAGGCGGTTTGGCTCAGTGGATAGAGCATCGGCCTGCAGGCTGAAGGGTCCTGGGTTTGGTTCCTGTCAGGGCTGCGTACCTCCGTTGCAGGCTCCTCCCCAGACCGCCTGCAGGAAACGGCCAATGGATGTGTCTCTATCACATCAGTGTTTCTTTCCTTCCGTCTCTCCCTCTCCCTCCCTTCCACTCTCTCTAAAAATCAATGGAAAAATATCCTCGGGTGAGGATTAAAAAGAAAAAAAGGGATGTAAGTGAAAAGTCGCTGTTGTTAACTGTGGTGCCTTTTATATTAGAAACGGTGATCCGTGCATATTGGGGATAAAAATCATGGATCAACTGTACAATCTTATTTTATCCCATTTTAATTCACCAAATGTATTGACTGTCTCCTCCGTACTTAGCATTGGTGTGGTGACGAGGGAAATCACAGAAGTACAGGCTGGGATCCCTTGCCCTCGCAGCCATACCATGTTTCAGAGAAACTGTACAAACGTAAATTACTTATAGAATTAGCATCACTCAGCTCATTCATTCATTGTCAAAATTTCGGTTCCAGATAATGTGTTGCAGAGATGAGGCCAAAAGGGGTCTCAAACCCTGTCAAAATAGTGAGCAGAGGGCAAGCAAATGATGTGTTTCTCTCACGTCGATATTTCTCTCTCCCTCTCTCTTCCACTGTTTCTAAAAGTCAATGGAAAAATATCCTCAGGTGAGGGTTTAAAAATAACACAAACATTCCATGGGACTCTGTGTGGATTCAGGACACTCAGATGTCATTGGCTCATAATCACCCATTTTTTAAAAATGTATTTTTATTTTATTGATTTCATAGAGGAAGGGAGAGGGGGAGAGAGATGGAAACATCAATGATGAGAGAGAATTATCAACCAGCTGCCTCCCTCAGGCCTCCTACGGGGGATCGAGCCCACACCCAGGAATGAGCCCTGACCAGGAATCGAATCAGTGACCTCCTGGTTCATAGGTCGGTCGATGCCCAACCACTGAGCCGGGCTGAACTTTCCTTTTGAGACAAGAGGAAGAATTGCATCTTGTTGTAGGTTCGGCACCCTTGCATGGAGCATCTTTCCCGTATTTTATGTTTCCATCCACTCCTCCTTCCACCAAACCCACTCCCCAGACTCCTCCGGCACTCGGCCCCCCTGACCTCAGACGTCAGCTCTGAGTCTGCCGCCTCCTCTGACAATTTTCACTCCCAGCCATAGGGCATTTTTGATGGATGGCTAAATGTCTTCTTGTTTCTATCAGCTTCATTTTGTCATTACTGTATTGCTACTTTAGGAATTTTTCACTTACTCCCTCAATTAGGTCAAAAGCTACCAGGAGGATCCTTTGTAAGCTTGCTTCTTTCATTCCATTAGAAATTTGTAAAGACAATAAATGGGCAGGAAGAGCTAAACCAACACGGAGAATAAAAGGGTTTGATGGAGAGACAGTCTGCGGGGAGCGCAGTTGCTGTTCCGTCAATACGGGTGATATTTGCCCTGGGTGTTTTGTCGGTGACCTTTGTCACCCGGGGGAAATCCCCTGGCAGCCCTCGTTCGCTGAGTGTGTTTATCATGAATGGATCGCAGATTCCGCTAAAGGCTTCTTCCTCGTCTATGGAGATGGTGGTTGGTTTTTCCTCTTTAGTCTATTAAATGGTGAATCGCACAGATTGATTTTTCTAATGTTGAACCAAACCTGCATTCCTCGGATACACTCTCTTGGTCATGATGTATTTTGGGAAGGGGGAGGAGAATGTGTATTTTAAAAATTTATTTTTATTGATGTCAGAGAGGAAGGGAGAGGGAGAGAGAGAGAGAAACATCAGTGGTGAGAGAATCATGGATTGGCTGCCTCCTGCACACCTCCTACTGGGGATGGAGCCTGCAACCCCGGCATGTGCCCTGACCGGGAATCGAACAGTGACCTCCTGGTTCATAGGTCAATGCTCAACTACGAAGCCATGCGGCTGAGCTGTATACATTTTTAAGCTTGCTGGACTCGATTTCCTGATATTTTGTTGAGGCCTTTTGTTTCCGTGAGTATGGGTAGTATTGCTCTTCGGTTGCTGTTCCTGCAGTGTTTTTGTTTTGATCTCAGGGTAATTCTGGGTTCATAACATGTGTTGGGAATTGTCTCTTCCTCTTCTGTCTCCTGGAAAACTTGTCTAGAAATGGTGTTATTTCTGCTTGAAATGCCCAGTAGAATTTCCCAGTGAAGCCATGTGGGTCTGATATCAGGTTATTCGTTTCTTCTTGAGTGAGCTTTGGTGGTTTGTGTCTCCCCCAAAATTTATTTCACCTAATTTGTCAAATTATTGGCATAAGTGTTTTAAAAATGTATTTATGATCCCTTTAATGTCTAGGGGGTCTGCAGTGAAATCCTATCTATTTATTTATTTATTTTCCCCCTTCATTGGTTAGATGAGAGCACAATAGAATTCAGCAGACTTTTTTAAAAATTCATGCTTATTGATTTCAGAGAGGAAGAGAGATAGAAACATCAATGATGAAGAGACTCATTGATCGGCTGCCTGCTGCACGCCCCCTCCCCACTGGGGATTGAGCTGACAACCCTGGCATGTGCCCTGATGGGGATCAAACCATGACCTCCTGGTTCATAGGTCAATGCTCAACCAGTGCGCCATGCCGGCCGGGCAATAACTAGACTTACTCTACAAGAATGTAAATACAGATTTGTGTTACATGAAAAATTGATTTTCTGTGCATGGGCCTGCATACACACATACACACACACACAGATGTTGTCCAGATTGGCTGAGACAACATAAAATCAGAAAAATGACAAATCGGAAGATGGACGCTCTCCGTGCTCAGGGGAGTCCTTGTCACCACCTGACGAAGTCATTGCTTTTGCTTAACTAAGAGGGTCTTGCATTTTGCAGAATAAGAATGCTACATACACTCCAAAGAGATTTATGGGGAGCATTCGTCTAAACTTTGTTTTCCCTACTCAACGCTGGCTGATTTAGAACTTTCCTTATTATAAATTGTTTTCATTTACTTTCTGAGTCCCTCAGCATTTGCATAAGAAAGATTCCTTTCCCTCACATGGCATTTTTTATAACGTAAAGTCTGGTCTTAAAAAAAGAATCATGTGCATAATAACAGCAAGGACAGGAAGGGATGAAGTGAGGGAAGGGCGCGGCCTGAGTGGTGCAGTGGTTGAGCATTGACCTAGGAACCAGGGGCTTGATCCCCAGTAGGGGGTGTGCGGGAGGCAGCAGACAGGTGTCACTCTCTCACATCCATGTTTCCCTCAATTTCTCTCTCTCTCACCGTCCCTCCTTCCCTTCCATTCTCTCTGAAAAGCAATGGAAAAAGTATCCTCAGGTGAGGATTAACAAAAAAAATGTAATCACCTGGGAACCCTGTTAGCCAGGTTGATGGGGACTCAGACATGGTGCCCGCCTCACCTGCAGGGGGCGTTCTCAGCAAAGGAACAGTGGCCTCCGCCAGCACTTCTTTCTGTTGTTTTTTTTTGTGGTTTTTTAAAAACATATTTTATTGATTTTTTGTTGTTGTTAGAGAAGAAGGGAATGGGATATATAGAGAGAAATATTGCCCTAGCAGGTTGGCTCAGTGGATAGAGTGTCAGCCCACAAACCCAAGAGTCCTGGGTTCAATTCCCAGGTCAAGGGCACGTACCTCGGTTGCAGGCTCAATCCTCAGCCCTGGTGGGCGTGCGTGCAGAAGGCAACCAATCGCCTGTCTCTCTCACATCAGTGTTTCTCTCTCTCTATCTCTTCCCCCTCCCTTGCACCCTGTCTAAAAATCAATAGAAAAATGTCCTCGGGTGAGGACTAACTAACTAAATAAATAAGGCTCCACGGCCTCAATTTAAGAAGAGAGAGAAAGCGAGCGAGACCGAGAGAGAGAGAGAGAGAGAGAGAGAGAGAGAGAGAGAGAGAGAAACATTGATGAGAGGGAAACATCATCAATCAGCTGCCTCCTTCATGCCCCCCAACAGGGGATTGAGCCCGAAACCCAGGCATGTGCCCTGGCCAGGAATTGAACCAGTGGCCTCTTGGTTCCTGGCTGGATGCTCAACCCCTGAGCCACACCAGTCAAGGAACCCCAGCACTTCTGTTGCCCCAAAGCCAGGCACTCAGTTCTGCCCCTCCCCCACCCCCCAGGTCCCTGGCATCTTTGTAGCCGCCCCGCCTGGAGCTCAGAGGGGGTGAGCCCAGGATGTCCCTGCACAGACCCTCATGAATTGCACCTGGGCCTCCAGGCGTCTCCTCAGTACCATCCCCCCCCCCCCCCCCCCCAGTTTTTACCGCCACAAGTTGTGGGGACTTCTCTACTTGTCTTCCTGGCCTTGGACCCCTGGGCCTGGGCCCTGGGGAGGGGCTGGGACTCAAGGCTCCTGGGATGAGGGGCGACTCCACAGCTGAGATGTCCCTCCCAATTATGCACCCCCAGGTGCACGTGGGACCTGCTGGTCCCGCCCCTCCAGCCAGGCTCCACCCTCCACCTCGCTTCTTATATTGGGGCAGCTCGCCCTCCTGCAGGTCAGGTAGCCGTGGCCTGTCTGTAGCTGAGTCGTGACGTTGCCGTGCTGCGGGGAAGGCGAGCACCATCGTTACCGACTCGGCCACCTCCACGGGAAGCCCATCTGTCTCTGGTTTTGATCAGAAAAGGTAGGAGGGACGGGTCTTTTCCTGCGGGTCTGGCCTTCAGTCTTGTTTCATCAATGCCACAGGTGGCTTGGGTTTGGTTGGAGTCATTCTAGGGAGCACGGAAAACGGCGTTTTAACAAAGACTCGCTGGTGTCAACCTCCCCGACTCGGGGAAGGGGCGTGTTGCCTCAAAGGACAGGTCACGGGGGAGGGACGCCATGTCCTGTGTCATGGTGGGCTGGAGTCTGATCACCCGGAGAGCGTGTCCCTTCTGACGGAGGGGACGGCACAGTGAGGGAAAGCAGAGAGGACATGGGAGACGTGCCCTCGGACACACGTTCATGACCAAAGGCTTTCCATTGACTATCTTGTCTCCCTGGCGAAACCTACCCCTTTTCAAAGCCACAGGAAAGGTGTGAGCATTCCTCCTTGTTGCTTAGTCTCTCCTTGTCTTTTTTAATGTCACGGTAAGAGATCTCCCCACTGAGCGTCGCCCATCGCCCGTCACTGCGATGGCTGGTGGTGTAGGAATTTCTGTGCTTCCTTTAAGACCGAGGAAAGCGAGGCTCAGAGAGGCTCGGAACATGCTCGGCTAGCGGGCTGAGGCTTGACTTCCCAGCATGCTCTTCTTCCTCTGTCCACCTTGCTGGTGCCTCCCCTGGCGTGGGGTGCGCAGGTGGGACGGGTTATCTGCTGCAGGTAGATCATCAGCATATTGGAGTTTGCTGTGGGGGCCATCGGGCAGCTTGCTCTAAGTGCCCAGGGGTGGAATGCAGGCGGGGGCCTAGCGTTTACTCCCCCAGCGACGAGCAGTGTCGCATGGCCACACACAGCATGGCATGCCCAGCCTCTCTGCTGCTGCACCCGGACTGGTCTTGCGGCCCCCGCTCTGGAGCGGTGTGGGAGCGAGCCCTGGTAATGACGTGTGTGGGACAGACGGCTTTGCACGTGATGCGTGAGTAGGATTCACAATAAGGCACGGCTGCCCCGTGACCTGGGCGGGAGCAAGGCACTCACTAAATAGAAGGCGGCTATGTTTTTATCACAAAGGCTAGCGTGGCTGGCCCAGTGGTTGAGCGTCGACCTACAGACCAGGTGGTCACCATTCCATTCCCAGTCAGGGCACACACCTGGGTTGCGGGCTCGACCCCCCTGTGTGGGGTGTGCAGCAGGCAGATGATTGATGCTTCTCTCATCACTGATGTTTCCATCTCTCCCTCTCCCTCTCCCTTCTTCTGAAATCAGTAAAATTTATATATTTTTAAAAATCGATGTTATTATGGGACTTTGAACAAACGCTTCAGCTGTTTTGCATAAAATGGCGTCTCTTTCGTGAGCTGTCCTCTTACCCCAACAACACCCACTATCGCCTAGGTCTGTGGTCAGCAAACTGCGGCTCGCGAGCCACATGCGGCTCTTTGGCCCCTTGAGTGCGGCTCTTCCACAAAATATACCACATGCGGGTGCGCATGCACAGTGTGATTGAAACTTTGTGGCCCATGCGCAGAAATCAGTATTTTGTGGAAGAGCCACACTCAAGGGGCCAAAGAGCCGCATGTGGCTCGCGAGCCGCAGTTTGCCAACCACTGTCCTAGGTGCTTCAGAGCCTCTCCTGATGCTTCTTCCTAAACGAGCTTACTCAGCTCGGGAGGGCTGAGTGTTGGCCGGTGGGAGGGGAAAGGAGGTGGACTTGTCTCCCTGCTCTTCCCAGGAGGCTTTGTAGGATCAGGTCGGCGTTGGTGGATTTTGGAGACTGAAAAAGTGGCCAGTAGATGCATGACTGCGGGGCTGTTGTCTCATCTGTAAATCGGGGATGGAACAGGACTGGCTCCCAGCGTTCTTGAGACGCTGGTGTAACCCGGTGTTTGCGCTTGGAAAGGGCCCGCAAACGGCAGCTGTGCTTGCGGTCCAGCTCCGCTGGGGACATTGCCGCATGGTTTCAGTCCAGCCCCAGGTGTGGGGAGAGCATGCTGAGCGGTGAGCTACTTTATCACCGGCACCTAGTAGCATCCCAGGTACCGAGTAATCACAGAACCTGATACTGCCATAGAAGGGGAACTATCTCAGAGGCCAAAACCACGAGCGTGGGATCTGGTTTAGGATGTCAGTTTAACTACAGCAGTAGAGAGCCTCGGGCTCACAGTGACGGGAACAGGAAGGCATTTGTTTCTCTGCAGCCGCCCCTCATGGTCCGTGAGGGCTGCCTTAGCACTGCCATCACATCTGCATTCCAGCCAGCAGAAGGGGCACGGGGAAGGAGAGGAACGCGGTAATTCCCTTAAAATGCAGACTCAAAATTATATAATTGACTGCTTGCAACCCTCTCCTATTGCCAGCCAGCCAGTCTCCTCTGCAAAGAAGTTGGTAAATGCCCTTTTTAGCTGGGCATCTTCCATTCTCTCAGAAGGTCAGGGTGTGTTTTGTCCATCGATGGCAGGCAAAGGGCATGGCATCTTCCTGAGAAGCCACAATGAGCTGCTGTGTCTGGGGGGATAGTTCTGGTACCTGAGAAACAAAACAGAACAAAGCAAGCAACAGCAGCCCTGCTGTCATGGCTTAGTGGTTAGCCATCGACCTATGAACCAGGACGTCAGGGTTCGATTCCCCGTCAGGGCACATGCCCAGGTTGCAGGCTCCATCCCCAGTAGGGGGTGTGAACGAGGCAGCCAGTCACTGATTCTCTCCCATCATCGATGTTTCTATTTCTTTCTCCCTCTCCCTTCCTTCCTGAGATCAATAAAAATATATTACAACAACAACAACAACAAGCTCAGCCCCATTGCTCTGAAAGAAGCGGCCCTAACTCATCCATAGCCGTTAAGAGCGTGGTTTATCTTGCAGTCGCCTGGACAGGCCTCCTTGGACTGCTCTCTCCCTCGCCACAAACAAATCCCAGTAAGGCTGCTTTGCTTCCTCCAGTGCCTCTCGCACACGTTTCCTCGTTTCAGCTCTCACTACCGCCCTCATTTGGGCCTCATTATGCACCACCCAGACCATTGCAATTACATCCAAATCGGTCTCCCTTCCCCCAGTCGCTCTGCTTTCCTCTCCATCCTGCAACCTCACTGCCAAGTTCCTCTTCCCCAGCACAGCTGTGACCATCTCGGCCCGGCTTACGACCCCTCAATGGCTCCCCACTGCCAATTTCGAGGAAGCTGATGCCTCCATCAAGGCGCCCCACGTTCTCGCTCAGGCTGCCTCTCCAGCCTTTTTTTGTTTGGTTAATCCTCACCTGAGGATATTTTTCCCATTGATTCTTAAAGAGTGGAAAGGAGGGGGAGAGACAGAGAGAGAAACATCGATGTGAGAGAGACACATTGATTGGTTGCCTCCTGCGCATGCCCCAACCAGAACTGGGGATGGAGCCAGCAACCGAGGTACATGCCCTTGACTGGAATCGAGCCCGGGACCCTTCAGCTCTCTGGCTAATGCTCCAACCAATGGGTCAAACCGGCTAGAGCCAGTTTTCTTATTTTAATACGGGCTGGCTGTTAGTGGACAATCCTCCGTGCTCAGGTTGTATGACAAAGCATTTATTTCTATCCGAACGTGTCATCACGTAATACCACCCAGAAGAGAAGGATTCGGGCAGGATTTATTTCTCCATATAAGACTTAAGGACTCTATTGATTTCTGATTTGAAACAGGAACTGAACTGCACCTATTTCTCAGGTTATTAATTTTGAAATCATTCTTTGTCTTTACGGATATCCCACTAATGCTTAGGACTCTGACTCACGACAAGGGGACTTGGTGGCATTTTTTTCCATTCTTTTAAAGTCACAGTCCACAATTTCCATTTCTTTTTTCAATTCAATGGCTTTAAGTGTATTTACTGACTCATGTAACCATCATGTGACAGTTAATGTTAGAATATTATCATCACCTTCATAAAAACTTGGAAACTTCTTGCCTGGCTAGTGGGGCTCAGTGGTTGAGCATTGACCTAGGAACCAGGAGGTCACGGTTAGATTTCCCGGTCAGGGCATATGCCCAGGTTGTGCGCTCGGTCCCCCCGGGGGGGCGTGCAAGAGGCAGCTGATCCATGATTCTTTCTCATCATTGATGTTTCTATCTCTCCCTCTCCGAAATCAATAAAAATATATATTTTTTAAAAACACACAAAACTTTGTACTTCTTGCAGTGACTTAACCCTCAACCCTCACAGTCCTAGGCAGATACTAACTAACCCAATGATACCATCTCTGTGGGCTCGCCAGCTCCGGGTGTTTCATTCTAATGTAGGATCACACCCTCTGTGGCCTTTTATAACTTGGCTTTTTCACTTTGCTTCATGTTTTCAAGCTTCCTCTGTGTATCAGTGCCTCGTTCCTTTTTCCGGCCAAAAAGTATTCATCATAATGCTCTCCAGCATTGATTTATTAAGTGATTTGTTGATTGACATCTGGATTGTTTCCCCTTTTTGACGAGCCCTGGATAAAGCTGCTATAAAAATGTGTGTACAGATGTTATGGGCACATATGTTTTTCTTTTCCTCGGGTATATACTCAGACATGCCGAGTCATATGGTTAGGCTCGGAGGAGAAGCCAGACTGCTTTCCAAACCAATGCGCCATTTTAGTTTACTTTTAATGTATTTTTTTTTAATCTTCACCCACGGGAGGATATTTTTTCCCATCGATTTTCAGAGACAGTGAAAAGGAAGGGAGAGGAAGAGGAGAAGAGAGGCATCGATGTGAGACACATAGATTGGTTGCCTGTCCCACATGCCCTGACCAGGGCTGGCCACCTAATCTGCAGCCCAGGTACATGCCCGTGACCGACCGGGAATCGAACTTGAGCCCCTTCAGTCTGTGGGTGACGCTCTGACCACTGGCCCACACCAGCCAGGGCCATGATGCATCAGTTTATATTCTCATCAGCACCAGCGAGGGTTCCACCTCTCTGCTTGCTCTCAGCTAGTCGGGCTGCACACCGATTTAACAACCCCGCGCTGACATCATACGTGAGTACTCCGCCCCTCCCCCCGCTCTGCCCCTCCCCGGGGTGCTGTGAGGTTCGCAGCCACGTTGCAATAGACAGACAGGTCGGCCAGAATTCAGACGCGGGGGTCACCACATTGTCATCTGGCGGCAAAGCCAAAAATGTGTGTCTTTTACATCCGTCCATAAAAACCGCATTAGGTTCAGGGCAAGCCAACCCACGTCCCGGCTCGCGTTCTGGCGCCCATGGCTTCATAATCCTGTCCTCTGTCTCCTCCTCCTTCCCTTGGAAAAGAAAAAGTAAGCAGACCATGGAAGACACCAGGGTCTCGGTTGGCTGGCTCTTGGTCCTCAAGAAAGATGGGGCTTTATTTCTTTCCTTTTTAGAGGACAGGGAATGCTTCTCTCTGGAATGGGCGCCTGGCTTTAAAGACTGCCTCTAAGACCCACATCTGTGTCCCGTTACCATCCAATCTTCGGCCCATTCATTTTATTTATAAACCCTCTGGGGTCACCCGGCTGGTATAGCTCACTGGTTGAGCATCTACCTATGAACCAGGAGGTCACGGTTCTATTCCCGGTCAGGGCACGTGCCCGGGTTTCAGGCTCGATCCTCAGTGTGGGGTGTGCAGGAGGCAGCCGATTCATAATTCTCTCTCATCATGGATGCTTCTATCGCTCTCTCCCTCTCCCTTCCTCTCTGAAATCAATAAAAATATATTTAAATGTTTTTAAAAATAGGAAAATTAAGATTTCAATATTATAAACATTTATGAGCAGGGGAAATTGGAATTGGAGTCTCCATTTTTTTGTTGTTTGTTTAATTGATTTCAGGTGGAAGAAGGGAGAAAGAGAAACATCAAAAATGGAGAGAGTAATAACGTGGATCGGCTGCCTCCTGCACATCCGCTACTGGGGATCGAGCCCACAGCCTGGGCAAGTGCCCTTGACCAGAACTGGACCCAGGACCCTTCAGTCCACAGGCTGACGCTCCATCCACTGAGCCAAACCGGCCAGGGCAAGAGATCATTATTGATGTGTTACTAACACATTGTCCCTCATACAGCAGGCAGCTATGTGGGTGGGAGCTAGACTAGAGCTCACAAGAGACTTAGCCAATACCTGGAGCTCTGCACCTCCTTCCCGCCCTCCCTGGAGGGCCAGGGGTGGGATGAGTATCACTTGCTCAGAATCACAGAAGGCACGTGACCTCCCAGGTACTGGGCTGGAAACGTCACTGCATCGGTTAGCACTGTCTCTGAGGTTAAGGGATAGGGGCTGCCATGTTCATTTATTTGAACGTAATACGGCGGGCGACTGGTTGGGTCACTCTGTCTGACAAGAGCAGCCTCGAGGGTCCCTGTTGTAACCGCACAATCAATGGGTCCCGGCTGCCTCTCACTCCCTGAGCCCATTCAGCAGAGACAGGGTGGAATCCTACATGAGCGTTGGTTCCAATCCTGCCGGCGGCGTGGGGGAGCCGCAGGGAACCCACAAACATCTGCTCTGCCCCCCCCCCCCCTGTAAGCCAGCTGCTGGTAGTGGGTGGAAGGACAAAGGTTACATGGGAAGTCGGCCAAAGGGTGATGCCAAATGGGCAGTTTACAGGTATGCGGGCTGGAGATTTGCAAAGGCCTGTGGGTTTGCAAAGGCTGGGGGTCTGCAAAGGCCTGTGGGTTTGCAAAGGCTGGGGGTCTGCAAAGGCCTGTGGGTTTGCAAAGGCTGGGGGTCTGCAAAGGCCTGTGGGTTTGCAAAGACTGGGGGTGTGCAAAGGCTGGGGGTCTGCAAAGGCCTGTGGGTGTGCAAAGACTGGAGGTTTGCAAAGGCCTGTGGGTATGCAAAGGCTGGGGATCTTCAAAGGCCTGTGAATATGCAAAGGCGGGGGGTTTGCAAAGGCTTGTGGGTGTGCAAAGTCTGGGGGTCCTCAAAGGCCTGTGAATATGCAAAGGCTGGGGGTCTGCAAAGGCCTGTGGGTCCTCAAAGGGCTGGCGCTCCGGTTTGGTTTCCGCAGTAAAGCTGTGCGTCCTTCCATGATCACCGGCAGCTCCCAGTGGGGAGGACGGGCCGCCTTTCCAGGGGAGCTCCCAGGGCCGGCGTGCAGCTCCCAGCCAGGTCAGAAGGTGCCTTTTTAATCAGAACCACACAGCCGCGGTCACAGAGCGTGATTCCTATTCCTTACAGTGACAGCTGGTCCCCAGCATTCTCTTCCTGCCCCTGTGGGTACTGCCCGTGCCGCTGACACTGGGCTGCTAAGCAGCTGTAGGGCCCAGTGGGCAGAAGCCCACCGGTGGGCGGGCAGGCGGGGGCGGGGGGGCCTCAGGGGGCACTGTCACGCTGTGGGGGCATGCAGAGCGCTGACAAGTACTGAAGACGGGGAAGTGACAGGGAAGGATTCCTGGGGGACAGTTAGCACATGGCACACACACCTGCGTGCAGCAGCTCCATTTCCAAAGAGAGCCTCGCTAAGTCCTCCGAGGGCTCCCTGCTGAGAGCTGACGAATTGGTTTATTCCCCATCGCCATCTGCAAACACCTTCAAACACCCACGGCTCCATCTGTCTCATTAATAAGTGAACTTCAAGCCATAGAATTAGCAACAGCAACAGAGCGACTGGTCTGTGATCAGTGACCAGAATTCATTCCTGGAGCCGCCGCCTTCAGGGAACCTCTACAGGGTGAACACTGAGGAATCAAAGGTGTTTGTTGTTTGCTTGTTTAAATATATTTTTATTGATTTCAGAGAGGAAGGGAGAGGGAAAGATAGAAACATCCATGATGAGAATCACTGATTGGCTGCCTCCTGCATGCTCCCTACTGGGGATCAAGCCTGCAACCTGGGCCTGTGCCCTAATCGGGAATGGAACCCTGACCTCCTGGTTCATAGGTTGAAGCTCAACCACTGAGACACGCCATCTGGGCTGGTAGCTTAATTTTGACAATAAAATGTATCGTGATGAACCTTGCCTTTATAATTAGACAAAGTGTGTGTGTACTTTTTTGGGAGGACGCCCTGTATTCGAGAAGGTGAGGGGACAGAAGCAGCCCTTTGGGACAGAGCAGGGAAGAAGAAAAGGAGCGCATGGTGGGCCTGGGCCGTCCCCGCTGCCCACCTAGGACAGCGCAAGCCCTCGGTCGGTTGTGCTGGATACTAATTCACACGCAGAGAGAGTCCTTGTTGATGTGAGCTCGAGGCACGCATAATTCCAGGCATCTCGGCCTTGCAAACCTCTCATGTGTTACCCACATTTCGGTATTTTTTTTAAAAGAGAGAAGTTGCAGAAAGATGACGGCCTTTGTGATAAGCTGTTTATTATAAACTCATCATTTCTTACCGGAAATAAACCACCACGTCGCTGCATTTTTGCATTTTCTGAGATGACATCCACGCAACGGGCAGGGAGGCGATTATCTCTAAAAGCTTGTGCGTCATCCTCTTAAAATGTTAATGTCCCATTTCCAGCCAAGCACATAACCCCTCCTCAGATGCAAGGCGTCCCTAATAAATGCGCGCGCCGGGCTGGAAGAGAGCCCGCCTCTGATGGCTGAAAGCATCCTTCACACGGAAAAAAAAGGACTAAGTCATTATTTAAAAATTGCTCCGTGACTGCGCCTCGAACAAAGAACCGTTAGCCCGAGAGGACCAAACAGCCTCTATTTGCGAGCACTTTACTTGCAGGGGTTTATAAACAGGCTCCTGGTGAGACTCTTAAGCAGCCGGGAACCAGGGTGAGATGTTGAGCTGCGTGGCTCGTGATTGTCCATCAGAGTCGGTCCTGTTTTGCTTCCTTAATGTGGCTGCAAATGATGGCATGTTGGGGTGTTGAGTTGCAAGGAAATGGATGGGTCATATGGACGCGGTCTCCTGTGGTTTACATGTTGTGCTGGTGTTGAGTTGGAGGGAATGGACAGGTCAGCCTGGCCGGTGTGGTTCCGTGGTTGAGCATCGACCTATGAACCAGGAGGCCACAGTTCGATTCCCGTTCAGCGCACATGCCCGGGTTGTGGGCTCGATCCCCAGTACAGGGCATGCAGGAGGCAGCCGATCCATGAGTCTCTCTCATCATTGATGTTTCTCTCTCTCTCTCTCTCTCTCTGAAATCAATAAACTTACATTTTAAAGAAATAAGTAAGATTGGGGAACGTTATGATCAGAGTGGGACAGTGGGTCACCCATGGTCACACGGCGTGTGCGGGACAGAGCTGGGCTTGGACCAGGCCTGTCTGCTCCCAAGTCTAAGGGTTTCTTTATTTTGTGTCCCCTCCCCTTTCCCCATGAACACTGTGGTGTCATGGCGCCTTGCTGTGATTTTCTGGATTTGATCTGTGGTGATGAGGAAACACGGCTCCTTATCTCATTAGCTCAGAAGAGGAGTAAGCACCCTGTCCCCTGCCCGAACCCCACCCCCACCCCCGAGACAGGATTAAGGACAGTCTGCCCCCATGATGAAGACAACACCATCAAAAGCAACTACGTTATGAAAAAAAAAAGAAAAGATCACTTCTAAAGAGGAGTGGTGACTAATTAGACTTCGAATAGGAAATCAAAACTGTTATGCGAGCAGGCTGCCTCTTCCCTGGGGCTGACAGGCTGACCTTTTGAGGCGTGAGGAGGAAGTTAGCGTGACTAAGCACTTCCTGTCGTTCGCAGGTGATTGGTTTTGTCTGAGAGCGGTACATGGGGTGCTGCTCCCTAGTTCCTGCTTGCCATGCCCAGTTGTGGGCCCGGTCCATGATTCTCATCATTGATCTTCCTATCCCTCTCTCCCTCTCCCTTCCTCTCTCTGAAATCACTAAAGAAAAAAAAATATGGATGGTCTTCATTTGAGAGTGTGGACCCATCAGGGACGGGCAGGAAAGTTTCTCGCCTGGGCTGGGCCCGCCTGCCGCGTCCTGGCTAGAGGATCGCTGCAGTAGCTTTTTAAGCCTGGTCTCCCCTGCACATCTCATGGATCTGGTGCTTGAGGACAGAAGAGGGCCGAGCCTTCGTGGATGGGCCACCAGGACATCTGCGTTTTAGGATTGACTGGAGGACCCTGTGCGCTCCCTCCCCACCTGGGTCTCTGTCTTTATTGTGTTGAGTGAAAGAATTTATCTGCATTGCCACCACCCAAAGGAATCGTTGGCTGGCTGGATCTTTACATAGAATTGCATATTGTTCCTTCAAAAATGAGCCCAGGTTCCAGCAAGCCCAGTGAAATAGCACCGAGAGAAGGTTCTAGAAGCAGAGGATAGTTCAGGGATACTGACTTCCCACAACTTTCTCCTCACAACCCCTTCCAACTAAAAAAAAAAGCAGGGGGGATAAGCCATAGCTGGTTTGGCTCAGGGGTAGAGCACCGGCCTGCAGACTGAAGGGTCCAGAGCTCGATTCCGGTCAAGGGCACATGCCCGGGTTGCAGGCTGGTTCCCAAATGTAGGGCAATCAATGATTCTCTCTTATCATCGATGTTTCTGTCTCAGTCTCCCTCCCCCTTCCTCTCTGAAATCAATACAAATATATTAAAAAAGAAAAGAAAAAGGGGTAAAACACTTCAGAATTTGAAAAAATCCCAGAGATTCTAAATGTTGCCTCTCCCAGGGCACACAGGTATACACACAGAGATCTGAAAATTTGCTGCTTTCAATTAAGATGGTATCTCCTCTGAGTGACGGTTCCTCCCTTCTTCCCTCCGGAAATCCCTCCGCTGATGCGTGTCCAGTGCGTGCTGGCCAGATAGCGAGGCTCCCTGTCTGAGTCTCCATCCCTCCGGTGTCTTTGTCTTGGGCTCTGACGGTCTTTCTCCTCCCCTGAAGGGGAGCCTCCTGAAACCAAGGACACAAGTCATCATGGCTTTTCATGGGAAAGATAAGCTGGGCGGCTGTGACAGCAAAAAATGGCTAAGATTCTAGAAATCAGGTGGACATCAGAGAGATCCCAAGGGCTGTGGGAAGTCCTTGACGGTCGAAATCAGAAGAGAAGGTCAAACTCTCATCCATTCTCTCTCATCATTGATGTTTCTATCTCTCACTCCCTCTCCCTTTCTCTCTCTGAAATCAATAAAGAACATATTTAAAATACATAAGTTGGCCCGGCTGGGTGGTTCAGTGGTGGAGCATTGACCTGGGAACCAGGAGGTCACGGTTTGATTCCTGGCCAGGGCACATGCCGGTTGCAGGCTCCATCCCCAGTAGGGGGCGTGCAGGAGGCAGCCGATCCATAATTCTCTCTCATCATTGATATTTCTCTCTCTCTCTCTTCCTCTCTCTGAATTCAATAAAAACATGTTTTTAAATAAATAATTTACTGCCACCAAATGACAAGATTTAAGGAGGGCTCTATTCTGGCTTCTGAAGACTGCCTTCTGGGATTGAGGGTACACTTTTCAAAAACGCAATGCTAAGATCTTAAGTTGAGTGAGTTTTGGGTCCCACAGAGTTTCCTTGTGACCTCTCCAGTCACCTCCATCCCAGACCCTGCAGCGGTCACTGGCTTTGAAGGTGTGTATTCCTTAGTGTCTGGTTTCCTTGGCATTCCGTCATCTTGTTGAGATCCATCCGTATTGTTCTATGCGTCAGTAATTTATTCATCTTTGCGACTGAGGATTATTCCATTGTAAACTTATGCCAAAATGTGTTTATCCATATACCGCTTTTTAGGTAAGTTGTACTCTTAGCAACTTGCAAATATGCACTATCCACATGCCTATCCATGGCTCTTTTTAGCTTGAGGCTATGATAAAGGATGCTTTAAAGATTCTTGCAGAAGTCTTGGGTGGGTACATACTTCTATTTCTCTTGGTTACACACCTAGGATTAGAATGATTGCCCTAGCCCGCTTGGCTCAGTGGAGAGAGCATCAGCCCTGGGACTGAAGGGCTCCAGCTTTGATTCTGGTCAAGGGCGCGTACCTTAGTTGCAGGTTCCCAGACCCTGGTTGGGGTACATACAGGAGGCAACAAGTTGATGTGTCTCTCTCACATTGATGTTTCTCTCTCTGTCTCTCCCCTTCCCTTCCACTCTCTCAAAATGGATGGAAAAAGAATAATTGGGGTATGTTTAACCATGGAAATAATTACCAAAGAGTATACAAGTCTACAGACAGGGTATTTGTGTTGGTTACTTCATTTCCTCCACAACATTTGAAATTATCAGTCTTTTTATGTCCAGCCATTCTCGAAGGTCGTTAGTGGCTTTTTATTGTGGTTGGAATTAGCATTTTCCCAATGACTAATAGTGTCTTATCATGAACTTATTGTCTGTTCACATGTGTTCCTTTGTGATTTATCTAAGCCTCTCGCCCATTTGGAAACTAGATAGTTTGTCTTTCTGTCATTGGCTCTTACAAACCTGTACATATTCTGGGTTCAGTTCCCTTGTCCTGCCTTCTGTATCGTAGCCTTTTCCTGTCTGCACCCGCCCCTGTGTTCCCAGGGCTGTGCCTCCTGGTGAGCGCTCACTCTCCATTTGGAGGAAGTCCTGTCCGTCATGGTGTCCTTTCTTGGTGAGTGATCTGTGTGCTGTTTGAGACAAGTTTGCTCCCCTGAAATCTGTGAAGCTTCGTTCCTGTCATTTCTCTGAGAAACTCTGTGGTCCTGACTTGTACAGTCCGCTCAAGGTTCCATCTCAAATCAGCTTTCGAGTCTGAACTGAGTTTGAGGTCGAGAATTACATTGTTGCCCACGGCGTGGCTCCGTGGTTGAGCATCATCCTATGAACCAGGAGGTCACTGGTTCGATTCCCCGTCAGGGCACATGCCGGGTTGCAGGTTCGATCCCCAGTGGGGGGCGAGCAGGAGGCAGCCGGTCCATGGTTCTCTCTCATCACTGATGTATCTATGTCTCTCCCTCATCCTTCCTCTCTGAAATCAATAAACAACATGTTTGGAGATGAGCATGCCTTTAGAAAGATGCCTGTTGTTCACGTGGCCATTGTTTGTCCCGGCGCTGTGTGCTGGGAAGACTCCTGGCCCCACTTCCTGGGCTTGGCACCTGACTGGCTCGGGGATGCCTGGCCCGGTCCCGCGGCTTCTCGGCGGCGGGCGGACCTCACGGTGCCTCGGTGCCTCGGCTGTTGGGGATCGGGTCACCCGCCTTTGCAAGCAGCTTCCTCTGCCACAGCGTTTCCCCCTTTTCCGATAGGACTCCCCACAGCACAGCTCACTCGTCTCAGAAACCTGCCTTGATGTTCCCCCCTGGGGCGTGGCTAAATGCTACTTTCGGGGTGTCATACGGCACCCTTTAAGACACTGTCTCACTGCGTACTAATTTCCTCTTCATTTGACTGTCACCACAAGAAGACACGCTTGTCATTCTGGCTCTGTGTCCTTAGCACTGTGATGGGGTGGGGAGGAGACACACACACAAACGGTAGCTACTCAGTTCATGGCTTTAGTCGAACGTCTTGGAGTCCGCAGAAGCCGTGGCCTGTCGTAGGCCATGCAGTGAGAGCATTTGATTTCAAATCTCATTTCTGCCGCTTATTAGCCGATTGAATTGGGGCACGTTATGTAATTACTGCACTTCAGGTCTTCTGTCACAGACAGATACTTAGTACTACTTCGAGGATGTTTTTAATGAAAGAGTCATAATGTCCAGAACGTAGTAGTTACTAAATAAATTGAAGCTAACACCGGAACTTTTCGTTTTAAAAAGGCAATGAGCCCAGCTCCTGTGGCTCAGTGGTTGAACATCAGCCTATGAGCCAGGAGGTCACAGTTCGATTTCCCGTCAGGGCACATGCCCAGGTTGTGGGCTGGATCCCCAGTGTGGGGCGAGCAGGAGGCAGCCCATCCATGATTCTGTCTCATCACTGACATTTCTCTCTCCCTCTCCCTTCCTCTCTGAAATCAAGGCAAGTGAAAGGATTGTGTCTGGGCTGTTCTAATAAGCTGCTCTCACACCCGAGCTGTTAACATAATAGGGGGGAAAATGGTCTATTATCTTCTCATCAACAGAGTCACCGTGTGGATGTGGTAGCCAGGATGTTGTCTCACAAGGGAAGCTGCATCGTACATCCGTCCTGTGTCTGTCACGTCACACCCACAATACGGAACCAGCAGGAATCACACCTGGGAATAATATCACATCAGGGACTTCACCAAGGAAAATGTATTCCAGAGGTCAGGGCTGGGGTCTTTGTAGACGTCCCGGGAACATCACGCATAGAAGAGGGAAACACATCACGAGGACCCCTGAGATCTGGTTAGGACCCTAAGTCACGTGACTCCCAGGGAAGAAACCCCAGCCTGTTAAGCAGGTTCCCCAGAAAGTCACCCCCCGAACTTCCCCAGCCTGACCCCTCTCCCAGGTTACATCCTTTGCTCTCACCTGTCCCACTTGGGGACACTTGAGATGCTTAGAGTTGTGGTATTTTCCCTCTGAAATGCTTCTTTTTAAGCTGTTTTTTTTTTTTTAATTCTCGCCCAAGGATATTTTTCCATTTGTTTTTTAGAGAGAGTGGAGAGGAGGGAGGAAGGGAGAGAGAAAGAAAACATCAATATGAGAGAGAGAGAAACATCGATGTGAGAGAGAGAGAAACATTGACGTGAGAGAGAAAGAGTGGGGAGAGAGAAACATTGATGTGAGAGAAATAGAGAGTGGGAAACATCGATGTGAGAGAGAAATAGAGGGAAACATTGATGTGAGAGAGAAATAGAGAGAGGGAAACATCGATGTGAGAGAAATAGAGAGTGGGAAACATCGATGTGAGAGAGAAATAGAGGGAAACGTCGATATGAGAGAGAGAGAGGGAAACATCGATGTCAGAGAGAAATAGAGGGAAACGTCGATGTGAGAGAGAGACACACATCAATTGCTTGTCTCCCACACACACCCTGACCTGGGCTAGGGATGGAGCCTGGAACCCAGAACCCAGGTATGTGCCCTTGATGGGGAATCAAACCCGTTCTTTGGTCCCCAGGCTGACATTCTAACCACTGAGCTGGACTGGCCAGGGCTGAAATGCTTTGAGGGCACCACTTCCCAGCCTCACTCCCAGTGAGGAGGCCCCCACAGCATTGTGCGAGCTTGTGGACTCCTCCCCGCCGCGCCCAGGGCCTCTCCCGCCTGCCCAGCGCCTCCACCTCGGCCTGATTCCTGTTCACCCTGAAGTGGACCATCCAGACCTAAAGCACGGTCATCAGTGGGGCCTCCGCCTGCGGGAGCCACAGCCGAGATGAATGCCTGAGATTGATACGATCTCTAATGAGCATCGCACTTGATTTAATAACCTGTTTATTAAATACATTTTTTTAAATTGGCAAATTGAGCACTTGCCTGGGAGCAAGCAATTAGGGCTATTTTCATCCCATATTTACTTCCCTGAGTGGAGGCGATATTTGTTAAGTGTTAAGCATGTTGCATAAATCTTTTAAGTTGTTTTATTTCCCCCCTCAATGAAAAGCTAAATATTAAATCTTCACGTTGGTTCCACCCTTCCACTTGTTAAATTACCAAGAGCACTAACAGGCATGAGGGAAGATTCACTCATTTCACAAGGACGAGTACTGACTCTCTTCCTGCGTTTATAAAAACATGCATAATATTTAATCCCAGCTAAGATTGGTTAAATCTCTGTAACCTCTATTAAATCCAAGGAGGACTATGTTAAACAGGCCTTGTTGTATGGAAACAAACTTTAATTTTTTAAAAACTGTATTGATTTTCTTTCTTCCTTTATTACTTTATTTTATTTTTGTTATTCCTCACTTGATATTTTTCCATTGATTTTTAGAGAGAAGAAGGGAGAGGGAAACATCCATGTGAAAGAGACACATTAATGGGTTGCCTCTTGCACCACAACCCAGGTAGGAGGTGCCTGCCCTTGACTGGAATCAAACCAGGGACCCTTCAGTCCATGGGCTGACATTCTGTCCACTGAACCACGCCAGCCAGGGCTGATTGTATTGATTTTTAGAAAGGGGGGTGGGGGTGGGAGGAGAGAAGCATCTACCTGAGAGAGAAACTGTTACAGGCTGTTGCCTCCGGCACCCGCCCTGACTGGGGATCGAACCCACCACCTGGGTGTGCACTCTGACCGGAATTGAACCCACAACCTTTTGGTTGACGCTCCAACCGAGACACACCAGCCAGGGCGAAGCAGACTTTAAAAGAATATCTTACTTTCCCTCCTCAGAAATCTCATTCAGTTGACACATGTGGGTTTTGGGTTTTTCTTTTACATGATGGTTGGATTCTACTTGCATATTTTTATGTGAAAAGTCGCTTTCTTGTGCCTACACCCTCTCCCCTGTTGGGGAGTCCTAGCACAGGCCTCGGGACATGGCCGCGCTCTTCCCCTCGGGCCTCAGACCGGAACGTTCCCAATTTGAGTGTCTGCCCTTTGTTTCTGATCCTGGATGAAAATGAACAATTCGCCCCATTCAGATGTAAAAATCTCTTATTCCCGTACATGCAGATAAAGGTCGTAGGCTGCATTAATAACGAGCCCTTACTTGTGTCACTAATAACATCTTGCATTGTTCACCCTGAAACTCTTTGAAAAACCTAATTTTCCCTTCTCTCTGGGTGCCAGGCCCGATAGGCATCTCACAGCTCAATGGGATCATTCCTCTCCACTCCGAGCGGAGGAGACGCCGTCCCCCGTGGACGTTCATTTCATTTCACCGGAGAATGAAACCCGGCAGCCAGTTCAGACCAACCCGTGCATATTTATTAAGCTCCTACTAAGTGTCTTCACATTTTTCTCTTGTGCGGAATAGTCTATTTCCAAAGCACTCCAATCTGATTAGGAAAATGCATTCAATTCAGCAGCTATTTCTTGATTGCCTATTGAGCGCGCACAATACCCGGCCAGCGATACACAGATAACGGAGACTGTTACCAGCGCACGGGGCCGGGGAGGTGAAAAGACCTGTTAGGAAACCGGTGGGGGACTTTACTTAGTTCTGTGAAAATGGAGGAAGCATGGAATGGAGAACACAGGGAGAAATCATCCGAGGTCAGATTTTATTTTATTTCCTTTCCAGCTTCACTGAGGTAGAATCGACACATAACATTGTAATATATTCAACGTGTACAGAGTGATGATTTTAAGAAATACATATTTTTCTTGATTTCAGAGAGGGAGGGAGGGAGAGAGAGAGAGAAACATCATGGATCAGCTGCAGGTCCGCCTTCTAGGGATCAACCCCAAAACCCGGGCCTGTACCCTGACTGGGAATTGATCCGTGACCTCCTGGTTTACAGGTAGATGCTCAACCATGGAGCCATGCTGGCCATGCTTGGCGTTGCTTTTCACACAACATCGTGTAACTTGTTTATCCCGAGTCATAAACACAACACCCGCTTGGGTGAACTGATCTACCTCTGGGCTCATTTTCTGAAAAATTCCATGCCCCTCAATTGTATGGATCTCCATGCTGAAAGCTGGATACTCTTAGAGAGGCGAGATTCCCCTTTTTCTGAGAATTTTAGTACCAGATCCCTTGATTTTATCCCTGCCCTGTCAGACTCTCCAGCCTGCCTGTTTCTCTCCATCCCCACCGCCGCTTGTGTTGTGACATCTTGCCAGGGCGGGCCCTTGGGAGGGTGAGACCTCGGAGAGCAAAGACTTCATATTGCCCTAGCTGGTGTGGCTCAGTGGATAGAGCGTCAGCCAGTAGACTGAAGGGTCCCGGGTTCGATTCCTGTCAAGGGCACATGCTTGTGGACTTGATCCCCAGTGGGGGAGCGTGCAGGAAGCAGCCGATCCGTGATTCTCATCATTGATGTTTCTCTCTTTCTCTCTCCCTCTCCCTTCCTCTCAGAAATCAATAAAAATACATTTTTAAAAAGAGAAATCATAGCTGGAAAGATTGGAAGTAGCCAGACTATGGATCACACATGTGGAGTATGAGGGTGAGCAGGCACTTTCTTTGGTGAGCAAACATGCTAAATGGGAGAAAGAGACCTAGGCCGGAGCCAGCAGTGGTGATTACGGATTGAAGGGATTCTCTTTCCTAAAGGGCTGCCCGGCCCCTGTGTCCTCAAGGACAGCTTGTAAGGATCTGCTTTGAAATGTTGCAAATAAGTGCATCAAATAGGATCACGTTGCGGAGAGGTGTCTGCAGAAGCAGGGGTTATTGTGGGTGCGATTCCAACATCACGTGGTCTGTAAAACACGAGATCTTTGGGTTTTCTCTCTATTCTCTGTGGCATCCAGGACTCCTCTCAGCATAGGACTCCTTGGTGAATTTTGTCAGGGCACGTGCTTGGGTTGTGGCCTCAAACCCAAGTAGGGGGGCGTGCAAGAGGCACCCGATCAATGATTCTCATCATTGATGTTTCTCTCTCCCCCTCTCCTTCACTCCCTCTCTAAAATCAATAAAAATATGTCTAAAATATTTTTATATTTACTGGGTTAAGAGAGAGAGGGAGTGGGGGGGGGGAGAGAAAGAGAAATAACAATTTATTGTTCCACTTACTCATGCATACTTCGGTTGATTCCTGTGTGTCCTGACCAGGAATCGAACTCATAACCTTGGTATATGGGGACAGTGCTCTAAACATCTGAGCTACCCAGCCAGGGTGCAAACCAAAAGTCTCAGTGCAGACTTAAGCCTTAATAACTTTCAGGACTATCAATGCTACACACTTGCAAACACATATTTGAACAGTGAACTCGTTATATTTACGCATACTAGTTGTGTGAATTTAATACGCTTTTCATTATAACGTTTACTTCCGTCAACATTCACCAATGTTAGCTAGAAGGAAGAATAGATTTGGCACATGAAAATGAACACATTTTATTCATTAAAAATATCAGTCACATTAAAGTCAAACAAACAGAAAAATGAGGTGACGGCAACATTATAAAGGCTTCTGGAGAAAAAAATTTCACGAACAGTTCCCTCATTTCCAATACCAACTATTTCCATTTTTGCCTATGACCCTATACTCCTGTCTGAGTAGTTCTGTAATCACAGTGATTAAAAATAGCCTATTTTTTTCTCCTGCTTTTCAATTAACACCACATTATACGGTATTTTGGTTTCCTCTGTTTTCTTGGTCATCCTATTTTTAATGTCCCCCTAACGATCCCAATTCAAGAGGGTGGCATCCACGTAGCTGTTCCCATATAATTGGGTATTTGGGTTGCTTTGCGTAGCTTTTAAATAATTCACAATGAATATGTTATCAGCACTGTGTGTGTTTTCACATCTGCGACGTTATTTCTTAGGGAAACGTCCCAGGAATGCCATTCCTGAGTCAAAGCATAAACAGCGGCGAGGGTCTGAGGAGTTGTGCCAGTTTCTATGCGCACGGGCGGGAGCACGGCTGGTAAACATCACGTAACTGCAGCGAGCACGCTAATTAGGCTCTGGCGTGTGCGCCGTGTTTGTTTTCCCAGCACAAGTGATAAGTCAACATTAACTCTTATTTCAGTAACGAGAGAGTCTTAAGTGGGATTGGCGTCTAGACACCAAAGGCGGCCCCGTCGTCCCCAGGAAATCTGGGTGAGTTGGGGCTCGAACAGAAATGGGACAGCTTCTCCTTAGCCGGTTTGGCTCAGTGGATAGACTCCTGGCCCACAGACCTAAGGGTCCCAGGTTCGATTCCAGTCAAGGGCACCTACCTGGGTTGCAGGCTCGATTCCTGGCCCTGGTCAGGGCGTGTATGGGAGGCAAGCTGTTGATGTCACATCGATGTTTCTCTCCCTCCCTTCCACTCTCTCTAAAAATCAGTGGAGAGCCCAGCCGGTGTGGCTCAGTGGTTGAGCGTCGATCTAGGAACCAGGAGGTCACAGTTCAATTCTGGTCGGGGCACAGGCCCGGGTTGCTGGCTCGATCCCCAGTGTGGGGTGTGCAGGAGGCAGCCACTGATCCATGGTTCTCTCATTGATGTTTCTCTCTCTCCCTCTCCCTTCCTCTCTGAAATCAATAACAATATATTTTTTTAAATATATTTTATTGATTTTTTACAGAGAGGAAGGGAGAGAGATAGTGAGAAACATCGATGAGAGAGAAACATCGATCAGCTGCCTCCTGCACATCTCCCACTGGGGATATGCCCGCAACCCAGGTACATGCCCTTGACCGGAATCGAACCTGGGACCCTTCAGTCCGCAGGCTGACGCTCTATCCACTGAGCCAAACCAGTTTCGGCAACAATATATTTTTTAAATAATAAAATAAAAATCGATGGGACAATGTCCTTGGATGAGGATTAACCAGAAAAAAGGGAAGGAACAGGACAGTTCCCCTGGGACTTGCCTGTGGCAGTGGAGTCCCAGGCCCCCACTGACACCCAGTGTCCCCGGAAGCACAGGCTCTTCAGAGCTGGACCACCCCTCCCCACCTCGCACAGCGCTAGCTGTCAGGGGCGCGTGGAGGACCTTCTGCGAGGGACAGATACACCCCACAGGGAACCCGGCGTCTGGGCCCCTTATCGCAGCTGATCTTCCCGGCCAGTTAATCTCACGGACCTTGCAGTTAGCGAGGTCGCCTTTAATTTACAGCCAGAGGGCTGGGGTAATTGGCCTGACCGGGGTCATTGATCTTAAAGGGATATGCTCGCTCGCCCCAGTGCTTTCATCCGTCTTCTATAATTGGAAAAGGAGGAATTCCTAAACGCCCTATCGCCTCCCTTATCTCTAAGCTCAGAATAGGATGGAGCTAGGGCTCATAGGAACCAGGTTGTACAGGAATGGCTTCACACACGGAATCGGAGGGGAAGGAAAGCACTTCTGTGAGGAATAAGTCTGAGATTTGCCTGTGTGCTGTCTGCTCAGTTACAAACCGGACCTCCTCTGCTTCTAGGCCTACATAGTTATGTCTGTAATTACATACTTACATATCTGTGGGTCTGTATGACTACACGTCTGTAGCTCTGTGTCTGTGTTTGTCTCTATATGTCTCTGTACCTCCCTCTGTTTCTGTGTCTATGTGTGTATGTCTCTCTGTCTCTTTCTCTGTGTATGTGTGTCTGTGTCTCTGTCTTTATATGTGTATATCTATTTTATGTGTCTATTCTACACCTACATGTACACCTATATCTATACGTCTAATCCTCTATACCTATATCTACAGATGCAGTGGTTCTCAACCTTCCTAATGCTGCGACCCTTTAATACAGATCCTCATGTTGTGGTGACCCCCAACCATAAAATTATTTTTGTTGCTACTTCATAACTGTAATTTTGCTACTGTTATGAATCGTAATGTAAATATTTGATATGCAGGATGTATTTTCATTGTTTGTGGCCCACAGGTTGAGAACCACTTAGTGATACTATCTCAGTCATGTACTATTTTCTGTCCTAAATTCCATAAAAAAGATGTTGTACATCATACAATCCAATCATCGAGATGTCGGATTAGAAATAAGGCAAGAGACTTTGCCACTCAAAAGAAAAGGAGAGAAGTGTGGTGAGTTAAGGGAACTCATTTCTTTTGGAAGGTTTTGCCTGTGTTAATGAGTACCCTCCCTTCGCTCTTCTAGACAAGGCAACTTTTAAAAAAATCTTTTTATTGATGCTTATTAGTTCCTGATTGGTCCTTTCAAAAGTATTTTGCCTTAGCAACATCCTTGGGATTGGTTGATACACCTTGCTCCCATGTGATTGGTTATCTGCAAGCTGCCCGTCTTAGCAACAGCCATTAAGTTCCTTCTCCGCCCAGTTAGGCTGTGCTAGTAACTGCTCAGCTGGGTTTTCAGTTTTTTGTTTGTTTTTAATATATTTTTACTGATCTTTAGAGAGGAGGGGAGAGGGAGAGGGAGAGGGAGAGAAACATCAAAGAGAGAGAATCATGGATCAGCCTCCTGCACGCCCCCTACTGGGGATCGAGTCTGCAACCCGGGCATGTGCCCTGACCGGGAATCGAACTATGACCTCCTGGTTCATAGTCGATACTCAACCCCTGAGCCATGCCGGCCAGGGGGTGTTTTCGGGTTTTATTCCCGCCCCTGGTGGTCCCACTCTCTGACCGCCTAGCTTCCCTCTGCCTCCTCACTGTGCCATGCACGCTTGCGTCCTTGTCGGCTACTTCTCCTCTCCCTGGAAATATGTGGAGGAAGAGAAAAGACGGAGTTTGCAGACGGATTCTATTTTGCCTCCAGACATAAAATCGATACAGAGGGGAAACAGCGGGCGGAAGCCGGCATTTACCTTTTACAAGGCCAGTTACGGGCTTACAGCGCACCCGCCTCAGAGTCGCCTTTGTTGACAAGGTTGTTCCTTGAGATCTTGGCAGTTTATATAGGAAACATGGTGAACTCGGTCGGCGGGTTCTGGCGGGAACCTCCCACGGAACAGCTGGGAAGGCTGGGCTGACGGCGAGGGCACCTGGGGGTGAAAGGCCCCTGTTCCCCGCAGCCCATGTGCAAATCATGTCAGCGCTCCCAGGGGGCCCGCTGCATACAAAGGAGCAGAGGTCCTGGTCGCCACGGGGGGGGGGGGGGGGGGGGGCTGCGGGCTGGAGGTGGAATAGGGGCTGGGACTGAGCTGGGGCAGAGAGAAAGGGAGGGGCACGAGAGGAAGGGCTGCCATCAGGGATGGGCATCATGGAGGGTGTGGGACGCAAACCTCAGATTGCCCCTGTGGACGGTGTGTGGAAATTCTGTGTGTGTGTGTGCGTAACCTGATCATACACACCCCTTCAATGACTTGGACAGATTTCCTAAAGGGGCCATGTGGGGGGAACCCAGCCGCATGTAGTCCTTCGTTATAGCTCTTGTTTCAGAGGCTGGGATGCCTTCCCTTCCACGCAGCACTGAGTGAAACCTCAGACACTCCCAGGGACCAGCTGCACAGGAGAACAGGAGAGCCAGACCGAGAAGCCATCCTGACAGGTTGCTGGCAGTTCCGCTGGTTGTTCTTTCAGCACCCTTCACCCTCACGTCCTCGCTGTGTGTGTGTGTGTGTGTGTGTGTGTGTGTGTGTGTGTCTCATGCCACGTGCTGTGAGGCTTCGGCACCTGCGCTCAGGGCTGTAGACTTGCTATTTAAAACCTCGGTGGTGCCTGGCCCGGCGTGGCTCAGTGGTTGAGCATTGACCTGTGAACCAGGAGGTCATGGTTCGATTCCCGGTCAGGGCATGTGTCCGGGTTGCGGGCTTGATCCCCAGTAGGGCGCGCTCAACCTCTGAGCCACAGCGGATGGGCTCTGGTTGTACTTTAAAGGGTTTGCTGGTGGACTGGGTGTGTGTGGTTGAGACAGACCCCAGAGTTCTGAGCCTGAGGATAGAAAGACGGGGCTGCCCTTAAAGGGGAAGAGGGAAATGCAGCACCATCGGGTCAGAGGGAAGAGCAGGAACTGGGTTCTGGACAAAGTTTCAAGTATGTATTAGTCACCCACACGCAGATTCCACGCAGGGAGTAGGCCATCGGGGCGGTCCAGGCTGGGGTAGGGGTCTAGCGCTGCCTCAGAGACGGGCCTGAAGGACGTGTGGTTAGCTGCTGTCACCTGCAGGGCGATTAAGTATAAAAGCCCCCAGACCTGGGAGAAAGGAGGTGCTGATGGCCCCCCCGCCACCGCCCCCCCCCCCCCCCGCAGGAGGCTGGGACCCGGACCAGCCAAGCGCCCTGGTGACCTAGAGAAGGGAGGTTTCCAGTTTTCAGGTTTGATCTGTGGGTGCTTCCACTTGCTCTTTAACGCTCTCCCCCTTGCGTTTGGTTGGGCAGACGACTAGGTGAGTCTGTAACACACAGTGACAGATCTTTAACAAACTGAGGGCTCTAAGCTCATCCTGGTCTCTTCGCAACCCTCTGGGGGAGCAGGTCCTTCCAAAAACAATGTGGGGGGGCCCCACGTCTCCGCAGGACTATTGGGGACCTGGCCTCGTTTCTCCGAGGGGAGCAGTTATGGGCTGGCAGGTCCTTTTGTTGGGGAGTTGGGGTCTGGTGAAGGAGCTGGTCACCCAGCCATCGCTGTACTTGGTCGTCAGCAAACCAGGAGCGTCAGTGAGAGAGACGGTCCGCGTCCTCCTCTGTGCATTAAGTAGCGTTTTTCTTTCTGCCTCAGAGGTCGCCTGTGGTCACTACCTCCGCATTCATAGCTCACTCAGGTGCACAAGCAAGCGGTGGTCTTCCTCTCGTGTGTGTAAGTGTCTGCGTCATTTTCTCACTTTTCATTGGCACTTCACTCACCACTGGAGCCTGAGGATGTTGCGAACCTCTCAGGAGGGCCTGTACGGCGCTCCCCACTGACAGCCTCCTGGGGTTGCAGAAGGCGGCACGGGCCAGGGCGCAGTGTGAACGTGCGCGGTCACGCCTACCCCCGTGTGTGTGCCCTCTCCCACTGCTAAGGCATGCGCGGCCTGGACGCAGACCCGGGTCCAGGCTGCCGCTCTGTGGCTGGGGGCTGTTTGCTCGGAGCCTCATTGCCTTCCTGAGGGAAATGGAGGTTTGAATAGGGACTCGGCGTAGGGCAGCAGGGCTCCCATCAGAATCGAACACGGAGCAGTGATGCCTCCTGTCTTTGTTGCATTTGGACATAATGAGTGATGCCGAGACGCGCTGTGTCTGCAGTGACTGAGTTAACGCATGTGACGTAAGCTCGCCTCCGTCTGGGTGCCCACCCCGGGCGGCCAGGCCTCGGCAGCTCGGAGACCCACCCCCCACCCCTCTCTGCTGCTGGCACCTTCCCAGCACCTTGGGAGGTTGGAACCTTCCATTTCAAAGGTTCCCTCTGCCACAGCAGGATCTGGTCCCAGGTCTGTGTTGAGTAGCACGTCTGTGACAGTAAGGTTTGTGACAAAACACCTGGTGGGCACCCTCCCTCCCCTGTCTGCCCCCCCCCCCCCCCCGCCTCCACTTGATGAAACACGCCCCGTTGTACTCATTGGGGCACCAAACCCTGGAAATCGAACGCAAGACTCAGTCGTCATGTGGTTAATGTAAATAATGCAAATGTTTATTGAATTTCCGGGGGGGATCATACATAATAAGGCAGGCAAGGCTCCCAGTGTTTTATCAGCTTCTCCATCATCTGGTCACACAGGCTTCAGGGAAACACACAGGGAGGCAGTGTCCTCAGGCGGGGCTCAGAGAGGAGGCCACCCAGTCACCAAGGACAAGTGCCCGGAACACAGTATCTCTCCTCAGGGTGGTGGGGACTCTGCTGAAGCAGTGATGTCAGGAACTCCGCTCTGCTGGGCCCGCCTCTCACGGTGTCACTCAGCCAACCACAACCAATCACAGGGCGCTTCTCCCCATCACCACCCAGCACAGGTGCTTTCTGCCCAACAAGACTCTAACTCACCTTCACCTGGGGCGGCCCTGGGTGCCCCATCACCCCGCACTCACCTTGTGATGACTGGGCACCGACTGGGCGCCAGGCAGTGTGGCTGGGTTCTTGGGGGAGGGGCGCTGGCAGGGGATGGTGTGTGGGAGGTGTAGACACATGGGCAAGGGACCAAAGGGAACGGAACCTAAATCACAGTCTCCACACTAGTGGCCTTGGGGATAGCGACCTTAAACTAGCTCAGAAAAATGCCCTGTCCTCAGTTCCACCACTGGAACCCCACACCCTCCTTCCTCGGAGCAGATAAAATTCGCAGCCCCGGCTGCTTGTACTAACCACTCTCTCCCAATAAATCAATAAAATAAAAAAGTGCAGGTACAAAGCCCTCATGACTGGCAGCACTGCAGGTAGGTGTCCCAGCCGGTCCCACGTGGGACACCTGGAGGCCCAACGTGACAGGACAGCACAGTGAGTCCCAGCACATCCTGCACACACTTCTCTCTCCCTTCCCCTCTCCCGCCCTGCTATTCCATTATCCTTGCACTCTGGGCTCTCTCTCTCTCCACTCCATCTCTCCACTGATCTCCCTTTCTCTCCTCTTTTCAAACTCTGAACTCCCTGTCCCTCTTCTTCAGACTCTCTCCTCCTCCCCTGAACCCCATCTTCCTCAGCTCCCTGTACTTGTGCCCCTCTCCCTTCCTCCTCTACATTTCATCCGCCCTGTCTCTCATCTCCTCTAACCTCCCTCTCCTCTACCACTCCCCTTCCTCCTCTTCATCTCCTGCTTCTGAAGTCTCCCCCACTCTCTCCCTCTCCCTTAAACTCTGTTCTCCCTCTGACCGCCAGCGCTCCTCTCCCACCGTTCCCCACTCCCACTCTTACACTGTCTCCTCTGTCTCATCTCCCCCTCACATCACTCTCTCACAGCAGTTTCCCTATCCCTCTCTCCTCACCCAAACAACTCTTTCCTCTACCTCTGATCAATCCGTCCTCCCCTTAGCCTCTCCCTGCTCTCTGACCTCACTCTACCCTATCTCCCTCCGATTCCATTGACCTCCACCGCGTCTCTGTCTTTCTCTACTTGACCTCTAATGTCCCTCCCATTGATATTTCTCTCTCCTCTTCCTCTCTCTGACCTCCCTCTCTATTTCTCCCAGTACCTTTCTCCTTCTCCTTGATCTATAACCTCCTCCTCTTTCCTCTGTCACTGACCTCATTCTCTCTCACATCTTACACTGACATCTCTTTCTCTGTGACCACTCTCTATATCTCCCACTGTCTCTGAACTCCCTCTCCTCTTCCTCTTTATAATGTCTATCTCTCTACTCTCCTCATGTTCTGACCTCCCTCTCGTCTATTTCTCTCTCTGCCTCGCACGTCTCTATCTCTGATCTGTCCCTCTTCTCTGTCCCTCTCCACCCTCTCCTCTGCCTCTAACCTACTTTTCTACCCTCTACCTCTGACCTCTCTCATATTCCTGGTCACCAATTCTCTCTATTCTCTAATCTTCCTCCCTCCCCCATGTCTGATTTCCCTCTATTTCTAACCTCACTCTCCTCTTCCACACACCCCTCTCTCCTCTCTTTCTGACTTCACACTCAGACCTCCATCTCCTCTCTCTCCTTGACCTCTAACATCTCTCTTTTTCCTCTTCCACTACCTCTCTCTCAATTATCCCCCTCTTCTCTCTCTCCCGCTCCATTTTCTGGAACTCATTCTCCGTCTCCTCTGTTGCTGACCACCCTCTTTCTCATCTTCCTCTTTAAATCTCTGTCTTTTACTCTGACCACCTCTAACCTATTTCTCTCTCACTCTCCTCTGCCTCTGACATCCTTCTCTCTCCCTCAAACCCTCTCTCTGTGACCTCCATCTCCTCTGCCTCTGATCAGCTCTCCTCTAATTCTCTCCGGCTCTGTCTCTCTATCCTCTATTCCTGATCTCTCTCCCCTCTAACCCCCTTTCCTCTATCTCAGAGCAAGTTCTCATCTATTTCTCTCTCTCTCTCTCTCCACATTCTGAGACCTCCCGCTACTCTCTCTTCTCTCACTCCTCTCGTTACCTCAATCTCCTCCTTCATCTCTACCCTCCCTGTCTCTCCTCTTACACTAACCTCGCTCTTGCTCTCTTCCTCTTACCTCTCTCCTCAATCGCTGACCCTCATCACTCTCTCTCTTCTGACCTCCCTCTCTCCCTTCCTCTCCTCTGTCTCTGACTTCCATCTCTCTCCTCTCTTCCTGTTCTTGATCTCTCACCTCTGTCTCTCCTGTTCCACTCACCCCTCTCTTTGTGTCCCTCTGTCCCCTTTCTCTCTGATCTCCCTCTCCCCCAGACTCTACCTCTAACCACCCTCTCTTCTCTGCAGTGAGATCTCCCTCTTCTCTATTTCTCTCTCCTTTACCTGGCTTTTTTCTATCTCTGAACCCAGTCTCTCTTCCCTCTCTCACCTTGATCTCTAACCTCCCTCACTCCCCTCTTCCGCTAAACTCTCTCTCTCTCTGACTCCTCTCTCTCCTCTTCCTGCGACCTACCTCTCTGCACTACCTCTTGCTTCTTTCCTTCTCCTTTGGCCTCCATCTCTCTCCCCTACCTCCACATTTCTCTATCTCTGATCCCCTCTCCTCTTTCCTTGATATGTAACCTCCCGCTCTCTCCTCTCCCATTGACTTCTCCCTCTTCTCTCTCCCTGACTTCTGTGTCTCTTCTCTGCCCCTCCTCGCTCTCCTTATGCTTCTCAGTCTCTATCTTCTATCCTCTCTCCATCTCTACCTCTGAAGTCCTCCCCACTCTCTCTCTCTCTCTTCTTAATCTCTGTTCTCCCTCTGACCGCCAGCGCTCCTCTCCCTCTCTCCTCTACCAAGAATATGCCTCTCTGGCCTCCCTTTTCCCCACGCACGCTCTGTCTCCTCTCCCTCTGGTCAACCCGTCCTCTTAGTCTCTCTCTGCCCTCCCTCACTCTATCTCCCCTCCTGTCCCATTGAGGTCCCCCTCTCCTCTCTTTCTCTGAACATCTTCTCTCCCCACCACTGCTGAGGACCATCTCTCCTCTTCCTATCCAATAGGATGAAACCCAACTCCCTAATCTATCTCTTCTTCCTCTTCATCTGACCTCCACTCTCTTCCCCCCCCTCTCTCCTTGATCTCTAACATCGTTATGTCTCCTCTTCCACTGACCTCTCTCTCTTTTTCTCTCCATCATCTCTGACCTCCCATTTCCTGTCTCTGATCTCTCACTCTCACGTCTTCCACTGCTCTCTCTCCTCTGTGACCCTTCTCTCCTCTCTTCTTCCTCCCCTCTCTCTGACCTCCACTCTCCTCTACCCTCATTCTCTCTCTCACCTCCCTCAACTCTTCCTCTGACCACCCTCTCCTTTCCTTCAGACCTCCCCCTCCATCCACTTTCTCTAAACTCTCTATCTGATCGCCCTCTCCTCTATATCTCCTCCTTGATCTCTTCCCTAGAGCCTTTTCCTCTCTCTCCTCTTCCTCCCTCAAACCCCCCTCACTCCTTCCCTCTCCTCAGCCCCTTACTTCCATCTCTTGCCCCCCCATGACCTCTATCTCCCGCCTCCTTTATCTCTAATCTTCATCCCCCCCCCACTCTCCCCTATTGCTGACCACCCTCGCTCTCTTCTCTTCTCTCTGACCTTCCATTAAGGCTCTCCTTTTCCTCAGACCCCTTTCCCTCTAACTTTGATGTGCCTCTCTCTCATCTTCCTACTCTCTCTCTGTCTCTGGCCTCATTCTCCTCCCACTAACCTCCATTTCCTCTCCCTGACTGCCCTCTCTCTCACCTCTTCCTCCTACCTCTCTCTTACCCTCTCCTCTATCTCGGACCTCACTCAATCTCTCTCTCTGATCTCCCGTCCCTTCTCTCTCTCCTCCAACTCTAACTTCCCTCTCTCTCCTCTCTGTCCAGAGATGGACAGAGAGGAGACCTTCCGCTCCTCCCTCTCCCTCCTTTTTCTCTGACATCTCTCTCCTCTGCCTCTGAGCTAGCTCTGCTCTGTCTGTATTGCTGACCAACCTCTCACCTATTTCTCTCTCTCCTCATCTCACACCTACCTCTGTCACTGACCTCTCTCCCCTCTTTCTATAAAATCTCCTCTTCCTCTGTCTCTGAGCTAGTTCTCCTCTATTTCTCTCTTCTCTATCTCTCCCTCCACTTTTTCAGACCTCCCGCTCCTCCGTCTCTGTCTCTCCCCTTTCTCTCTGACCTCTGTCTCCCCATCTCAGTCTCCTTGATCTCTCACCTCCCTCTGCTCTAACTCTTCTCTCTGACTTGTTTCCTCTGTGTCTGTCTCCTCCATCTCCTCCTTCATCTCTCCTCTTACACTGACTTCCCTCTTGCTCTCTTCCTCTTACCTCTCTCTCCTCAATCTCTGACTCTCACCACGCTACCTCCTTTTTCCACTGATCTCCCTCTCAGCACACCACTGCGCTATCCGTGACTTCCATCTCTCTCTCTCTCTCTTTTCTCTATTTCTCTCTCCTTTCCCTGGCTTTTCTCAATCACTGAAACCAGTCTCTCTTCCCTCTCTCACCTTGATCTCTAACCTCCCTCACTCCCCTCTTCCACTGACATCTATCTCTGACCCCCTATTTATCATCTGTCTCTGACCCCCCCTTTCTCTTCTCTCCTCTTCCTCGCTCTTCCTTTCTCTGACCTCGGTCTCACTTCTCAATCTCTCTCTCCTCTTCCACAGACTTCTTTCCCTCTCTCCTTCTGATCTCTCTCCTGGATCCCTAACTTCACTCCCTCTCCAATTCCATTGACCTCCCTCTCGCTTCTCTCCTTTCCTCTGACCTCCATCTCTGATCCCCTCTCCTCTCCCATTGACCTCTCTCTCTCTATCCTCTCCCTTTCTCCTCTACATTTCATCTCTCCCCCACTCCCTCTCTCCTTTACCAAGAATATGCCTCTCTGACCTCCCTTTCCCCCACACCCACTCCTACTCACACTGTCTCCTCACCCCTCTCTAATCACTCTGGCATGCCCTTTCGCTGTCCCTCTCTCTCCCTCCTCTACCTCTGATCAACCCGTCCTCTTTGTCTCTCCCTGCTCTCTCTGACCTCACTCACTCTCCCCTCCTGTTCCATTGACCTCCCCCTCTTCTCTTGCTCTGAACGTCTTCTCTCTCCCCACCACTGCTGACCACCCTCTCGCCTCATCCTATGCAAGACTCTGACACTCATCGCTCTGATCTCCACTCTCTACCCTCTCTCTCTTTCCTTGATCTCTGACATCCCTCTATCTCCTCTTCCACTGAAGTCTTTGTCTCCTCTTCCTCTCTATTGACTCCTCTCTATCCCTCCTGTATGTCTCGTTCTCCTCCTTCATTTGACCTCTCTTTTTCTCTCCGTCATCTCTGACATCACTCTCTTTATCTCCTCTGACTTTGATCTCTCTCCTCTGTGACCTCTCTCTCTCCCCCTTATGTCCCTCTCCTCTTCCTCTGACCTCAGTCTCCTCTGCCCCTTCATTCATTCTCTCCCTCTCTCCCCCTCCTGACCTTTCCCTATCCTCATTATCTGAGAACTCACTCTCCTCTCCCCTCCCCCTGACCTCCCTATTTCTCACCTCCACTCTCTTCTTTCTCTCTCTCTCTCTCTCTCTCTCTCTCTCTCTCTCCTTTCCCTGAACTCCCTCTGGTCCCCTCTATTCCTGACCACCCTCACTCTCTTCTCTACCTCTCTGACCTGCCTTTCTCTCTCCTCTTCTCAGGCCCTCTCTCTCTTCCTCTGTTGCCTGTCTAACTCTGCCTCCTTGTACTCTAACCTCCTCCCCCCACTCCCCTACCTCTTTATCCTCTACAATGACCACCCTGTCACCTATCTCAGACCTCTCCTGTCCTCTCTCTTTCCTTTCTGTTTCTCCTCTGACTCCGACTTCCCTCTCTACCCCTCCCTCCCACACTTTCTTTGAACTTCCTATGTCTGCTGTGTTGCTGACCTCTTTCATCTTACTCCAACCCCGCTCATCTGTCTCTTACTATCCACTTTCTCTGAACTCCTTCTCTCTCTCCCTCCCTCTCTTCAAACTCTCTCCACTCCTCTGACCTCCATCTTCCTCAGCTCCCTCCTGTCCCACACACCTCCCTCTTGCCTCTCTGCTCTCCCTATGCCTCTCTGCCCTTATGTATCTCTCTCTCTCCTGCCTCATCTCCTCTAACTGGCCTCTCTTTCTCTCCCACTCTCTCCCTCTGACCGCCAGCGCTCCTCTCCCTCCTCTACCAAGAATATGCCTCTAGACCTCCCTTTTCCCCACTCTGACTCCTCTCCCCCCTCTAATCAACCCGTCCTCTTAGTCTCTCCCTGCTCGCTCTGACCTCACTCACTCTCTCCTCTCTGTGAACACCTTCTCTTGTTCCTCCACGGCTGATCACCCTCTCTCTCCCTCCTTGCACTGATTTCTCTCTTTCCTCTGCCTCTTCCCTCCCTCTCCTCCATCTTCTCTCTACACTTGCCCTGAACTCCCTCTCTGTCTCCTCTGTTGCTGACCACGCTCGCTCTTCTCTTCCTCTGACCAACCTCCACTCTCTTCTCCCTCTTCAATCTCAGACGCTCTTCTCCCTCTCAACTTCCTCCAACCCCCACTCTTCTCTGTATCTTTCTCTACTTTCTCAGAACTCCCTCTCCTCTTACACTGATCTCCCTCCTCTCTTTCCTCTACCTCCTTATTTCTCTCTCCCCTATTCCTGATAACCCTCTCACTCCTCTCTCCCCTTGATCACTAAACTCACTCCCCTCTATCTCTCTCCCCTCCGCAATGATCTCTCTCTCCCCTTGCTCTGACCCCTTTCTCTTTCTGTCCATCTCTGCTCTCTTTCTCTCCACTAAGTCTATCTCTCTCTCCTTGATCTCTAACCTCTATCTCTGACCCCCACAAATCTCCTATTCCTATCACGCCTCTTTCCATCACTCACCCCTCTCTCCTACCTCTGAGCTCCTCTCTGATCCCCTTACCACTTCTACATCTCTCTCTATCCTCTCTCCTCTTCCTGACCATTCTATCTTCACTTTCTCAGAATTCCCTCTCTGACTCCTCTATTGCTGACCACCCTCTCTCTCTGACCTCCTTTCCTGTATCTATAACCTCACTCGCCTATTTCTCTCCTGTCTACTTCTCACCCTGACTGCCCTCTCTCTCTCCTGCCTCTGAGCTAGCTCTCCTCCCTCTTTTAATCTGACCACCCTCTCACCTATTTCTCTCCTCAAACTCACACCTCCCTCTCCTCTCTCCCCACTTCCTCAGACTTCTGCTCTATCGCCTCTACCTCTTCGCTCATTCTCTCTCTCCCCTCTTCCTCTGAGATGTCTCTTCTCTAAATCTACCCTCTATATCCTCTCTCTCCTCTGCCTCTAACTTCGCTATCTCCCCTCTTCCATTGACCACTCTCCTCTATCTCTGAACTCGCACTTCTCGCTTCTCTGTCTCCTTCATCCCTAACCTCCTGCTCTCCTATACCTCTTCCTCTGGCCTCTCTCTCTCACTTCCCCCCCTCTATCTCCATTCTCTGTTCTCTCTCTAGTTTCTCGGAACTCCTCTCTCTCCTTCCTGTCCTCTTACTCTGATCTCCCTCCACTATTCCTGATAACCCTCTCACTCTTCTCTCTCTCTCCTGTCTAATCTTCCTCCCTCTGTCTCCTCTTTGCTGACCACTCTCTCTGAACTCCACCTGTCTCCTCTATTGGTGACCACACCCTCTCTCTCTTCTCTCTCCTTGATCTCTGACCTCCCTTGCTCCTCTTCCTCTCAACTCTGACCATCCTCTCACCTATTTCCCTCCCCCCTTCTCTATTTCTAAACTCCATCTCTTCTTTATCTTACTCTCCTCTGTCTAATCTTCCTCCCTCTCTCACCTCTATCCATGACCTCATTCTCTCGCCTCTCCTCTCGTTCTTCTCTGACATACACCCCTCTCCTTGATCTCTCCCCCCCTCTATTTCTCTCTCATCCTCCTCCAAACCCCACTTTAACACTGCCTTTTACTCTGACCACCCACTCACCTATATCTCTCTCTCCTCTCTGAGTTGGCTCTCCTCATCTCTGACCTCCCTGTCTCCTCTATTGCTGAACACCCTCTCTCTTCTTCTCCCCTTCCTCTCTCTTCTCCGCCTCTGACCTCCCACTCCTCCATCTCTCACCCCTCTCTCTCTCCTCTTCCACAGACTCCTCTCCTCTGTTGCTGACCACCCTCATCTCTGCTGTGTCGGGGAGAGGAGAATGTGCCTGTGGATGTCGGGTGTGCTGTGTTGTCAGGTGAGAGGGTGTGAGAGGTCACAGAAGTTTCCTACCTGAGCAGCTGGCGGCATCTCAGCGTTCGCTGTGTTTCTCGCAGGACCTGGAGCGGCTCCTCCTCCGAGGTTGTGACCATCTGGGATCGTCCCCCGAAAGGAAGCATCTGCGGCGACCGAAGACCCATGTCCTCCGCTTGGAAGGAGGTCCTCTTTGGTGTCCTGCTGCCAAATGCTGCCACCGAAGTACCTGAGCTGTGACTATAAGAACTCTTACCTGAGAGCCAAGCGCACGGTGGAGAGAGGAGGAAAGGGCGTTCACGGAGACACTGCCCTCCGCCGGGGACGCTCCTCTCCCGGGACTGCGGTGTTGACACGGATGGTGTGGCCGTGTCAGACTCCATGGGGCCGCCCGGCTGAGTGAGGCCCTGGGTGGTGTCTGCACAGGGCGTCCCTGCCCTTGACCTGCCTGGGTCCTCGGCCACGCGCCCCACTCCACGCCCGCAGTCTGCGGTGGCCTGCAGTGGGAGAAGCCACGTAAATGAACTGCTCCCTGGGTGGGGCTAACCCATCGTCCACCCGGTGGGTGGCTCTTGTCTGCTGCTGAAATAAAACAGTGTGAGAGAAGGCTATGCCGTGGGTGTGAGAGATTTAATATGCAGGTACATCCAGCGTCTTACCTTAATGGAGGAAGGGCGGGGGGGTGGGGGCGGACGCAGGAGGGCTTGCAAAAGTGTCCTAGGCCAGCTTCCTCCCCTCTGGTTACATTTGCGGGGTCCACATTACCCAGGCTACCCTGAAGTCGGGGTGAATGTCACTCATTTTGGGAGAAATAAATTCTAAGCTGCTGCAGTAACAGTTACTCAAAACAAAATCCACATGTGGGGATAGCGTCACAGGTCACCTGCTCATCCGTGTGCCCTGGGGACGACGCCCGGCACCTTCCCCCGTCCCCCTCAGGCCTTACCTGTCGGATCTGCCCCAGAAATCTGGGGGCGTCCTCGGACGCCGGGAGGATGGTCTCCCCGATGGTGGCTGCGCGTTCAGTGCTCCTGTGACTGGAGCCCATGGGACCTGAGACCCAGGGGTGAAGTGTGCTCTCCCTTCACGCTGGAAGGCGGTTCCGGGAACGGGCAGGGCAGGGGAGAAGGAAGTCCTCCGGAAACGCTGTGAGGAGAGGAAAAACGTTCCCGTAGGAGATGTGAAGGATCACTCACCTACCGGCACGACCGGGAGGCGGCTGTAATGGACACAAAAAGAAAGATTTCTGTTTATTTTACAAACTGGAGGGCATCCATCTTCCCAGGGACCTGAGCAGAGAAATGGACCCAATTAGTTGCAGCAAAAAGAGAGAAGGAGGCAAAGACACATTCATTGTTTCCTCTCAAAGCCACAGCTTGACTATCTGTGTTTTTCCTAATGGGCTCTGGGAGGGCAATTAGCATAACTCAGGGCTGGGCCTGGGGCCCTTCCCACAGGCAGGGCCCACCCAGCAGCCAGGTCAGCTGGGTCTCCCCAGCAGGGTCAAGTCCTGCCTGATACACAGGAGCCTCTTTGCCGCCCAGGGGGCTCCACAAAGCCCCCCCCCCCCCCGTGAGCTAATAAATGTGGGGGACGCGAGCGGAGGTGCTCTCCCCTGGACACGTGGCTTAGGGTGAACACCCCCATGTTGGTACTTACGTGAGCGTAAGACAAAGACGGGGAAGGCGGCGGAACACTGTACAGCAACGTTCCCATCATGCCTGCTGAGTTTACCCATCCATTCACTCATCCATCCACCCAGATATTTCATATGTAAATAGATTAAATGTGTATCTATACAATATACACACATATATGTGCTAAATAGAGATATAGACAGCTTGCCTATCTCGTCTTTCACTCATCCATCCACACATACATTGAATATATAAATATATCATGCATATATATATACACACTATGCATAAATTGTACTAAATAGACACATAGATTGCCTATCTCTTCTTTCATCCATCCATCATCCATCCACACATTTAATATATACATATATTAAATGTGTCGCCGAGACCGGTTTGGCCTGCGGACTGAAAGGTCCCAGGTTCGATTCCGGTCAGGGGCATGTACCTGGGTTGCGGGCACATCCCCAGTGGGGAATGTGCAGGAGGCAGCTGATCGATGTTTCTCTCTCATCGATGTTTCTAACTTTCTATCTCTCTCCCTTTCTCTCTGTAAAAAATCAATAAAAATATATTTTAAAAAAAATGTGTATATACACCAGTGATGGGGAACCTTTTGAGCTCGGCGGGTCAGCATTTTGAAAAACCCTGACTTAACTCTGGTGCCGTGTCACATCTAGAAATTTTTTGATATTTGCAACCATAGTAAAACAAAGATTTATATTTTTGATATTTATTTTACATATTTAAATGCCATTTAACAAAGAAAAATCAACCAAAAAAATGAGTTCGCATGTCACCTCTGACACGTGTCATAGGTTTGCCATCACTGATATACACAATATATACATATATGTACTAGAGAGAGCTTGCCTATCTCTTCTTTATCCACCCATCTATCCACACATACATTGAATATATAAACAAATCAAGTATGCATATATATATTATGCATAAATTGTACTAAATAGACACATAGATTGCCTGTCTCTTCTTTCATCCATCCATCCACCCACACACACATGTAATATATAGCAACTACGCATGTATTTACACTATGCATATGTGTACCAGACAGAGATGGAGACAGACAGCCTGTTACCAGGCACCGTGCTGGACACGAGGGACTTGTGTGTGGACAGCACAGCCACAGCCATGGGAACCGGGGAACTGGACAGAACATGCAGTGAGGGCTCGCCTACCTGCCCCCCGTGCCCACTGTGACCCCCTGGAGGGGAAGTGTCCGATCGATGATTCCCATCATTGATGTTTCTGTTTCTCTCTCTCCCTCTCTGAAATCAATAATACATATGTGTGTGTGTGTATATATATATAGAAAGAAATATAACTGTGGAACAAGGCAGAAGGGAACTGCCCAAGCCACTTCAAGTCCTGACTTTCATGGGAAGAGCCTGGTCCCCGAAGCTGCCAGCTGCCTTAAGGGTGAGTGAGCGGAAGGTGGGGTGCCTGCCTTCGCCTCCCAGAGCCACATGAGCACCTGTGGCTGCTTTCAGCTCCGCTCTGAACGCTGCAAGGGACAGCTTTCCCGGTGGGAACCTCCCCTGCAGCTCTAGTTCAATTCCATTTCCACGCTGGCCCCCTGCACCTATCAGAGAAGATGGGGGGCAAGGAGAAGACGCGGGGTGTCCCCCAACCACTGTGCCATTTCGCTCTTTGTGGCTGGTTCTCTGCTGCCTCTGTCCCCTTATCCTCTTTGATAATGTTACTCTTTATTTTTCCATTGGTTTTTAGAGAGCGTGGAAGGGATGGGGAGAGACAGAGAGAGAGACACACACTGATGTGAGAGAGACATATCGATTAGTTGCCTCCCTCACGTGACGGGGGCTGGGGATCGAGCCTGCAGCCGAGGTACATGCTCTTGACTGGAATCGAACCCGGGACCCTTCAGTCTGTGGGCCGACACTGTAGCCACTGAGCCAAACCGGCGAGGGTGATAATGTTTCCCTTTATGTGAAGTACTCATTAACACCCTCAACCCACCACGACCTGGGAATGGCTTCTCTCTCAGTCTTACGGTCTCAGGGTGTCTGTGGGGATTACATTTACCTTCCTGTTGCCTGCTGATACTTTCCTGGCTTCGTTTTCAAGAGTTTTATTATTAGGATTACTTTTTGAAAGCGCCCGTGTGATCCCAGGGACGGAATGGAATGGTACTGTCAGGAAGCATGATGGATCGGAGGAGGAGGTTGCCATGGAAACCACTGCGGTCCTGATGATGGGCGATGATGGGGCACCTTCGGGGAAAACTCGGGAGGATAAGGGCACTTGATACTTTTGACGACAGAGATGGCAAAGGACCGAGGGCTGAGTTTCCAAACCGCACGAGAGGTAAACCTCCGCGTTCCTCTCCTGCAACATCCACCCTGTTACATCCAGGCCTGGCCGGCGTGGCTCAGTGGAGCCTCCTTTTGACTCTATAGAGACAACTGCTCAGAAAAACAAGCCACGAGAAACATGGCTCGTTCGAGGGCTAAAAACACACCAGGGCCAGACTGTGTCTAAGAGAATTTTAGAAAGCTGCCCGGCCGGCGTGGCTCAGTGGTTGAGTGTGGACTATGGACGAGCATGTAGCTCTCTAAACTCATCACAAATTAGGCTCTGGGCTTAAACGTAAGACCTGAAACCATAAAGCTCCCAGGAGAAAACATAAGCAGCAAATTCTGTGACGTGGGTCTTTGCAGTATTTTCTCTTGATACGTCCCCCCCGGCAGACGGCAGAACATAAGCAGATGGGACTCCATCAAACGCAGCAGCGTTTGCAGAGCGCAGGGAACCATCACCAACATACGACAGCGACCTCGCTGTCCCTCAGAGACAACTGGATAAAGATGGACACACACACACAGAGGAACGTGACCTGGCCGTAAAAGAGGAATGAAATCTTACTTACCATCGGTGGCAACATGGTGGACAGAGCAGCTATGGCGCTCGGGGAAACCAGTCCGTCAGAGACATGCAGAGACACCTCGGGGATGCTGGGCTTGGGTTCCAAGTCACGGCCACAACGCGAGGGTCCCAGTGAAGTGAGTCGCAGTCCTGTTGCTGGTGGGCCGTCCTGCCTTCAATTTGTTAAAAACAAAGCAAACCCACAGCATCTGTAAAATACAACAAAGCGAAACACAATCAGACGAGGTAGGCCTTTACCGTCGGGCCTCACTTACGTGTCTAACCCAGAAAAGCAACACAAATGAACCAACAACATGGAAACAGTCTCGTAGGCACAGCGGACACTCAGGGGGCTGCCCAGGGGTGAAGATGGTGAAGGGGGAAGGAGAGGTACAAACTTCCAGTTAAAAGGTCAGTCATGGGGCTGTGCCGGCCGGCGTGGCTCAGTGGGTGAGCATCAGCCTAGGAACCAGGAGGTCACGGTTCGATTCCCGGTCGGGGCACAGGCCCGGGTTGCAGGCTCCATCCCCAGTAGGGGGCGTGCAGGAGGTAGCCGATCCATGATCCTCTCTCCTCATTGATGTTTCTCTCCCTCCCTCTCCCTTCCTCTCTGAAATCAATAAAAAATATATTTAAACAATTATCACACGGGCCAGGCTCTTGGGCCATTCTCAAAGCCTGCCCTGGTTCTGATGCTGGGACGGGGGGGGGGGGGGGGGCAGGCGTCGCCGAAGCCAGCAAAGAAAAGATAGGAGATCAAAAAAGATCTGTTTGAAGATGGTACATACACGAGCCCCGGGGCATTTCAAATATTGATACTTCTCTACATATTTAATCTGTACGAGGTCTTGAGACACTGTGCACGGAATGTGATGCTAACCTATGGGGCTCCGTGCTAAGACCATCAAAGCCATCGAAGGAACAGAGCAGGCGAGGGGCGAGGGAGCATATGGAAACAAAACAATCCAGCGCCTGAGGCAGCCCACGGGACTGAACTCAGAGAATGACGGGTTCGAGGGGGGCCCTGGACAGCCCGCGTCTTGGTTTCACAGAGAGAACACTAGACGTAGGGCTGTTCCCTGGCGTGCCCGCGTTGCCCGGAGCTGCCTATCTTTGGGGCTAGAACGTTGGCGCTTTCAAGTGAGATGAGCAAACGGTAGTTTGCCAAAATGACAGAATATTTTCTTCATTGGTTTCAGAGAGGAAGGGAGAGGGAGGGAGAGAGAGAAACATCAATGATGAGAGAATCATGGACCGGCTGCCTCCTGCACGCCCCCTACTGGGGATGGAGCCCGCAACCGGGGCGTGTGCCCTTGACCGGAATCGAACCCGGGATCCTTCAGTCCGCAAGCCGATGCTCTATCCACTGAGCCACACCAGCCAGGGCCACATCCTTATTTACATCAGAGCAAAGCACATATGAAACGCGAGACGGCAAATGTTCGCAATGATGCAAGAAAGGGAGCGTAACCCGGACATCACAGCCTCCACCTTTAAAGACATGTCTGGGCTTCCTGCAGGCGTCTGTCTACACAGCCAGATCCTGGGGGGACCCCCTCGCTCTCCTGTGCCCCAAGGTCCCCGGGGCGGGGAGGGGGGAGTGTATGAGGAACAGCTGCTACAACATCAGCCTCAAAAAAGCCAATAGCCCTGGCCCAGCTGGGTTCTTTACGTCTTTCCACCACGTGTTTCTGATTCTGAAACGCATCTCACACACGTGTCGTTCTCGTGTCTGCGGCTCGATAACGGCTCAGGGACCGCGCTGGAGATGGTGTCAGGTCACTACTAGCCACGCGTGAATGCACAGCCCTCCCAACAGACGGGCTCCCCGTTCAAGGGGATGAGAAACACGGCCCCTAACAAGCACAGCCGAGGAGCGAGTGGGGCAGGTGCCTGGGGGATACGTGTCAGCCTCAGGGGCCGCAGGTGTGCAAACCTCCCACCAGCAGATCTTTGACTCCACCTCCTTGTTTCCAGGAAGCTGCTCTGGGGGGGTCACTGCCAAGGTCGAGGCGACCAGGTGGAGGCCTTCGCACAGCCCAAGGCATGATGGGAGGATTGCATGGGGGAACTCAGCTCTGACTCTCGAAGGGAGCACCGTCTGGGTAAACATAAATTCTGGCCCTGGCTGGTGTTGCTCAGTGGATAGAGCATCAGCCTGCAGACTGAAGGGTCCTGGGTTCAATTCCCGGTCAGGGCACATGTCCGGGTTGTGGGCTTGATCCTCAGTACAGGGCGTGCAGGAGGCAGTTGATTAATGGTTCTCATCATTGATGTTTCTCTCTCTCTCCTCCTCTGTGAAATCAATCCTACATCATAAAAGGCTAATATGCAAATCAACCAAACAGCTGACCGACTGGTCGCTATGACGCGCACTGACCACCAGGGGCCCTGCTCCGCAGCAGCACTAAGGATGTCCGACATCCCCTGGGGGCTCCCAGACTGAAGGACACCCCCCCCCCCGTCCTGCACCACCCCCCCGCCCCGAGTGCATGAATTTCGTGCACCGGGCCTCTAGTAAAAAATTTAAAAAAGAATAATACAAATAAATTCCGTCGGAGCCTGGGAGATGTTTCTGAAGCTCAGATTCAGGGGCCTCCCCGGAAACAATCCTGTCAACCACGAACCCCCCTCACGGAGCAGTTCCTCCTGGCATCTGGCATTCACCCGTCACCCTGTCATCATCCTATTAATCCAAATTAGCCCTTATCTCAGGCTTCCCATCCACAGTGTGAAGGCAACAATCGCTCGGGGGCTGAGCGGGAGGGCACGTGGTGAGCGCAGACACTGGGTTTTGGCAGCAGGAAAGAAACACCGATCTGATACGTGTATCGGAACGAAGCTGCGTGAGTGCTGTCTGGGGGAGGTGATGAACGGCGGCTCCTGCATGTCCCGGGCGCGTGGACAGAAAAGGGGCCACGTGCCAACCCCGCACGCTCAGGGAGGCCTGCTGGTGGTGTTGCAAACTCAGAGACCGAGAGTCACCCCAAAGGATGGTCTGGAATTAAAACTTGAACTAAAAGCAGTTTATGGCGGGTATGGCACGTCCTCGGCCGGTGTCTTCCCTGACCGAGGTCAGTCTTTGACCCGAACTGAGCCTATATCGTCCTTGTGCATCTATGGTAACACACCTGTGAAATGTCTGGGTAACCTGTAACGTCCCTTTTTCCGGACCCCTCGGGCACAACCAAATGTGCCCATGCCAGGACAGAGACCACAACCCCCTCCTTGTTGTTATCACGGTAACTGTTGACTGTGAATGATCCTGCACCCGCCCAAGTAAAAGAGTGTGTGTCTGTCATTTTAATTCCTATCCAATCCCAGAGGTTTCCCCGCTTTGATAGAAAGAGCCGCAAAAAAATGGAAAATAGTGGTAACCCCTATTTCAGATGAGAATGAAATGAAAGCGATGCCTTTACTCACGGCAATGTAAACTGGCAACGTCTTTTAAAGCTGGACATTCTTTTAAATTATAACAATGCTCTATTTTTAAAAAAATATATATATTTTTATTGCTTTCAGAAAAGAAGGGAGAGGGAGAGAGAGAGAAACACCCATGATGAGAATCATGGATTGGCTGCCTCCTGCACGCCCCCTACTGGGGATCCAGCCCACAACCCGGGCATGTGCCCTGACCGGGATTCAAACCTGTGACCTCCTGGTCCATAGATCCACGCTCAACCCCTGAGCCACGCCGGCCGGGCCTACTTGCTCATTCACTATGGAGATCGGCCCTGACGACGGAAGGTGCTATTTTCATCGAGATGCTCATTCCAGCATCACTCAAAACAGCGGAGACGTTTCAAACAGCCTGCATGTCCAACACGCCCCGTAAGGCCAGGAACATCCATGGACCTGCGACGTCACGAAGCCACTCGGAGCGGTAATTAAGACGGCGGAGCAGTAGGACACCGGCGGGCGCGGGTAGGAGGGAGGCGGGGCATCACGGCGCGTCTGCTCGCGCTCACACGTGTGAAATATTCATGGGGAGAAGACGCGGAAAATGAATAATTAAGCTGTTATGGGACGGAGAAGCGGTGGATTTTTCCCTTTTTATTTTCCTTCCATTATTGATACGGTACAGCTGTATGTGCCGCGGCTACTTTAAAAGATGGGCCAGGCTCTCTGTTATTTAGAAGGAAAACGGCAGCTCCCGGGCGCCTTACATGCACACAGGGTCCTGTTCTAAACCCGCTCTCACCGCCTCTGACAATTTAAAGAAGAACCTAGCCCTCACTTTTCAGCGTGCAGTACTATTAAGAAAAAGTTTTTTTAATATATATTTTTTATTGACTTCAGAGAGGAAGGGAGATGGAGAGAGATATAGAAACATCCATGATGAGAGAGAATAATGGATCGGCCGCCTCCTGCACGCCCCCTACTGGGGATGGAGCCTGCAACCCGGGCATGTGCCCCGACCGGGAATCGAACCGTGACCTCCTGGTTCCTAGGTCGACGCTCAACCACTGAGCCACGCGGGCCGGGCCCTTAGAAACCTGAGGCCAAGCCCGGTCTGGCTCTCAGAAACCTGTGGGTGCTGAGCCTCAGGCCTCGGGCGGGCTGCAGGGCGCAGATGCAGGCCTCTCCGGCGGGTGCGCCCCTTTGTCCCCCGACTCTCTCTTCCCCACAGAGCCATGGACTTTCCACCGCAGATGGGGGAGCAAGTTGGCTCCTGTTTTTGTTTCTTCACAACCCTGTGCTGACAGCCCGAGGGCTGCGCCCCCCAGTCCTTTGTGGCTTAGGGTTCTGAAGATAAAAAGCTTCTATCTTCCAACTCCCAAAGCATCCCCTTTCAACGTCCATCTTCAAACTCAGAAGCCTAGAACCGACTTTCCTCTTCTGGTCTCTGCTGCCACAACCCAGCAAAGGCGCCTTCGGAGTCTGTTTTCAACCCAGAAGAGCCGGAGCTTAAAATCAACGAGCTGGGATGAAGACGCGCCGTAAAAAGGAATGACCCGCCCAGCCGGCCTGGCTCCGTGGCTGAGCGTCGACCTGTGAACCTGGAGGTCACAGTTCGGTTCCGGGTCAGGGCACAGGCCCGATTGCTGACTCCATCCCCAGAGGGGGGCCTGCAGGAGGCAGCCGATCCATGATTCCCTCTCCTCATGGATGTTTCTCTCTCTCTCCCATCCTCTCTTCCTCTCAGGGTGTCTCCTAATCTCACTGAAGGGTGTGACTGGGGCAAAAACTCCCTCAGACCTCAAATCTATGCCTGTTTCCTCATTAAAAAATTTTTTTTCACTTACTTATTTCCAAATTATACACCTATTTTTCTTGCTTCAAATGACAACAGAGCAAAATGTTTTTATATTTTAAAAAAATTATTACCAATGGACACAGACACTAGGGGGGTGAGGGCATGTGCTGGAGGGGGGGGGGTAGGAGTGGCCAGGGAGAGGTCAATGGGGGGAAAGGAGACATATGTAATACTTTAATCAGTAAAGAATTTTTTAAAAAATTGCTCTTTAGAGAGAGGAAGAGAGGGACAGAAGGTGGGAGGGGGGGAGGGAGGGAGGGAGGTTTATTGTTCTACTTATTTATATATTCCTTGGCTGCTTCTTGTATGAGCCCTGACTTGGGATCCAGCCCACAACCCTTTGGGATGCAGGACGATGCTCTAACCAACCAAACCTCACTGGCTAGGGCTCCGGACAATTTTTTAAATGTATCTATTGTAGCGGCCATGGGATGGCAGAGAAGCTCATCTCTGCTATTAACATTTTTCTTTAAAAGAATTTTTTTATTGATTTCAGAGAGGAAGGGGGAGAGAGAGAGAGAGAGAAACATCCATGATGAGAGAGGATCATGGATCCATCGGCTGCCTCCTGCATGCCCCCCACTGGGGATCGAGCCCGCAACCCGGGCGTATGGCCCTGATTGGGAATCGAACCGTGACCTCCCGGTTCACAGGTCGGTGCTTAACCCCTGAGCCACCCAGGCTGAGCTAACATCTTTCTAAACGATCCTTCTGCTTATTGCCTGCAATCCTTGCTGCACGTTTTATTTTGCTAGTTCTTGCACGGGGAGCACCGAGCATCTGATCTGGGAAGGGTCCGTGCCCTCTATTTTTCTAATGCTCCTGTGCCGTTTATTTTTGTCTCCCATTGAACTCCGGTATGAATACTGTGCTTCCGGATTTATGTTTTATTTTGTGGTTTTCCTGGTGGGATCGCAGTCCGTCCTTTCACTCTCCATCCCTCTGTGTCCGTTTCCGATCTGTCTCATCTCTACTGCACGCAGCCAGGTTTTACTCTTCCACATAATCCGAGTCCCTCTCTTTTAATGGGCGAGTTTATCCCACTGACATTTGTGGCCGTAGCGTTTGTGGTTCTGAGTTCTGTCACTTATGTGACTCTATTTGTTCTGTACGCACGCTTCTTCTGGTACCTGTTACTTGCTCTATGTTTTACTTTGTATGTTTTTTATTTCAGTGTTGTTTTTTTTAAAACATATTTTTATTGACTTCAGAGAGGAAGGGAGAGGGAGAGATAGAAACATCAGTGATGAGAGAGAATCATGGATCGGCTGCCTCCTGCATGCCCCCTACTGGGGATCGAGCCCGCAACCTGGGCATGTGCCCTGACCCTAATCGAACTGTGACCTCCTGGTTCATAGGTTGATGCTCACCCATGGAGCCACGCCGGCCGGCTGGCGAGAAAGGGGACTCTTGAAGAAAGAGTTAAAGGACCAGAGACCTCATAGGAGGCCTAGCTCTGCAGGGTCTTCCAGGATCGAGACCTCCCGTAGCGGGGAGCCCGGGGGCCCCCGAAACAGCAGAGCGAGCCCGGCCACCATCCCTGGCGCCGCGTGTGAAGTGCCCCCCAGGGTCGGGATCCCGCAGAAGCGACATCCACAAGATACCCTAACGGCACGGCCCCCTCCAGAGGGAACCGGCCCGTGCGTGTTACAGAGAGCGGAGCTCGGTTCCATCTCCGCGGCGCCCGCAGATATGTCTAAAGAGCAGGGAAACCGGCCGATTTGGAAAGGCTTACAATGGGACATGTCCACACCAGCTCCCACCGTCCCCGCCCCCCCCAGGGTGCACTGTGTGAAGCCTGGGTGTGTACGCGGGGTTCCGGGGGCCCCACGGGGACGGGCCCCGCCTGGGGTGAACGGGCTGGGTAAGTGCTACGGGTGAGGGACCGTCCCCCCCGGCCCCCGGTCGCTGTGCTGAAGCGCGGCCGGGGGGTCTCTGCGCAGCGGCCCCCTCAGTCGGTGCCGCTTGGAGGAAGTTGACTTGGGGCAGGCAGGGCTGTCGTTATTGTCAGGTTCTTTTAGTCCCGCCAGCTCCTCTACTGCAAAGTGCATTTCTTCCGGGATTGAAGAAGCAAAACAATGAGCCCGCGTTTTGACTTCCGGGGAGGCCACACTCATTTGCACTCACTTACTGCTCAGACTGCCCGGTCCTGTAATTTGCACAACACTCACTCCCAGCCCAGGCATATGATCAAGGCAGAGACGTGAGTCCCCAACGCCTGGGTACTGCAGCACGCCTGGGCACCGTAACACGCCTGGGCATGGAACACACATGTGCACCGTAACACGCCTGGGTACTGCAGCACGCCTGGGCACCGTAACACGCCTGGGCATGGAACACACATGTGCACCGTAACACGCCTGGGTACTGCAGCACGCCTGGGCACCGTAACACGCCTGGGCATGGAACACACATGCACACTGTAATATGCCTGAGTACTGCAGCACGCCTGAGCACTGTAACACGCTTAGGCATGGGACACACATGTGCACTGTAACATGCCTGGGTACTGCAGCATGCCTGGGTACTGCAGCATGCCTGGGCACCGTAACACACCTGGGCATGGGACATACATGTGCGTCATAACATGCCTGGGCACCATAACACGCTGGGTACAGTAACATGCCTGGGCTCTGCTTGTCAGCTCAGGGGCCTTCAGCCCCACGTGCACACAGACGTGCTGGGCCGGTGGATTTGGAGCCACCTGGGTCCCTGCTGGGGCTAAAGCCCTGAAGGGCCGGGCCGCCCGCCTACACCGTCTGCAAAGGGACGCGCTCTCCGCCGGAGGAATCCTTGGGGCCTCTGACCCGCCAGGTTTTTATTTTTCCTTTTGTGAAGGTTAATAACACTGACTTACATTTATACACACTATTTGATGGAGAGTCTCTTTGTCCCAGACCAAATCAGAGTGTGATAAGAAGGGACTTGGCTACAAGATAATATTTCTCGTCTCTGTCTGACCCCAAGCCCCGGGTTCCCAGGCCTGCAGCCACCTGGCTCAGGGAATCGTCAGGGAAATCTCGGAGATGTTTCTCGCCTACCAGCTGCTATTGTGCCTCATGCTTTATTTTTCTTTTCTTTGGTTTGTTAATCCTCACCTGAGGGTATTTTTTCCATTGATTTTTAGAGAGAGAAGGGAGGGAGAGACAGAGAGAGAAATGTCGATGTGAGAGAGGCACAGGGGTTGGTTGCCTCCCGCATGCACCATCACCGGGGCCAGGGATCAAGCCTGCAACCCAGGTACATGCCCTGTTAATGGAAACAGTTACTAAATTTCCCCAGGACAAACAGAATGGAGGAAGGAGGGGAGAGGAAATAGAACAAAGAACTGGCCCTCGCTGGCTTGGCTCAGTGGATAGAGCATCAGCCTGCAGACTTAAGGGTCCCAAGTTCAATTCCCGGTCAAGGGCACATGCCCAGGTTGGGGGCTCCATCCCCAGGAGGGGGCATGCAGGAGGCAGCCGATCTCTCTCATCATTGATGTTTCTCTCTCTCTCCCTCTCTGAAATCAATAAAAATATTTTTTTAAAAATAAACAAAACTAGCAGGAGCTGTAGTTATTTCTGCATCCACGTGACTGGGCACGGAAGATGCTCCATAGGCAGGAGGGAGGCTGTATGAGCCACAGCGCGTGGGGGCTGAACTGGACGACTCGAGAGCTCTTGCCCCCACGTCACTGCTCTCACCTGTGCAACGCCAGACCCTTCGAGCTTCTAGTACAGACACAGGGCACGTAGGAAAGCGGACGTGGTACAGGGGACGGGAGTCCTTGTTCAGCCGCTCCCCGCCACGCCCCGAGCTTGGCAATACCACCGGGACCCTACCTCGTCTGCCTGAAACGTCCCGGAGTGAGAGGCACAGCGATATCGGGGTGCTCCTCTGCACCCCACTGGCCCAGCCTCTGTCACGGGCTCTAGAACCACATACCCGCCAACCCGAACGCTTCCTCAGAGGCCATCGCAATGGCACGCCCGGCTCTCACGCTGCGGAGAAACCTCTGGCGGCCCCTGGACACGGTGTCAGGCGAGTGATTCAGGCCCAATTACACCCTGTTTCCCTCCGAGGACGGCCAAGCTCTCGGGGACGGGACCCCGGTCACTCCCACCCGCCTCCGGGAAGTCAGTCACCGAGATCCGGCCCTGATCCTGCAGACACACCTCCTGCCTCCCAAGAGCCGGAAGGAGGTGCCCCCCTGAATCCCGCCATGGAATTAGACGGGGGACGGGGACCAGAAGACTCGGTCTCCCTTTCCCGTGAGCTCACACGCGCGGCCTGCCTTCCGGAGAGCATGCGATCTGGGCACGGTGCGTGGAGATGAGCAAGACTCGATCACGCCCGCGGTCAAGCAGATTTCAAGCAAAGTGACTAAAACAGGGTTTTCTCCACAGACTCGCGGGCTAATCATGACTCCTATTGCAAGTGACGGCCGCCAGCCAGGCAGCTTGTTAAACATGATCACGAGAGAGATGATGAGACGAGTGTTTGGTATTTATTATTGCTTATTATGGTTTGGGCAGAGTAGAGGCATTTATATATATGACAGACAAACTCTATGGGATAGATTCTCTTTTTCTAAAAAAAATATTTTTTTTATTGATTTCAGAGAGGAAGGGAGAGGGAGATAGAAGCATCAATGATCAGAGAGAATCATGGATCGGCTGCCTCCTGCACGCCCCCCACTGGGGATCGAGCCCGCAACCCGGGCATGTGCCCTGACCGGGAATCAACCGCGACCTCCTGGTTCATAGGTCAATGCTCAACCACTGAGCCACACCAGCCAGGCTGGAAACCTTTTTAATGTGGTTAAAAGGTTCAAGCCACCTCTGAACAGCAGCACATCCTGATATGGCTGCAAATAAAGCAGAACCAAGTGGGCGGAGGGTGCCATGCCCACCCAAGACCCAGGCCGCGACTCACACCCACGGAAAGTCCACAGGGCAGGGGCCAAGACGGAGGCACGACACAGCCTGCGTATTTACATCGGAAAGGCCTTTTTAAAAATGATTATTGAATAAAATGGGGATGACGTAAGCAAACAACTATGGAGAAGTCACGTTCAATTTCCAAGAGTTCCCCGAGAGACGTCGCGTGGAGGGAAGCCACTGCGACTGCTTGGAAATTCGTTGTCAGGAACAGTAAACTCACTCAGGCTGAGCTACTGGAGGGTCCCGACAGGATGGTGGAGGAGGAGGGAGTCCTGCTCAGAAAGGAAGCCCTGTAGGGACTGGGGCTGAAGAGTAAACATTTCCAATCCAAGGAAAATGTCCAGCCATTCCCTCCCAGGCCAGACTCCCAGCATCAAGGTGCTGGGCTGCCCTGGCCGGTGTGGCTCAGTGGGTAGAGCATCGGCCTGCAGACCGAAGGGTCCCGGGTTCGATTCCAGTCAAGGGCACGTGCTGGGGTTGCGGGCTTGTTCCCCAGTGGGGGGGGGCGCACAGGAGGCAGCCGATCAATGATTCTCTCTCATCATGGATGTTTCTCTCCCTCTTTCTCTCCCTTACTCTCTGAAATCAATATATATATATATATATATATATATATATATATATATATATATATATATATATATATATATATATTTTTTTTTTTTTTTTTTTTTTTAAAGTGCCGGGCTGGAGGGAGATGTGAGAGGCCCTCCAGGGCGCGGGGCTCCCCGAAGGTCGGACTGTTTCAGCCACACTGAGCTGGTGGCATCCGACGTGTTTTAATTTCAGGCTTCACTTTCTATGTAGCTTCTCGCTCCCCATCTGCCTTGCTCCCCTGCTCCCAATGCCAACAGTGAAATTCTTTTCATTGACCAGCCACACTGAGCATGTCAGGACGGTATCGAAAAGGGGCTCCTCCCCACTCTACCACCAACATTGCCGGGGGAATAGGGCCTCAGCTCAGAGTCAGCACGCAGTCCCTAGCTTCTCTCTTTTTTTAAAAATTAAATCTTTAGTGTTGAAAGAATTACATATGAGTCCCCTTTTTCCCCCAATGACCTCTTCTAGCCCCAAACTCCCCACCCAGGCCCTCACCACCCTGTTGTCCATGTCCCTGGGTTATGCACAGATGCGTACAAGTTCTATCGCTGATCTCTTCCCTCCCCCACCTTCCCTCTGAGGTTGGACTGTTCCATGCTTCTATGTCTCTGGATCTGTTTTGTTCATCAGTTTATAGAGGGAACTCATACAACTTAACAAAGGAAGACAAACAACCCAATTAAAAAAAAAATGGGCAAAAGACCTAAATAGATGCTCCTCCAAAGAAGACACACAGAAGGCCAAGAGGTTTATGAAAACATGCTCAAAGTCACTAGTCATCCGAGAGATCCAGATCAAAACAACAATGAGGTACCACCTCACACCTGTCAGAATGGCTATCATCAACAAATCAACCAACGACAAGTGCTGGAGAGGATGTGGGGAAAAGGAACCCTCGTGCACTGCTGGTGGAATGCAGACTGGGGCAGCCACTGTGGGAAATAGGATGGAGTTTCCTCAAAAACTGAAAATGGAACTCCCATTTGACCCTGTGATCCCACTTCTAGGAATAGATCCCAAGAAACCAGAAACACCAATCAGAAGGGATATATGCACCCCTATGTTCATAGCAGCACAATTCACCACAGCTAAGGTCTGGACACAGCCCAAGTGCCCATCAGCAGATGAGTGGATTAGTTTTCTAATCCACAATGGAATACTACGCAGCCGTGAAAAAGAGAACTCTTACCATTTGCAACAGCACAGAGGGACGTGGAGAGCATTATGCTGAGCGAAATAAGCCAGTCGGACAAAGATAAATATCACATGATCTCACTCACATGTGGAATCTAATGGTTCCTTCGCTTCTCAATGCCCCTCCTGCCCCCCCCCCCCCCCGTGCATCACTGGCACCCACCTCCTTCTCCCAGGTGCGGGCAAACGATTTCCTAGGAGGCCAGCCACTGTCTTACTCAAGTGGTGTCTCCACCCTCTAACCCACTGACCGTCTACTTACAGTCACCAAGGTTAAATACACACGACTAAACACTGTTCACGGGTAGGGCTATTTTATCCAAATGGGAATAAAGCGCCCCAGAAAAATCGTCGATATGGAAATGAGGAAAACCAAGAACTTAGCTTTACGTTACCACATTCTCACTGGATATATTTTTTTCCTTGTTCGAGCTGGATACTGATGCTGCCACAGGTACACACACACACACACACACACGCACACACACACACAGGCAGAAACTAGCGTGATAAAGGTCCCCTTGATCTAAAGCAGCATCCCTGAGCCCATTCTCCTCCTCGGCCTTGGTCTCCCTCCACAGAACGATCTCTATTAAAAATTAGAGAGCGTCGCCTCGGTTGGGTCTTTTATAAACCTCCACAGAAGACAATTAAATCCGCTATTGTTTTGGGTGTGTTTCCCTCTTTCTTTGTTTTATTTTTTTCAGCTTCATGTTGAGATAGCGCTATGGAAAGTAAATGGAATATGTGCCGCCGTGTCCTCGTCTGGACAACTTGGATGACTCTTTTAGAGATTTTCCTGCAAAGTAATTAAAATCCAATTAATTGGAAAAAATAGACACAATGGGTGTCCCGACTACCATCTCTCCAACGGAAGCACGTTTTATCGCCCGACACGAGTGGCTAAGCCGGGGTTGCAAGTTTAAATTCTGAGCTATCTCCGAAAATACACTCGATTCTGGCCGGTGTGGCTCAGTGGTAGAGCGTCGACCTATGAACCAGGAGGTCACGGTTCGATTCCCGGTCAAGGGCACAGGCCGGGGTTGCGGGCTCCATCCCCAGTAGGGGGCGAGCAGGAGGCAGCCGGTCCAGCATTCTCTCTCATCACTGCTGTTTCCATCTCTCTCTCTCCCTTCTCTCTGAAATCAATAAAGATATATTATCTATATAAAGAGGAAATCTGTCATGGGCAGCTGATAACCAGACATTCTTCTCGTCCCTCCCATTCTATTCTCCGATGAACACAGATGTGGTTTCAGATTCCACAGACGTCGTTCAGAGCGTGACGCGAAGACACTGCCACCCACACGAGGCCGTTTAATACAGAAACACACGTGACAGTCCAAGGTGAAGAGGAGGGAGGGGAGGGCCAGGGTGTGACTCAGCATCCAGGGGGAGCAATTTGCCGAGTCAGCGTTCCTGTTTGCTCCTGTGACGAGTTAAACGTACACATCAAACCACGCTGATGCTTTTGCCAGAAATCATTTTACATAATTTTTTGGTGTCCAGTGATTTTCTTAATCCCTTCCCTTTTTTTTTTACTCCACCTTCCAACTCTTAACCTAACTCTCTGGAAAGAAAGTACCACTCACCCCTCTCCGTGTCCCGCTGTGAAGAAGGGAGGGGCTGTCGATACGTGTGTACCACGGGACGTCTGTACACTGATTTGTAAAGAAATTGGAAACAGTGTAAAGGTGGAGTTATCGTTTCTGAAAGCTCTCACAGGAGCCCAGACATTTCCTGGGGAAACCGACGTTCTGGAGGAAATCACCCGGTTTAGCCGTCTATCTTCCTGCCGTAGTGGGGTTCCTGCTGCTGGCTGGGTCGGACCTGCACCGCTTCTGGCGGTTGCGGTTCTGTGATTTTCACTGTGAGCGTGTAGCGTTCCAGCTGCGTAACTGTAGCAATCGCTTCCCTGGAAAGATTCGCTACACATCGCACATGTCTACCCAAAACGTTCCCTGCACTTTTATTTATTTATGTTTTAATGAACATTGTCTCCGTGGCTCTATTATTACTATTATTATTATTATTGTTACTAGAGGCCCGATGCACAAATTCGTGCACCAGTGGGGTCCCTCGGCCTGGCCTGTGGGATCAGGCCAAAACCGGCTCTCCAACATCCCCCGAGGGGCCCCGGATTGCAAGAGGGCACAGGTCAGGCTGAGAGACCCCACCCATGCACGATCGGGGCCGGGGAGGGACACGGGAGGTTGGCCAGCCGGGGAGGGACCAAGGGAGGGCTCCAGAGCATGTCCTGCCCGTCTCACTCAGTCCCGATTGGATGGACTCCAGCAGCAAGCTCACCTACCGGTCAGAATGTCTGCCCCCTGGTGGTCAGTGCACGTCATAGCGAGCGGTTGAGTGGCCTTAGCATACATTAGCATATTATGCTTTGATTGGTTGAACGGCCAACCCAGGCATGTGCCCTTGACTGGAATCAAACCCGGGACCCTGCAGTCCACAGGCCGACGCTCTATCCACTGAGCCACACCAGCCAGGGCCGATACGGAACTTTCAATTCTCTTGTAACCATCACTAAGGTGGCATCCCATCACCTATTATCTGTTCCTACTGACAAGCAAGACCATCGTCAAGGAAAAGTGATTACGCTGGAGACGAATATCCTATTGGGAGGGGAGAGGTCACGAGAGGTCATCTCAGAGGCTGCCCAGCCCACTTCTCAATCGTATGTCCTCCGATGACAGCAAGAGATCGGCATCGAGCTTCTACTCTGCCGTGGCCAACACGCTGGGCGTTTGGTAGATAAACATCACATGTGTTTGCCTGTCAGCCAAGAACTCACAGCCCCGGGGTTTCTACTCGTGTTGCTATGAAGCCGCTTTTATTTTTTATTTTTATTTTTTAAATATATTTTATTACTTTTTTACAGAGACGAAGGGAGAGGGAGAGGGATAGAGAGTTAGAAACATTGATGAGAGAGAAACATTGATTCAGCTGCCTCTTGCACGCCCCCTTCTGGGGATGTGCCCGCAACCCAGGTACATGCCCTTGACCGGAATCGAACCTGGGACCTTTCAGTCCGCAGGCCGGCACTCTCTCCACTGAGCCAAACCGGTCAGGGCTGAAGCCTCTTTTAAAACAAGAATCTCGGGTATCAGGGGTCTGGCTCCTCACACACAGAGTGAGTGGCTTTCTCTGTGTCATTTAATAACTGAGTCCGGGGACCCCCGGAGAAGAGGAGAAAAATCGAGCCAGTCGATCAATCATAAAATCATAGACTCCAGACCTGGAGGAGGGAGTCGATCAACTGATCCATACACCCCGATGGTTCGCCTGCCATTCTGAAAGCCAAAGTCCAGAGTCAGGAGGGAATCCACGCTCGATCCATGGAAACGGAGAATTAATTTATCCTTCCACGATTGTTCTACAGAAACAAATGCTACAGCCGCCTCCTTGGGGGCAGGGGAGAGGGAAGGAGACGGGGGAGAGAGAATTAAAAACCCACACACCGCAGGGCGCCGGGGGAGCCAGCAGTGCGATGAGGCCCCGTACAAGTCACGCTAGTGGATCAGGGACCGGGTTCCTTAAAGATGCGAAATTGAACAGGTAGCAAATTAAAAACGGCCAGCCGGACCTTTCTCCCTTTCTTTTAAGGTTGGTTCTCAACGGCAGCTTCACAGAGACGGAAAATCAGGATTTTATAGAAAGCCATGCTTCGTAGGGTATTTTCTGTACTGGACATTTTCTTTTCTTTTTTATGGTTAATCCTCATCCAAGGATTTTCAGAGAGAGCAGAAGGGAGAGGGAGAGACAGAGAGAAACACCGATGTGAGAGAGACACGCCGATGGGTTGCCTCCTGCCCGCGCCCCGACCAGGGCCCGGGAGCCTGCAACCCAGGCACGTGCCCTCGACCGGAATTGAACCCGCGACCCTTCAGTCCGCGGGCCGATGCTCTACCCACTGACCCACACCGGCCAGGGCGATACTTGGCTTTCTAAAGTAAAGTTCAAAGGTGAATGAATATACACCACCGTATTGAGAGGGAATAATAGAAATAGTCAGTGTTTACATGTTCTGGGGTTTTTAAAAAAACATTGCCCTGGCCGGTTTGCTCAGTGGTTAGAGCGTCAGCCCGAGGACTCAAGGGTCCCAGGTTCGATTCCGGTCAAGGGCATGTACCTTGGTTGTGGGCACATCCCCAGTGGGGAGTGTGCAGGAGGCAGCTGATCGATGTTTCTCTCTCATCGATGTTTCTAACTCTCTATCCTTCTCCCTTCCTCTCTGTAAGAAATCAATAAAATATATTAAAAAATATATAAATAAATAAATAAACCAGAAGGACCAAACCGAAGAGCAACCTGCAAGCCGGGCCGGGGAAGGGGCGCAGTCTGCTGTGGAGACGGACTCTCAGGTGCGCTAGGCCAGCGGTCAGCAAACTGAGGCTCGCGAGCCATATGCGGCTCTTTGGCCCCTTGAGTGTGGCTCTTCCACAAAATACCACGTGCGGGCGCCCACGTACAGTGCGAAGTTGACTTAAAACTTTAAAGTTTATTCAGTTAATTTTAGGGAACGCTGTGGAGTGAAAGAAGATGTAGTGTGGAGGATGGAGAAAGGTGTGTGGAGATGGTTTGGACATACAGAGAGGATGGACGGAAGGAGACAGAGAAACAAGTGTACAAGACGCGTGTGGATGGGAGAGTTGGAAGGGGTCGACCTCAGCGAACGTACCTCCATTAGATTGCGGACGTTTTTAGAAAGACCAGCTTAGGAGTTCCCTAATGAAGTTAATAACAACGTACCTACCTATATAGTTTAAGTTTAAAAAACGTGGCTCTCAAAAGAGATTTCAATCGCTGTCCTGTTGATATTTGGCTCTGTTGGCTAATGAGCTTGCCGACCACTGCCCTAGGCTACGTACGCGTGTTCCCATCAGCAATGTCCCCAGCAGCCGAAAGCGGAAAGGCGAAGGGTGGGGGGACCTTTTTTGCTGCCAACGGCCGTCTGCATGTTTATGGCATCACCCCCAGGCCACACAATCATACCAAGTTAAAAACCAGCCTGCTCCCTGTGGCCGAGCATGTCACGGACGCACCCCGAGGCCCCGGCAGGGCCAGGCCAAGTGATCCCGCGGGCTGGACGTTCCCCACCCCTGCAGCCAAGAGCGCAAACAAGCCACATGTCCATCAGCGCTGGTCACAGAGCAGACCACTAGGAAGCAGAGAAACAAATCGCAATGGGGACACAACCTCGGGGGGATTGAAAAAATAAAACAAGAAAGACGATTCATAGCTGTCAATAATGGGGGACAACTGACAGTTTGCAGATCGGAGCAGCTAACAAAAGGCCAGAGAAACGGTGACGCTAAGAGGGACACGGGCTGTGGGTGCGCAATTGACGAGCGGCACCTGAATAGGAAAAAAACAAAAAACTCTCCAACCAGAGACATCAGCCTGAGTCCCGTGTCTCTCTGTGTTTAATGACAAAGAAGATCTCTTGAGTCGGACGCGAAGGAGAGCAAGACGAACCAGTACCCTGTGCTTTTAATTTTGTTTCGCTCGTTGTCTTTCGTTTTCAGTGCAACATAGAAAGCGCCAAGAACGAGGAGGCCTCCTACTTAATTATTTAAGCTTTCTGATACGTTGTCTGCTATGTACGTTTCTGAAACTTGAAGTTCTGACCTATCTTTCAAGATGACACAATGAAAGCAGCACGAATCCCCCGCCTCCCTCCCCTCCCCCACCTTCCTACCCCCCTCACCTCCCCATCCCTGTCCCCCGGACAGAGATGAATGGGCCATACTGGGGAAAGGAAGGGAAGAATGAGGAAGAGGGAGAGAGAGAAGGAGAGAGAGAGAGAGATCAATGAGAGAGAATCACTGATCAGCTGCCTCTTGCACGCCCCACACTGGGATGGAGCATGCAACCCGGGCCTGTGCCCTGACCGGGAATCGAACCCTGACCTCCTGGTTCCTAGGTCGATGCCCAACCACTGAGCCACGCCGGCCCAGAACTCAGCCTCTTTCAGCCTCACCGCCTCCCGCCGTCGAGTGTACGGGCTGGATAAGACGCATGGCTCTATCCCTCCTGGCTCTATCGTCCTATGATTCCACAATTACTTTCATTCTGTCCTTCAGAATACCAACCACAACCGTAACTAGGCATTTAATAAACATCGTTAGATAGCATCGCATATGATTTTTTTTTTTTACTGCTTGTATGTCTTCCCCCGAACCATTCCCGGTGTTTAAAGCGCTCAGCTAAAGATCCCGCAAATTGTACATTTCATTTTGTTTATCTGTTTAGGCAACTGAGATGCCTTCGGGGTTATGGTTATAAATGACGATATTGGCTTGTTTTTTAAGAAGCAGATAATGCCGGGAAAATGTGTCCTGATGGAATTCAAAGTGTTTCCACCCAACGTCTCCCCCCCCCCCACCCTTCCCCACCACCGACCACACACACATACTTGGAAGTTTCAAAAAATGTGTAAAATGAAAAAAACCAAGTTAGCATGGAGAGACTACAACAAGCCTACAACATAAAAGCAAAACACTATGCATGGGGCTGCTTTTTCTTTTCTTCAATGAAAGAATGCAACACCCCCCTTGCTATCTGATAATTATGAAATTAAAACAATCTCCTAAAACAGTGCCTCCCACACAACGTCCTCTTTCTGTCACTGGCCATGTCCAGCCCTCCTGCCCCCGCCCTTCTCGGGCTAACCCCTTATTCTTTTATTTTTAAATATATTTTTATCTTGATTTCAGAGATGAAGGAAGAGGGGGAGAGAGAGAGAGAGAGAGAGAGAAACATCAATGATGAGAGAGAATCATCCATTGGCTGCCTCCTGCACGCCCCCTACTGAGGATCGAGCCTGCAACCCAGGCATGTGCCCTGACCGGGAATCGAACCATGACCTCCTGGTTCATAGGTTGATGCCCAACCACTGAGCCGCCATGGCCGGGCTACAGTAAAACCTTGTATGAGACAACTAGAGGCCCGGTGCACGAAATTTGTGCACGGGTAGAGTCCCTAGGCCTGGCCAGCGATCAGGGCTGACCTGGCTGCCAACTAGGGCCTTCCTTTGTTCTGTGCCGCCCCCTGGTGGTCAGCGCACGTCATAGCGAGTGATCGAACTCCGGTCTCCCGGTCGAACTCCGGAGGGGACACTTTGCATATTAGCCCTTTGTACAGATAGAAGAGAAGATAATGTGGACAAACAAGCGGGAATTGTTGGTGCTCGATATGAATGGTGTGATAAGAAGACAGGGCCCTGGCAGAGAAATGACGGATACAAGTGAGGCATCCAACCCCCACTGAGGACATCACGGGCAATTAGGAGATCGTGAACGGACACGGTCCATTGCGTAATCAATGCTCGCAGGGGTCGCAGATGGGAGAACAGAGAGACGGGGCATTATGGGAGAAGATCTGTTTGGATCTGGGGCGATCTGAACGGGGCCCTGAGGGAGGGATGGAGAGAAGGATAGGAGAGCAGGTGACACCATGCCGGATAGACTTAGCAGATGATAAACCAGCCCCCTGTCCTGGACAGCTGGCCGTGGGGCCGGCTGTGTGGGGAGATGAGCCCAGAGGGGCGGCTGGGCTGGGCTAACTCACGGCGGCATGTGAATGTCAAGCTCATGCATCATGTGGACAACTGCAGGAGACTGGCCCATCCACGTGCACCGCTCCCAAACCCGCATCGTCCTGCAGATCTCGTACCCCCTGTCCCTATTCATCATGTTTGCAGAGGTTCCTGCAGTAAGAGGGAGTCAGGGGGGGTGAGGGATGAGCGATGGCCACCTCACCGCGTCGTCTCATCACGGACGCTGGGCTCCCATGGACGCGTCGCTCTGGCCACCCTCCCGCAGGCCTGACGCCATGGCTCCGCCCGGCTGTGGTACCCTGGGTGGCAGTGCCTCTTCGTTCTCTGCCCTTTTGTGTGTGTGTGTGTGTGTGTTTTTAATCCTCACCTGAGGATACGTTCCCATTGATTTTTAGAGAGAGTAGAAGAGAGAGGGAGAGAGACAGATGGATGGGTTGCCTCCTGCATGCACCCCGACCAGGGCCAGGGAACCTGCAACCAAGGTACGTGCCCTTGACCGGAATCGAACCCGGGACCCTTCAGTCCGCGGGCCAACGCGCTACCTACTGAGACACACCGGCCGGGGCCATTTCCTGCCGTTTAATTTTTTACGTGTGTAGGCCGAGCTGCCCCCGTGAAATCGACAACGTCTCTTTCTTGTCATCCAGCTCTCCTCCCACAGCTCCGATAATAAAAGAATTAATATTCCTCCCAAGTCCCTCAACTCTTTCCTCTCCATTTCAGCGTCCGCCTTTGAAATCCTTCGCGTGGCTAATGGCGCTATTGAAATTTCTACTCCGAACCCGCTTCTCACTCTGGAGGTTTTCGATGTGAATCTTTTTATTTCGTTTTGCGTAATGAATGGAAATAGATTTAGATTTCCTACTTGACGACGGTTGATATTCCATGTCACTTAGAGGCAGGATTCGGAGTGTTGACATGTAAAACGGCAACTATTAAATGCTGTCAGTCTTTTGCCTTCTGTTGAGTGCTTCGTTTTCGTGAAAATCCCTGGGTTTTGTTTTCCTGTTATGCCTTGTGTTACCTGAATGATATTCTTTCACTGTGATTTTAATGGGTGAACGCCCAGGTTAAGCCTATTACTTCGTGCATTTAAAATAAGAGAGTTAAAATCATGTTTATTAGCCTCTTTTTTTTTTTCTGGCTGATTTCTGATTTTGATCTAGCTGCCTTGCTGTGGATGTATTCTCATCTCCCACCTCGGACAAGATAACGTCCCATTTTCAGGCAATGGGAGATAGAATAATCTCACAGGCAGTAATTATTGGTTTATGAAGTCACTTTTCTGTATAGGCCTGAGTACTTCACAGCACAGTCATTATTATTATTTTAATCCTCACTATAAGATACTTTTCCATTGATGTTTAAAAAATACATTTAAATATAATTTTTTTTATTGATTTCAGAGAGGAAGAGAGAGGGAGAGAGAGAGAAACATCAATGATGAGAGAGAATCGTGGATCGGCTGCCTCCTGTACGCCTCCTACTGGGGATCAAGCCCACAGCAACCTGGGCAGGTGCCTTTGACGGGAACCGAACCTGGGACCCTTCTGTCCACAGGCCAACCAACACTCTATCCCCTGAGCCAAAACGGCTCGGGCTCCACTGACTTTCTTAGAGAGAGTGGAAGGGAGGGAGAGAGTGAGAGAGAAACACTGATGTGAGAGAGACAGATTGGTTGCCTCCAGCACAGGCCCTGACCAGGGCTGGGGTTCGAACCTGCAACCCAGGCACGCATCCTTGACTGGAAATCGAACCCACAGCCTTCTGTGTAGGGGCCAATGCTCTCGGAAATCAATAAAAATATATATTTTTAAAAGTTGTGTTGACTGAAATCCCGGGTGTGTGGAAAGAGGTCGCCGGCTCCAAGCTGAGCGACGAGGTGGTTGAGGGCAGCTGGCCTGTGGCCCAGGGACAGGAGGGAGACTGTGGGAGAGCGCCCTCTTTGAACAACCAACAAAGACAAGTGACCAGTGGGCGGGTCAGCCCTGGGCAGAGGAGATGAGCCTGGGAAGGCCCCGCCCCCCGCTGCCTCTCAGTGGTCCTCTCCTGGCTGCACCCCACGCCCCTTTGCAAGGTCATTTTCAACCCTAGAGCCCAGCCAACCGCAGCCCCTAATTGCAGATAAAATGGATGAAGGTTCTTCCTCACCGTGTCCCCCAAGTTTTCTGGCTCAATTCACCCTCCACCCCAACCCCCAAACGTTTGTGTCTTGCTGCTCAGGGTGCCTCTCTTTCTTACTCTGTATCTTCAGCCCCGATCTCGGAAGCTTTCGTTCGGAGGGGCACTGGCACAGCACCCACCGGATCGGTCCGGGCTCTGAGAAGCTGACTGTGCCGGCCTGGCCCCCGGCCCTCGGGGGACAGAGCGCCAGTGTGAGCCGCCTCACGCCGGCCGGCCGGCCCTGAGCCTGGCGGCGTTCCTCACGGGCTGGCCGGCACGCACGGCGCCCACGAAGATCAGAAATAGCAGCAACCTCACATTTCATCCAGCTCGGAGACATGAAGGCCATCCCCAAAGTCGTCCACGCACGTCCCCGGACCAGAGGGACCCGTAACTCCTCGGCGGATGCCCTCTCCTGTGGACGGGAAGCGGCTCAGGGAACACAGGCATCGTCTCCTACCTGTCAAGCAGGGTCGCCGGCCCCGTGGCCGTCCGCACGTGTTCTTTTCCGGGTTCCGAACTGCACTTACGCACGAGAAACACACACAAAAGCCTTGAACATCACAGAGCTCCTCTCTTGGTCCCCACACACCCTTTGTTTTCTGTGAGAAATACAAAACAGCCCTGGCCGGCGTGGCTCCGTGGACAGAGCGTCGGCCTGCGGACTGAAGGGTCCCGGGTTCGATTCAGTTCAAGGGCACATGCCCGGGGTTGTGGGCTCGATCCCCAGTGTGGGGCGTGCAGGAGGCAGCCGATCCATGATTCTTTCTCATCACTGATGTGTCTATCTCTCTCCTCTCTCCCTTCCTCTCTGAAATAATTTCTTTTTTTTTTCAAAAAGAAAGAAATACAAGATTTTTTTTTTTTGATTTTTTTTTTGCAGAGAGTCGAGCTCAACGAGCTGGTGAGCTGGTGCCTCCGCGGACTGGCCGGTCAGCGTAGCAGAAGGGGCACGCTTCAGGGCCCAGGACAATGGTCCCTTTGACTGGGAATCGCCGAGCCAGCATCGCAAGTGTGCAAAGAACAAACAAGGCCCGAGTCCATCCCCAGTTGTGCTCCACTCTGCTGGATCCACGTCAATGCATTTCCGCTCCTCTGGGCAGCAGGGAGGGCTGCCTAATGATAGAGGCCCGGGGTGCATGCTAATGGGGGACAGGGCAGTCCGGGACCTGGAACCAAGGCCCTTGTCTGACCTCTACAGGCCGTTTGGAGGAAAAAAAGGAAAGGAAAAAAAGAAGGCGCTTCTGGAAAATTACAGAGCAGGGGGGCACGGCAGCGCAGACAGGGGGCTGAGGGAGAGGGATGCTTCCCGGATGCCTGCTTGCTGCTCCGAGTGTGCGGGCACGGGCGTGCCCTACTTTCCCGCCGCTCCACCATCTATGTTTAATAGGTTACTGCGGCAACGGGCAGGAGGTCATTCTCAGGAGGCCTTCGGAGCGGAAATGAAGATCTCCGTCCTGCAGCACGTAGCACATAAAACCCCACTGTGTTCTGGGCACAGGGCTGTGCCCTCAGGATACAGAGTGAACAAAAGTGTATTGTTCTCCAAGAACGGACAGTCTGATGGTGGCGGGGGTGGCAGGTGGGAGATGGGGTGTGGGGACAGGGACAATGTCCCCAGGCAATGCCATGCAACAAAACCTAACCTCCGGCAGGGTTTTCTACAAGATGCTGTGGAGACTCGGGGTCAAATCCCGGAAGACTGCCTGGAGGAGGCCGCCCTTCCTCACAAGGAGCACGGAAGGAGGCACAGCGGTGGAGGCAAGGGAGCAATAGAGCGGCGATGGCACCTGGCTTGCCTTGGCAACAACCCTCCGCGTGAGCCTGAGACCCAAGCGTCAGGCTCTTGGCCAATGTTCTCGCGGCGCGGAGCCTTTTACGAGAGCCCCAGAGGAAACCACGGCGCAGGCTGGCATTCCCGGGCTCTGAACGCCAGGCTGGCCCAGTGCCCATGCAGACGTGAGCCCTCGGTCTAGAGCACCTCGATGCAGGCTGCCCCCGCGAGGGGCTTTTACACGCTCGATCCCTCTCATCTCAGAGCTTTATGTAAACACCTGCACAGAGCAGGCAAGGACCGGGCCTCCCTGCTCCCGGGCAGGCTGGTCTCCCGCGGGGAGATTCTCCCGTGGCAGCCCCCAGCTCGCCCCCAGCTCGCGAGGCCAGATGCGCTCTCACCGAACCCAACTTCCCCTCTGCACCTCCCGCCCACGGCCGGTGGGAAAGGGAGGGATTTAAGGGAACTGTGTGGGCCTGCAGTCACACCCTGGGTGCCCGGGTTGGAGGCCGGGAAGAAGACACACTTTGGAGCTCTTTGCACGTAACAAGGTGCAGAGACAGGGAGCAAGGTAAGAGCAGGCCCGTGCACCCGAGAGCTCTGTGTTCGTGGGCCGGCGGGATGGGGCTGTACACACACATGAAGCATGCCACAGAGGGGAGGTACCGGCCGTGCAACAGGGCACAGAAGAGAGGTGAGGTGACCAGGCTGGGCGACTAGGGAAGGTTTGACCGAAAAAAGGTGATATGTGAACTATGACTTGGTATCCCCAGGTGATGCCATGGGAGACCCTATCGGAGACAGGAAAACATGGGAGGCTTGAAAAATTAAAGAGGCCGCTGAGGTAGCTGTGTGGCTCTGCAATGGTGTGCGTGTGTGCACATGTATGTGTGTGCACCCATGTATGTATACATGTATGTGCACACGTGTGTGTGTTGTTTCATCCGATCGATGTTGATCTTTCCATTCCAACTCCTGCCACACTCCTCTCACCACATACAAACCCATCTTTTAAACCCGCCCCACGGAACATTTTATTCCAAACGCTAACCCCACCACAGGGCCTTTGCACAAACTCTTCCTAGTTCTTAGCATGGTTTGTTTTTTTTAAATATATTTTTATTGATTTCAGAGAGGAAGGGAGAGGGAGAGGGAGAGGGAGAGAGAGAAACATCAATGATGAGAGAGACTCATGGATCGGCTGCCTCCTGCACACCCCCTACTGGGAATCGAACCCGCAACCTGGGCATGTGCTCTGACTGGGAATTGAGCCGTAACCTTCTGGTTCATTGGTAGGCGCTCAACCACTGAGCTACACCGGCCGGGCTTGCTTTTCTTTTTACCAGAAATCTCCTGCGTGTCCTTCAAGAATCGCCTTAACTTATCATCTCCTATTGGTCGGCTTCCCCTGCCCCATTACATTAGGTGACCCCGTATTCTCCTCTCTCTGTCTAGCTCCATCATGGCAGGTGCGGCTATATTACAATAAAACGGGTTTTTTTTTTGTTCGTCTCTCTGTCTGAACTGTGAGCGACTGGAGGACACAGAGTGGGCCTCTTCTCTCTGCGACTGGGGAGCGCAGGGAAGGGCCTGGCAGGTGCAGGTGCATCACATCAATGTGTTTCGTCGACGAATCAGGAAACAGTCCGCGTTCCTGCTGCTCCCGGACACGCCCCCCGGACAGCCACCTGCCCGGGTCACTTCCTCTCAGAAACACACTCGATGACGAGAAGGCGACACCACAGACGGCTGGGAGCGGAGACGCACACTGGAGACCTCGAGTCCGCACAACTTCTCTCCCTCCCAGAACGCACGTTTCCACCAAATTACCTTCTCGACCTTGTGCACCGGTGAAACGCCAGCCGTGGTGCGCTCTTCGCGCTGTGAGAGCAGAAACCCTGCAGGCGGGACATGCGGCGGGATGCCGTCAGCGTGGACTGGAACCGGGTCCTGTCACTCCCCTCACAGCTGTGTGTGTGTCGCGGGGGAAGTCTGAACGCCGTCCTATGGAGGACGGATGTGGGATTCCCGGACCAGAGCAGAGCTATGTGGGAAAGCGCTGGACGCAGAAGGTGCTGTCAAGAGGGACAGCAGGCATGACGACTGCATGCACGCCGGGCTCCTGGGTCGCATGTCTGCGTGAGGACATGGAGGAGGGCGTCATGACCAAGTACCACTGGCTTCTGCGCTTCGTGCAACGGGACTAAATCTAGAAACAGGGCTGCGGGGCTCACAGGGGCTGGCTTTGGCACCCACATTGTGTGCGCATCCGACGGCAAAGAAATAACACAGCTGCTCATCCAATGGTTGCAGTCACGGAGCTTGCCATGAACCTGGGGGCTATGGGCTGTCTCTTCTTCCCAGTTCCAGCCCTTCTTCCTCCTCCTCCTGCTCCTGTTCCTGCTCCTCCTCCTCCTCCTCCCCCTCATCTTGGTCCTGCAGGGAGGCCCACTCCCGGATCTGCCGGTCCAGCTCAGAGCAGCTCCCCTCCCGGTCGGAGCTGCTGTCGGGACCGTAGTCGATCTCCTCCAAGCATGGGGGCTCGTCATCCAGTTCCACGGTGCCGCTGCCGCCGCTGCTGCATCTGCGCGGGTCCCCGGGCCACGTGGACGAGAAAGGAAGGAGGAGAAGGAAGGGAAGGAAAAGGGAAGGAGACGTACAGAGGGGAGGAGGCACAGAGACGGGGAAAGGGAGAGAGGAAGAGGAAAGAGAAGTTACCCACAGGAAAGAACACGTAAAAAGAAGTCAGACAGAAGCAAAGAGTGGGCCTCGTCTCCTCTGGGCGTGAAACCCCAGCGTCCCCGTGCCTGGAACGGGCGGCTCTCAGAGCACCCGGGTGTCGCCCGCTCCCTGGGGACAGAGGGAGGAAACCACACAGAACCGAAGCCGCCTCCTTCCTGAGCCGGCGGCCTCTGTGGTCATGAGGTTCCCAGGCTCAGGACGTGGACACGATCTTCAGGGTCCTCTGGGCTCGACGTGAGCGACCAGAGGTGGATGCGACGGCTCATCCGGGATTGGCGTGTTCACTCCCAGGACACGGAGGGACTGGACCGGGGGTAGGCAGGACTCAAAACCCGCCCATCTCGCATTCCAACCGCATGAGTCATATGGCATAGCTCCCCCTTCCTCACGATGAACGGCTTATTGGGATGAGAACATGAGTCCAGGTTAAAATGCATAAACCAGAGAGCAAGTAGAGAAATAGCACCTGGACTGTGTTTGTGTCTCCCTGCCCCCGCATCTCTCCTGTCAACCGTCAGTTTATTCACAACCTAGAGGCCCGGTGCATGAAATTCACGCACTTGTAGGGTCCCTAGGCCTGGCTGGGGATGAGAGCTGATCGGGGCCTTCCTTCGTCCCATGCCACCCCCTGGTGGTCAGCGCACGTCACAGCAAGCGATCGGTCTCCAGGTCGAACTCCCGCGGGGACAATTTGCATATTACGCTTTTATATACAAAGATGGGACACCCAGTGAGAGATCTAAGGGGGCGACAGCAACAGAACAAATATTGACCGTACAATGTGGACGAAGGGAATTTCCTCCCAGGACCTGCTGTTATCACCTTCATTTGCACGGGGCACCTTCTTTCCTGAGGACTTTCTCATCACTCCCTACTTAGGATTTAACCAATGAGGATTCACCGTGTGCTGGGCTCTACGCCATGATGTGTAGAAGGCAAGCGCTTCATCAACCGGACAGAGCTGCTTAGACACCTGCCGTGCCATAAACAATGAAAACGGGTAACCCACAGCGTGGTCGCACATCCGCTCGGAAAATGAACCAGGGGCCGCGTCTTCACTACCTACTGACGGGCTGGAGCTGCCTGCATGCCGCCCAGGTGCCTGGTGCCCTAAACTGTTGGTCCTGGGGGATGCTTGTGCCTGAACAGGGCGCCGACCTATGAACCAGGAGGTCACAGTTTGATTCCCAGTCAGGGTACATGCCCATGTTGTGAGCTCGATCCCCAGTAAGAGGCGTGCAGGAGGCAGCCGATCCATGATTCTCTTTCATCATTGATGTTTCTGTCTCTCCTTTCCTCTCTGAAATCAATGAAAATGTATTTTTTTAAAAATGTCTACTCTCCCCATTGCTACTTTTCAACACAGTACTGGAAGTTCTAGCCAGCATAATAAGACAGGGAGAGAATATAAAAGACATGTAGATAGGAAAGCAAAAGAGAAAATGATCTCTATTGAAGAACGTACAAGAACAACAATAAAAAGTTAAAAAAAAATAACTCTAGAACTATAAGAGAGCTCAGTGAGGTCATAGGTTACAAGATTAACGTAGGAACATCAACTGTACTCGTAACATTGAGCATGTTAAAATCAGTAAACATTTATAATCAGTTTAAAAAAAAAGAGAGATACTTAGGTGTCAATAGAACAAAACATGTACCGCACTTGTATGCTAAAAAATACATATAAAATCTGTGGATAAGAATCAAAGAAGACTTAAATAAGTGAAGAAACATCACTGGCCTAGAGGACTCAACACTGTAAAGATGTCAATTACCCCCAAATGGCGATACACATTTTACACAATTCTCATTGAAGTTCCAAACAGATTTCTGTGGATTCAGACAAGATGACCCTACAATGCATATGGAAATGGTGGAAGAACTAAAAATATCTAAAATAGTTTTGGGAATGAGGACAGAGTGGGAGGACTCACTCTAGTCCAGTTCAAGACGGGCTATATCGCTACAATCAGCAAAACGGCCCGGGTGTAGACAGGTAGATCGATAACACGAAACAGAGGACCCAGAAACAGATTCATGTGAGCAAAACCAACTGGTTTTGTGACAAAAGTATGGACGCAACGCAACCACTAGGGAAGTTGGGGGGATGTGAAGAGAGGGGAGAAACATACTCATCAGGGCACCAGGTATCACGTGAGCACAGTAGGACCGCAGGTTCCGTTTCCATGATGCCAGCAGCTTCTTATTCACATGAAATGTCTTCATGTGAAGGAGGATGGAAGAAAGCGAACAAATCGAGATTCCCAGCCTTCTATCAGCCAGCACAGCAACGCGGAGAAGGTAAATACTACATTGCCAAGCAAACAAGACTTGTTCGTTGGTATTTGGCCCATTCTCATCCATTCATCCATTATTCATTCAAATTATTTAGTTTTCAACTACTTAGCACCTAAATCCAAGGAAAAAAATAAGAAGAGCACATCTTTAAAGCTTAGCAAGGCGATTAAAAATTATGGAAACCATAATCACAGGTAAGCAACAAGAATTAGGATAGAATCTACTAAAAAAGGGGGGGGGAGAAAAGGGGATGGACGTACAAAAATAATAATAACAAACGTCTGGTAGCGAGTGTCTCCGGCGAGGGGTCGGGTTGCCAAGGATCCTGCCACCACTCAGCCCATCATCTTATTTCCTTTGAGCAAAATTGCGCGCAAGTCTAGCAAAACGCAAACAAAACGGCCCTATCGCTCCTGCCCACCCCGCCCGTCTGGACAGAAAAGTGTGTGTCCTCCTCTTTAGAATCTTTCGAGAGCAGCAGCAGGCTCCTCGCCTTTCCGTCCTTTGTTCCAGCGACGACCTTCGACAGGTTATGTATTTTTGTCGAACAGCAATGCCTGAGGTAACAGCAATTCTATGCGTGTTGGTCTCTACTGGTTTGAAGACCGATAGAGGCACTGCCCTTACGCCCAGAGCAGTGAGGACTCTCTGACAGGTAGTCATCTTATTACCAGTTTATTCATCCCAGGGAATCCCCATCCTCATAAAGAACCTTACTCTGCCCGGTGGTGTGGCTCCATGGTTGAGCAATCGACCTATCAACCAGGAGGTCACGGTTCGATTCCCAGTCAAGGGCACATGTCCGGGTTGCGGGCTCCATCCCCAGTAGGGGGTGTGCAGGAGGCAGCCGATCCATGATTCTCTCATCGTTGATGTTTCTCTCTCTCTCTCCCTCTCCTTTCCTCTCTGAAGTCAATAAAAATGTTTTGAAAAAATAAGTAGTATTCAGAAATCAAACTATGCTTCCATCAACAGGGTGACTCCTGATACTCAGCTGTGGGAAATGCATGGGGAAAACACTGAAAATTGGTTTCGTTTCTCCCTGTTCACCTGACTGCTCTGATATCCTGTAGACACACATTCAGAGGTCGCCTTCCCTGAGTTTCCCCTGTGAAATGGGCACGTTACTAGCTTTGTTCTTGAAACGATGTAAAGGAGAACTAATGTCATCGCACAAAAGGTGGCATATGAACACACATGAATTTCTACCCCCCTGGCCTCCCCACAGCGTTGGGAACGAGGCTTGACAACACTGTGATCCCGGCCAGTTCATCCTCCTCCCCAGAGACAAACCCCTAGGCTCGGCTCTCTAACAGTCTCTCAGCAAAGCCCTTAAGGAGCCTCCATCCCTCGCGATGCCTCCAAGCCAGCCGGTACAGCGATTTGCAGCTTTATGATGTGATAAATACAATTTCTTTGTGTTGATTTTTTTCATTTGCATATTTATTGAGATATGACGATCTCAATTAGTTCTGCTTTTTTTGTTTTGTTTGTTTTCTTGGTTGGGGAACGACGGCGTCCTACAGTGTAAAATAATTCTGCCTGCTAACAGGCTGAACAAAACCCAGCCTGCGGCATACCTTGGCGTCGGTGCCGATTAAAATGCAGCGTTAGCCAGCCGGTGTGGCTCAGTGGTTGAACGTCGACCTAGGAACCAGGTGGTCACGGTTCGATTCCCGGTCAGGGCACACGCCCGGGTTGTGGGCTCCATCCCCAGTGTGGGGCGTGCAGGAGGCAGCCAATCCGTGATTCTCTCTCATCATTGATGTTCCTATCTCTCTCTCTCCCTCTCCCTTCCTCTCTGAAATCAATAAAAATGTATTAAAAGAATTTTTAAAAAATTAAATACCCAGTTTTCAGAGCAATGAATTTTCATTTCAGCTTCAGGAGAGAACAGGAAGGGAACACAGCGCCATATACCCCGGCACCGACCACTGCATCTGGGGTAGAAAACACGGTTTTGTAGATGTCCTGGTCCATTTGGGCTAAAAGGAACGCATGTATGGATCTCTCTAGGTCATCGCTGTGGTCGCACGCATTTTTCTGGACAATAAAGTACCATGAGAGTCGGGCAGCGTGGCCACTGGTAATGCGAGGACCATAAACATCACTGGAAGGAATCGCTGGATCAATGGAAAGAGAAGGAATTAGATAGGTTTCTCAGATTTGATAGGATGTCGCAATCCTTTTTTGCCAGTAGATAAATGACCTATCCATGAAGTTTGAAGAGAGAGGAGATGTACAGGGGGGCTCCCAGGTCAGACCGGCCAACCCCTGAATAACCACGTCTTTTTGTTGTTGTTGTTAATCCTCACCCAAGGATATTTTCCACTGATTTTTAGAGAGAGTGGAAGAGAGAGGAAAAGACGGAGAGAAACATCGATGTGAGAGAAGCACATTGATTGGTTGCCTCCTGCACGCGCCCCGACCAGGGACAGGGCCCGGGCTGGGAAGGAGCCAGCAGCCGAGGTACATGCTCTTGATGGAAATCGAACCCGGGACCCTTCGGTCTGCAGGCCGATGCTCTATCCACTGAGCCAAACTGGCTAGGGTAAAACCAAGTCTTTGTGTGTGTGTGTGTGTGTGTGTGAGTGAGAGAGAGAAGAAGCTGGTGGGACCTCCTGAGGGAGGTGAGCCGAACCCCAAAGATGCCGATTTTAATTTATTTCCACATTCCATTCCACAGGAATTCAATTAACTGGGTATTAGTGGATAGGATCAATGTTATACACGTGACTACTGGGAAGTACTGTGATTTGAACCTGTCAGAAACGGGTCAGAAAGTTTGTCACAAGGAGTCAGACTCTAGGAGGCGCTGTGATAACGTCTTACAGGCATCATCATAAAGCATAGTATGCAATCCTATCTAATAAAAGGCTAGCATGCAAATTGTCCCCCGGGCGGGAGTTAGACGTGCGCTGACCACCAGGGGGCGGCACGGTACATAGTAGGCGTTGGCAGCGGGCAGCAGTGGAGGTACTGCTGGCCCCGGTGGGCCCTGATGATAGTGGGACCGCAGGAGGATGGTGGAACAGGTGAGTGGGCGGTGCCAAGGCAAGGCAAGTGGGTGCCCTGATCGCCCTGCCGGTTGCCCCAAAGACAACAGTGTAGGGGGGGAGGCTGGTGAGCAGGCAGTGACAGGCCAAGGCAGGTGCGAGCGGGCGGCCCCAGTCGCCCTGCCGGTCGCCCCACAAATCGGCCCTGATCGCCGGCCAGACCTAGGGACCCTACCCGTGCAAGAATTTCGTGCACTGGGCCTCCTGTAAATTATACTAAACTTTAAAATGATATATAATACACCACCTATTTTGGCCAAAAGCAAGAGCAAATAAATAGCAACAGCAAAACCTCGATACTGTACTTGCAAGAATTATCACAGAGCTCAGATTATCTGAGTAAGGTGAATTGACAAATTACATACATTAAGTTATGTTTGCAATTATTAGCGTATCTTTAAAAAGCTTTAATGTACATGAAAGTAGCCTTGCAATACATGTGTTAGCACCATCTGGTAGTATCTATTAGGAAATATATATATATATATATATATATATATATATATATATACACACACACACACATATATTTATATATATATGTATATATATATATATATATATTTTTTTTTTTTTTTCAGAGAAGAAGAGGAGAGAGAGACAGAAACACCCATGATGAAAGAGAATCATGAATCAGCTGCCTCTTGCATGCCCCACACTGGGGATCAAGCCTGCAACCCGGGCATGTGCCCTGACCGGGAATCGAACCGTGACCTCCTGGTTCATAAGTCGACGCTCAACCACTGAGCCATGCCGGCCGGGCTCTTAGGAAGTAGGAAGTTCTAACCATTTACTAATCACAGTAACCTACAGCGATCACAATGCAATGTATCTACGAGATCTAAAGACTTACTGACAAGCACTCCCCAAGATACCTTAAATAAACCACCTCCCTTAACTCAATGGCATGCCTTCACACTTTGTCCTTAACTTTTGATTTTAAAACGGAACTGGCCTCTCTCGGCTCCGCTTCCCCATTCACCGAGGCAGCCTAAATCCCAGGCTCACTAAAGCTCCGAGAATTACGCATTCATCGAACCCATCCACTCGTTCAATAAACGTGCATCGATCGCCTCTTGCTCATTTCTCGAGTCATTCACGCAGAAAGAAAGAGGGAAAGAAACGGCCTTCTGCCTGCCTTTGGAGGCTGTGGACTCTCGCTGGGGAAGGGGTCCTGGGACAAGAGCGGAGGACATGCTTGCCCGACACCCAAAACAGCTTGCTCACTGAATGTTCTAGACCCGGGGCAGGCAGTGAACCCTGGGAAACTTGGCCGACGGAATAAGTTAACTTGTGCAAAGGGAGGCGGGGAAGGTGTCCCCAGAGGAGGGACATAGGAGCTTTTATGCAGGCAAGTAGGTGAGGCAAGAACACTCCAGGATGAAGAGTGACATGTGCAGCCCTAGCTGGTGTGGCTCAGTGGATAGAGCGTCGGCCTGCGGACTGAAGCGTCCCGGGTTCGATTCCCAGTCAGGGCACGTGCCCTGGTTGCGGGTTCGATCCCCAGTAGGGGGAGTGCAGAGGCAGCCGATCTGTGATTCTCTCTCACCCTGGATGTCTCGATCTGTCTCTCCCTCTCCCTTCCTCTCTGAAATCAATAAAAATATATTTAAAAAAATAAAAAGAGTAACAGATGCAAAATCCCAGCATCAAGGAAGAGGGTGGTGTGGACAGCGAGTGACTGAGTCTTCCAGGGCATCCGGGGTCATAATGTGTGTGGTCAGTGATTGATGGACGGGAAGCTGGGGGCGGGCCGAAGCTGAGGGACCAGGGACAGGAAACCAGGCTGTATTTTATTCCGTGTTCATCAGGAGGATGCCGGCGCGCCCTCCGTCCCATTATCATTCGGCATAATTATTTAAAATTAACTTGTTGGAGATCCGCTGTTTAATTTAGAAGAGATAATTGGAGCGATGTATTGGGTAATAATATTTGACATCATTAATGGGGGTATAATTATCCGTGCTATTTAAAAAATTAGTGCAATACCAATATTTTCTCACAAAATGAAGCAAAAGTTATTAACTACAGAGCGACTTGCCTGCAACCGTTCTGGAATGTACATGCCTGGTGCTAATCCCTCCAATTGAAAAAAAATCTATTCATGATTTTCTCATAGCCTGGCTGGGTGGCTCAGTGGTTGAGCTTCAACCTAGGAACCAGTAGGTCACGGCTAGATTCCTGGTCGGGGCACATGCCCAGGTTGCAGGCTCCATCCCCAGTAGGGGGTGTGCAGGAGGCAGCTAATCAATGATTCTCCCTCATCGTTGATGTTTCTCTCTCCCACTCCCTTCCTCTCTGAAATCAATTTAAAAAATTTAAAATAAATACATACATACACATCTATCTATCTCTCTATATAAAAGGCTAATATGCAAAGTGTCCCCGCAGGAGTTCGAATGGGAGACCGGGAGTTCTATCGCTTGCTATGACATGCGCTGACCATCAGGGGGCGGCGCGGAATGAAGGAGGGCCCCGGCCAGCAGCCGGAAGGCCCTGATTGTCTCTGATTGCCGACCAGGCCTAGGGACCCTACTGTGCACAGATTTTGTGCACTGAGCCTCTAGTACATAAATAAAATAAAGCTCCCCATGATACCTCCTCCTCCCACAGCATCCCAAGAATCCCACGTCCAGCAGTAACAGGTTGGGGGGGACACAGAGGATCCCCCACCTATAAATAACCACCCAACATGACAAAAGAGGGTGTGGCCGCCGCCCGAGTCCCCTCACTGCACCCAGAGCTGCCTCTAACACACCCCGAAACCACACAGTCAGAGCCACAGGAACAGTAGCTTCCAGATGGTCCCTGGCCGACCGAGCAACACCCTTTCTCTGAGGCCTCCTCAGAGAAGCGTTTTCTGGAACCCAGAGCCAACGGAAATGGGTGGTTTATGACGGGGACCACATAGTCACCAGATCCCAGTGCCCTGACCGGGAATCGAACCGTGGCCTCCTGGTTCATAGGTCGACGTGTGACTGCAAAGCCACGCCAGCTAGGCCCACCTCTCAACATGCCGAGTGCAAATGCTGGCCCGAGTCAGACCATTGTTACAGGAGCCCCAGTGTTTATGGCAAATAAAACCCCGCGACAGAGCGGCTGGGGTGCTTCAGGAGCGAAGGGGCCACGCGGCTTCTTTCTCGGCCACTCGCCCGACGGATGGTCCATGTGAACTGCCTGGTGGAGGAGGAGGCGGAGTGACGAGAAGGTATCACGGATCTCAGCCTCGATCCTGCAGCCCAGGGCTCCCTCACCCCCACCCCCTTCTCCAAGGCCACCCCCTCCCCCTGAGTCCCATCCTGACCTCTACCTTCAGTCCAGCCTCTGCACACAGACGCCGGGAAGTGGAAGGAAAGCCAGGGCTCAATATCCTAGGGCAGTGGTCGGCAAACTCATTAGTCAACAGAGCCAAACATCAACAGGACAACGATTGAAATTCCTTTTGAGAGCCAAATTTCTTAAACTATATAGGTAGGTACACTGTTATTAACTTAATTAGGGTACTCCTAAGGCTTAGGAAGAGCCACACTCAAGGGGCCAAAGAGCCGCATGTGGCTCGCGAGCTGCAGTTTGCCGACCACGGTTCTAGGCGATCTTCAATTTCTTTCTCAGAGAAAACAAATTGGAGTGTCAGCGCTGAGCCAACATTGCATCTTTAACATTGCGGAGGGAGCCCCAGGCCAGTAAGCGTCGATACAGCAAGCTCCCCGAACAGATGCAAGGCAGACGCTGAAGCAACGCTGCGAGGCTTCGTGCTAATCCCAACCACAAACGCATGCCCTATTCTTCTGGCATCTTCAATGTTAAAAAATTAAAAACCACCACCAAAGCACCAAAAAAATTATTTAATACTAGAGGCCCGGTGCACAAATTTGTGCACCAGTGGGGTCCCTTGGCCTGGCCTGCGGGATCAGGCCGAAACTGGCTCTCCAACATCCCTGGAGGGGTCCCGGATTGGATATGGGAGGTTGCCCAGCCAGGGAGGGACCGTGGGAGGGCTCCAGGGCATGTCTGGCCCGTCTCACTCAGTCCCAATGGGCCAGACCCCAGCAGCAAGATCACCTACCGGTTGGAGTGTCTTCCCCCTGATGGTCAGTGCACGTCATAGCGAGTGGTTGAGCGGCCTTAGCATATCATTAGCATATTGCACTTTGATTGGTTGAATGGTCGACCAGCCGACCAGCCGACCAGCCGACCAGACACTTAGCAGAGTAGGCTTTTATTATATAGGAGGATATTTGTATTGATTTCAGAGAGGAAGGAAGAGGGAGAGAGAGAGAAACATCAATGATGAGAGAGAAACACTGGTCGGCTGCCTCCTGCACGCCCCCCACCGAGAACCAAGCCCCCAACCTGGGCATGTGCCCTTGACCAGAATCAAACCCAGGACCCTTCAGTCCGTAGGCCAACGCTTTATCCACTGGGCCGAACCGGCTAGGGCCATTTTACAGTTCTGATCATGCCGGAGGCAAAATAATAAAAAAAAAAATAACAGGACCCAGAGAAAGAAAAACGGGACATTTTTAAAACTATCGGAGCTTTTTCACGCATCTTTTAAAAGCCCCGGATAAAAGTAGATTCTTAAAATTTTTATTCTCCTGATGAATAGCTTCTGATGCTCCATGCTAACGAACCAGATGACTAGCTCCTTTTTAGGTTTTATGAGAATTTTGTTCAGAAATCGACTCATCTTGGCTCAGCCGGGGAGGGGGGAGACCGCGGGCCTCTGCTCCCCACTGCACCCGCCCTGCGTTCGGGACGAAAAGCAAAAGATAAGGGTTTTTCTCTGTCGTCTTCAACAGGGAAAATTAATTGCTCCTGCAAAGATGAAAAGTTTATGTTTGAATAAAAAGCCGGTGCAAAATCCTACGTGTGTTTTTTTCTTCTTCTTCTTCTTCTGTTCCCAGCTGCGGGGACCTGGGGTCTGGCAGGAAAAGGGAGCGTATAAAATAGTCACAAAGACAAACACCAGATCCCTTTCCAATTAGGAAGCAAGCGGGCCGTCTGGTAGACCCTGTGGCCAAAGCCAGACGGTAGGTAGAGGGGAAGTGAGCGGAGATGGATGATGTTTGCAAGTTTGAGAATGAGCACCTTCGCGTCCCTTGCGTGTGTGTGCCTACAGCCAGGTCTGCCTGTTCAACGGCAGAGGGACTACTGAAAACCCAGTTCACAAGGCGTGCTGGTCACACGGTGACAGATTTGTAACCGGCCTAGGATTCACGTCTGTGATTCCGGCCGGTGTGGCTCAATGGGTGAGCACCGACCTATTTTTCCTTTGCTGTTTAGACAGTGGAAGGGAGAGGAGAGAGAGACGGCGAGAGAGAAACATCGGTGTGAGAGAGACACATTGATTGGTTGCCTCCTGTATGTGCTGGGACCGGGGCCGGGGATCCAGCCTGCCACCGAGGTACGAGGTACGTGCCCTTGACCGGAATCGAACCAGACCTCCCCTTTCCCATCCGCACATGGAGATAACGTTGGTTTCTGCTTTATCTCCCTGTAGTCAGGGGGTCATTGAAGAAGAGAACCCAGAAACCTGGAGTTGCGTGTGCTGTGAGGGAGAGAGCAGATCACAGCTTCTAAACATACCTCCTCCCTCAGAAAACTCAGACAGGGAACCTCAGACCGCAGGGAGCCAGGGCCAGAAAAAGAGAGGGAGGGGAGGGGAGGGGAGGGGAGGGGAAGGGAGGGGAGGGGAGGGGAGGGGAGGGGAGGGGAGGGGAGGGGAGGGGAGGGGAGGGGTGGACAAGGCCCTGACCCCAAGCTGCCTGGGGAAGGCGGTCGGCCTGCCCAAGGTCCACCCCTCCGTGGCTGTGCCAGGTCAGAAGAAGCCCATTGGCGTTGATGAGAAAACACACCTGGGGCCTGGGAGAGGGTCCATTTCAAGGAGCCATTGATCCATGGAGGCGAGACCTGGGTCACACCCTCCCTCATCTTGGGCTCCTGGGTTATGGAGTCGGCCAGGAGGGACGAGTTCTATGTGCAACTAGAGGCCCGGTGCACTGGGGAGTGGGGGGTGGGGGTGTCCCTCAGGCCAGCCTGCACCCTCTCGCAGTCTGGGGCCCCTTGGGGGATGTCCAACTGCCAGCTTAGGCCCACTACCAGCAGTCGGACATTCCCCGAGGGGTCCTTAGCGCTGCAGCGGAGGCAGGAGAGGCTCCCGCCACCGCTGCTGCACTTGCCAGCCATGGGCCCGGCTTCTGGCTGAGCGGCGCTCCCTCGTGGGAGTGAACTGACCACCAGGGAGCAGCTCCTGTGTTGAGCATCTGCCCCCTGGTGGTCAGTGCATGTCATAGCGACCAGTTGTTCTGCTGTTCAGTTGATTTGCATATTAGCCTTTTATTATCTATACTAATAAAAGGGTAACATACTAATTAGACCGGACATCTTCCAGACATCCTTCTGGACAAAGCCACGGTGGCGGGGCCGAGGAAGAGGTGGTTAGGGGCAATCAGGCAGGCAGGGGAGAGCAGTTAGGGGGATCAGGCCAGCAGGGGAGAGCAGTTAGGGGAGATTAGGCAGGCAGGGAAGTAGTTAGGGGCATCAGGCAAGCAGGCAGAGTGGTTAGGGGCAATTAGGCAGGCAGATGAGCGGTTAGGATCCAGCAGTCCTGGATTGTGAGAGGGTGCAGGTCGGGCTGAGGTACCCCCACCCCCACCCAGTGCATGAATTTTATGCACTGGGCCTCTAGTATAGGATAAGTCCCTCTAGCTCATCAGACCCTCCCACCATGAGCTGCGGAGGGAGAGACTCAATGGATGGCTCTGCAGCTTCTGAGAGGGGGTCCCAGGCAAGGTGGGGAAGCCTGCCCTAAAGGTGCACCACCTCCCCTCCTCTCTGCAGCCGGCACAGAGGGGGCCACAGACTTTGCCAGCACGGGAAGACGGCGGGCCCTGTGTTTGACAAGGTTAGGATTCAATCAAGGTTTTTTGCTCTAATGACACGGCATTTAAATAACTCCAGCCTGGTAAGTAATTGCCGTGCAATTAAACGTGTATTTATACCAGCCCGGCCGTCCCCGTGCAGCTGTCTCTCTTCCTGCTCCTCTCCGTGGCTGGGACACGTGAATCCTCAGATCCGAGGGGTGCTGGGGAGGGGGGAGCCCCGCTTCTCTCGTGGGGGTGCCCGGTCCCAGGGGTGCGGCAGGAGATCGGGGGATAGGAGGGACGAGACCGCAGCGGCCCCCGGCCCCCCGGTTGGGCTCAGCAAACAAGTGTCTGAAGAGCCGATCATTCAGCTGAGAATCCCGGGACGTGACACAGAGAGACACACGGTGGCTGTAATTCCAGCCTGACAGTGAGAACGTTAAATGCGAGGGAGCTACGCAGCCCGGCAAACAGCAGCGGTTGTCAGACCGGATTTAAACACCACACGCAGCTGTGTTCTCTCCACAGGAGCCACACGGCAGATTCAGAGACAAACGAGGCGACGCTGACGAGACGGAAGGAGAGGTACCAGGCAAACATTTCCACCAGGGAGCTGGAGCGACTGCATTCCCAGCAAAGGCCGTGTTTAAGAAAAGACACATTACGAGGAACCGTGAGGGCTATTAAGTAATGAGGAAATGGTCGCCCTGACCGGTTTGGCTCAGTGGGTAGAGCGTCGGCCTGCGGACTGAAGGGTCCCGGGTTCGATTCTGGTCAAGGGCATGGACCTTGGTTGTGGGCACATCCCCAGGAGGGGGTGTGCAGGAGGCAGCTGATCAATGTTTCTAACTCTCTATCCCTCTCCCTTCCTCTCTGTAAAAAAATCAATGAAATATATTTTTTTAAAAAAGAAGAAATGATCAACTCCCTGGGAAGGTACAATAATTATTACAAATGTATACGCACTTAACCACAAAAGTCTGAAACAAGGGAAGAAAAAACTGACCAAGGTTAAAAAAAGAAAGAAAAAAAATGGCCAGGGGACTTTTCAACAGTAATATTTGAAGATATAAGTACTTTATTCTCAAGGGTGGACAGGAACACGAACCAGAAGCTAAGCAAGAGCCCCGGCCGGTGTGGCTCAGTTGGCCGAGTGTCGTCCCCGGGCACCGAAAGGTTGCCGGTTCGATTCCCGGTCAGGGCAGATGACCAGGTTTTGTGCTCAGTCCCTAGTAAGGGGCATGCAGGAGGCAGCCCATCGATGTTTTGCTTTCACATCAATGTCTCTCTCTCCCCCTCTCTCTAAAATATCCATAAGAAATCTCTAAAAAATAAATAAGCAAGACTATAGAAGACTCAAACAGTATTGTCCACTAACTTGACATGACTGAGATATGTAGCACTGTTTGCCCCAAGGTGTGACATCAGATCGAGAGAGAGAGAGAGAGAGAGAGAGAGAGAGAGAGAGAGAGAGAGGAAGAAGGAGGAGGAGGAGGAGGAGGAAGTGGAAGGAGGGACCAGCCCCGTGTTGCCTGCACTTAAACCCCACAGCTCCCGCTGTTGCGACATCTGCGTCTCTCTCCACAGCAGGGCCCCCAGGGAGTCAGGGCTGCGTGAAGTTTGGTGGATCCGACCTGAGTGCGTAGCCCTGAATCTGGTCTCGGGGGCAATTAAACAAACCGGGGGACTTGCAAGCGTGTTGCGGATGGGACTAGCTGCCCAGTGAGGTGGTTCAGAAGCAAGGAGGGGGAGTGCACCCCCTCTCGAATCAGAGAAGCCGAGGGGGACCTGCCCGCTGGCAAAGGCCGCCCCTCCGACCGAAGTGCTGGTGGCACCAGCCATTACGGAACCAGGACCAAGTGTCCTCAAAACGTTAAATCTGGGGCTGCCACCTGACCCAGCGATCCCACTTCTAGGAATAGATCCTAAGAACCCCGAAACACCCGTCAGAAAGAATGTGTGCACCCCTATGTTCCCAGCAGCACAATTCACCATAGCTAAGATCCGGACACAGCCCCAGTGCCCACCAGCAGACGAGCGGATAAACAAGCTGTGGTACGTCTACACCATGGAATACTACGCAGCAGTGAAAAAGGAGAAGCTCTTACCCTTGGAGACAGCGTGGCAAGACCCAGAGAATATCACGCTACGTGAAATAAGCCACTCAGGGAACAAGTGTCCCATGATCTCATGCATACGTGGCACCTCAGTAACAAAATAAACTGATGAGCGGAGGGGATCTGAGGCATCTCAGAGGGAGGGCAGGGGGCAAGGGTGGGTGGGAGGCAAGAGATCAACCAAGGACCTTGTATGCATATATGCGTAACCCATGGACACAGATAGTGGGGTGGTGAGGGCCTGGGGCGGGGGGCTAGAGGGAGTCCATGGGGGAAAAACAGGGACATATGTAGTGCTTTCAACAATAAAGATTTAAAAATAAATAAATGCCGGCTGCACCGATCCCCAGGCCTCCCAGCAGAGGGAATTCTGTGCCGCCTGCTGGGAGAAGAAATGCACGTTCCCGTAGGACACTTGCAGAATTGGAAGAATTAAGGAAAGAACACATTAGTGCGTTTGGACCCAGTACGGACTGGAAGGATCCAGATCATCTGCTCACCAGCATGAAGCCCAACACCTTAGCTACCCGCCGCCTTCGAACATTTCCCTCAAAATGCGCCCCCAAGGCCCTCCGCCAGCTGCGAGGTTGCCTGCTTCCCCCTACACCCTGCAGGGTGTTCCCGTACCATCTCTGCCCGCCGGTTCCTGATTCGGAAAGATCAAGCCTCCTCGTCGCATGGAAATGATGGCAAGGGGAAGACCGGCCCCTGGCGAGGTTGGGATCTGCTAGCCCCGGAGCTCGGGCCGAGGTGTCTGCAATATCACGGCACAGGTTTCAAAGGTTCGATTCGTTAGAGAGCAAGCGATGTTTCGGGGGCAGCCGGAGTCCAGAGTGGGGTTCTGAGGCGATTCCTGCACCGCCACGTCAGTCAAAGTCTTCCACCCCCCACGAGCGGGAACACGGGGGGCAGGTGAGGTCATGCCGCCTTCACTATTGACGGCTGAGGTCCCCGGCCCCTGCTGAACAGACCCTGGTATTCCTGCACCATCGGTGAGAGCGAGCCAGCCAACAACGCGGTGGCCTTTATAGAACAGGCAGGCTATGTTTTTTATTGTTCTTCTGATCTATCCAGTCTCAGATTCTTCCACGAACCCATCTTCTACCCAACCATCCTTCTTTATATATGTACTAGAGGCCCGGTGCATGGATTCAAGCATGGGGCGAGTCCCTCAGCCCTGCCTGTACCCTCTCTCGCGAGCTCATCTGTGCCTGGCTGGTCCCCATTCCTCCCTCCGCAGTGTTGAGTATCTGAGCCATTACAGCATGATGGTGTGATGACCATTTGCATATTAGCTCTTTATTATATAGTACTAGAGGCCCAGTGCACGAATTCATGCACATTGAAAGGACATTAGAAGAAACATTTTAATATCGCTATTCGCCCTTTCTAACAGAAGTGTCAGAGATGAAATGAAATTAGTAAAATGTATATAAAAATAATATATAAAATTGATTAATAAATAAACAATAACAACATGATATAACAACAACAGACGATGACAGACTGAAACACACGTGGGCGATTGGAGCCAGCGAGATCTTTATACGTATCGCACATGCGCGAGTCAACGTTTATTTTTAAATTGCCAGCCAGCGCGAATCATATCTACTGGCTGGTCAGTCAGTCGGACGGATGTACGGTCAGTCACTTAGCCTTTTATAGATATAGATATATAGAGATAGAGATATGTAGATATAATTGACTTCAGAGAGGAAGGGGAGAGGAAGAGAGAGAGAGAGAGAGACATCATGATGAGAGAGAATCATGGATCAGCTGCCTCCTGCACGCCCCCTACGGGGATCGAGCCCACAACCCGGGCACAGCCATCCTTCTCGTCTTTACTGAGAGTCTAACAGGAGCCAAGCTCTGTCCATTGATCTGTTTTACTTTATAGACGAGAAAATGGAGACTCTCAATAATTTAAGAACTTGTTCAAGTCCCATAGCTAGTAAGCGGTGGAGCTGGTACTTAAACCTCATTTGTCTCCCCCTAGAGCCCAAATCCTGACACATATGCTGAAAATACCAAGTGTCAAAGACTGCTGGAGTAAAGTAAATGTTAAAAATAATAAATTAAAATGTAAAAGAATGATTTAGAGGCCCTTGAAGAGACTCACATCACAGCAGCACATCCTTGAAAACATTTTCGACCAGCCAGTGTGGCTCAGTGGTTGAGTGCTGACCTATGAACCAGGAGTCCCGGCCAGGACACATGCCTGGATTGCAGGCTCGATCCCCAGTAGGGGGCGCGCAGGAGGCGGCCGATCCGCGATTCTCTCTCATCATTGATGTTTCTCTCTCCCCTCTCCCTTCCTCTCTGAAATCAATAAAAATATATATATATTTTAAAATCAGCCTGCTCTATTTGGTCAAACGTTTAGTTCACTCACCCCCAGTGCCTTGTGGGGCCAGCCCATATGATTTCTCGGGCTCCGTGTGGCCGATGCGCCGGCCGTTCCCCACCCGTTCTGAACGGCAGCCGGATATCCTCTGCCAACGGTGTTACCTTCTAACCCACACGTGCCCTCCCTCGGCTTGATCCAACACCCACCAGCCTTCTTATCGTAGTTTGGGTTTTCACGTAGCTCCCCGTCCAGGAAGACAGTGTGCTGACCCCAGAGAGAAATTCGTTCTGGTCTCCTTGGCTGTTACGGCTCTCATACTGCCCTGATGAGCTGACACTCTGACTCCTTTAGGAGCTAAAACCTTGGGAATGTGGGGGTCCGTACGGCCCTGTGGGAGGCGCCCCCGAACCCCTGAGTTCCCACCACGGACCTCAGTGAGCTCTAGGCTAATACCGGTACCGCCACGGACAGCCAGCCACGGACATGCTTACTGGGCAAGACCTCTTTCTTAGCCTAAAAACTGCAGCGGCGGGAAGATGAATGGGTTGAGAAGATCTGGTGTAATCCAGCTCTTTTACTTTTTTTTTTTTTTTTTTTTTTTTAAAGAAATCCATCTACAGAGAAGCTACGGAGAAGAATAAGGCTTTTACCTTGCAACCTCTCCGTCGCCTTTGATGTGAGAGGTTCGGTGTTCGCCATACCATGCTAGAGGTTGTGATTTGTCTCTTTATACGAAGACTACCTTGTTCCGAGCAGGAAAAGAATGTAACGTGTTCCAGAGGGGAAATATGACGGTAAGCATTCTTCCCTTTTTTTTTAAGGAGAACAGGGAACGTAGGGCCTCGCTGGTCCAGAAGCAAAAAAAATGAGGGGAAAAAATCCCACGGGGCAAGGTAAGATCGTGTGGAAATGCCGTGAGATAAAGCCAATTCAATTAGTTTCTGCAGCATAAACTGTCAGGACCCCAAAATGAGGTGAAATAAGGAACTGATTAAAACCTGTAATTGCAGCTCGACGGAGGAAACCATTCATCCTGGGGATGGCAGCGTGCCCTACAAGGCAGACTGCAGAGGGGAGGAGACGCTGGCGAAGGGAGGAGCCGGCTGATGTGACTGGGAGAACCACGGGTCTCTCTCCCTCTCTCTCTCTCTTTCTTTTTCAATGTCTTCATTGATTTTTTAGAGAGAAAGAGAGAGAAACATCCATGAGAGAGGAGCATCATCCATCGGCTGCCTCCTGCACGCCCCCGACCAGCGATCGAGCCCGTAATCCCGGCCTGTGCCCCGACCGGGAATCGAACCGTGGCCTCTTGGCTTCCGGGTCAACGCTCTTACTAAGAGGATGCGAAGCCAGCCCCAACACAGAGCTTGGGCTCCGGCCAGGAACCTTCCGACTCCTGGCCCAGCACCCGGGACGTGGGTTTCTCTCTCACGCTCCGAGCCAAGCCCGCGGGGAGGCTCTGCTTCTCGCTGGATCGCTGTCACACGGCCGGGATTTCCCCCGAAGCAAACAGGAGCCGAGGCCCTCAGCCCTCCCCTGATGCTTTGCAGGTCTTGTTCTCATGCTGTTTCTATCTCTGAACACATATTGCTTTGTATCAAGAGTCAATTTTTTTTTTTTTCAATAAGGAACAGATAGTAAAAATCTTTGGCTTGCCAGAGCTGGCGTAGCTCAGTGGTTGAGCATCGATCTATGAACCAGGAGGTCAGGGTTCGATTCCCGGTCAGGGCACATGCCCGGGTTGTGGGTTCGATCCCCAGTAGGGGGCGCGCAGGAGGCAGACGATCCATGATTTTCTCTCCTCATTGATGTTTCTTTCTCTCTCTCTCTCTCTCTCTCTCTCTCTCTCTCTCTCTCTCTCTCTCCCTCTCCCTCTCCCTCTCCCTCTCCCTCTCCCTCTCCCTTCCTCTCTGGAATCAATAAAAATAAATTTTTAAAAGAATGTGGGCTTTGGGGGGTGAGGGAGGTCACATGATGTCCACTCTTTGCTGCTGTATCCCCCCAAAAGCAGCCACAGGAAACAGAAGCCGATGGGTGTGCCTGTGCCCCAGTGCAGCTCTCCTTACCAAGGCCGGTGATGAATCGGACTTAGCCTCGAGCCTGCCCGTTGCTGAGCCTTGCTCTCTGTACACAGTAGGAATGACGATAACCCATAAAACAAGCTAAGAAGTGAAGTAAGTGGCCAGCATGCCGTAACTGCCTTCATTTCTGAAGGCCCATGGGGTTGGTTGTTTTGTTTTGCCTGTCTGTGTGTTTGTTTGTTTTTGTACTAAATGACATTTTCTTCTGGTAGCTAAGGAAACTTTGGGAGGAGCCTATAATAAAAGCTACACCGGCCGGGCAGTTGTCTATTTCTTATTTTAAAAAATATATTTTTATTGATTTCAGAGAGGAAGGGAGAGGGGGAGAGAGAGAGAGAGAGAGAGAGAGAAACATCAATGATGAGAGAGAATCATTGATCGGCTGCTTCCTGCACACTCCCTACTGGGGATCATGCCCAAAATCCCGGCATGTGCCCTGACCGGAATTCGAACCTGGGACCCTTCAGTCCGCAGGCTGATGCTCTATCCACTGACCCACACCAGCCAGGGCTATTCCTTGTCCCTACTGTAGGGCCAAGAGCTGGAGCTGAAGAGCAAGGACACTCTTCTAAGACGCTTCCCCTCCTCCCTGGCTCCTCCCCGGCTTCGGTGCGGAGAGAAATGGGGACTCTTCAGGATCTGAGAAATGGGGCTCATTAATCACAGCAGCACGGGAGGCCGGGGGGACCTGGGGTCATCTGGCCCAGCCAGGACTGTAATATTCCGCACAGCATCTTTCCCAGTGTATCATCCTGTCACTCTTTAAATTTTCTCTGTAATGAGGCCTTTCTGAGGGGCTGAGGAGTAGGGTTTAAGGAAAGACTGCAAGAGCAGAGCTGTATGACATGGAGGAGGGAGGGAGGGAGGGAGGGAGGGAGGGAGGGAGGGAGAGAGAGAGAGAGAGAGAGAGAGAGAGAGAGAGAGAGAGAGAGAGAGAGAGAGAAAGAAAGGAAGGGAGGGAGGGAGGGAGAGAGAGACAGCTCCTGTCCTTGAGGCGAGAAGGTGAAGTGGTCACCCCGACAGGCTAGGGGGGCGGGCAAGAGACCCTTAGGCCATCTTGGAGCTGAGTGGCAGATGAGGAGACACCTCCTGGCTCAACAGGAACCCTAGGAGTCCAGTGTGGAGGAGATGGTACTGCAGGAGGTGTGTGCTTCTCATCGGCAGAGGAACTGAAAACCTCCTTAGTCGTAAGGAAAAGACAACCGGTGGTGGGAGGGGTTGTTTGTTTGCTTTTTGCAAGACCTTCCACTTTGGAGCTCACTGGAGACACACCCAGCCAGCAGGGCTGCCAAATCTCTCGCTTCAAGAGGGAGTGAACCCAGGGCTGAATGTATGTGGTGTGTTAATGGGCTAATGTGGTTAATGAGCTAAAAACAAACAAACAAACAAAAAAACAAAAAACACACACACATACACAACCAACCAACCAAAGATACCCCAAAACCTGGAACTTAATGTTTCCATTCCAAGTTTTTTTGTTTGTTTGTTTTTGTGAAAGGTAATTATTTATGTCGTTAAGAAGCATCTATTGATCTGTCTTGGTCGGGTTAAGAAAAACGCATCTGTGATTATTGATGATAACGGATCAAGACAACTAGCATTGAAGTCAAAAAGGATGAAGAAAAGGAGAGACGCTAGAATTCAGATGACAATGGAGAGAGAGAGAGAGAGAGAGAGAGAGGGAGGAATCATTGATCAGCTGCCTCCTACACGCCCCCTACTGGGAATGGAGCCTACAACCAGGGCATGTGCCCTGACTGGGAATCGAACCGTGACCTCCTGGTTGATAGGTCGACGCTCAACCACTGAGCCACCATGGCTGGGCCTGAAGTTGTTTTTTTAAATAACAATGAACACGAGACATGCCTAAAGCATGGTGAAGGTCAGGGCCCCGTTCCGGATGGGCCTCTAAGGGGAATTACACGGGAAAGTTCTAGATTTGGGAGTTGGGGGGGGGGGGGGTCTGAAAATAAGCGTGAACCAAGAGGAGACATCCATTTCACACTAAATGGCCCTCCGCTGGAGAAATCTGCTTTAGAAAAGTTCCCCAACACTAATCTTCAGCTGGCATTTCCCGTGTCTCACCCCTTAAAATACCACCTTCTATAACCTAGCTCAGAATCTGCTGCTTCTGAAAAAAACGTTATTGCCTTCAATGAGATAATTCCGTTCTTTCTCTCTGGCCAGTCTCGCTCTTCTTTCCCTTACATCCACGTGTCCCTTTGTGAGTGACCTTTTTTTTTTTTGCAATCGGCCACGTTAACTGCAGAGCAAATATTTTCAAGTGGGGTAGACGGCATGCCCAAAATATTTTGAAACAAACTTGCCAGGTGGTAGTTGCTAACATATGGCTCTGCTTAAACCTGGCACAGCTTGCCAAATTCTATTTCTAAATTATGTCTCACTTTTTTTATTTGGCTGTTTTTTTTTAATCTTTATTGTTGAAAGTATTACAGATGTCCTCCTTTTTCCCCCATTGACCCATTGTAGCATCCCCCACCCCCTGCCCCAGGCCTTCACCCCCCTATTGTCTGTGTCCATGGGTTAAGCATATATGCATATGAGCTCTTTGGTTGATCCCTTTCCACTCACTCCTCCTCCCCAGTCGTCCTTAAGAGGGCCTAAGCCGGCAGGCAGACATCCCCCGAGGGGTCCTTAGCGCTGCCAGGGAGGCAGAAGAGGCTCCCGCCTCTGCTGCTGCACTCACCAGCTTTGAGCCCGGCTTCTGGGAGCGCACAGACCACCTGGGGGCAACTCCCGTCATACCAACCCATCATTCTGCCATTGGATCAATTTGCATATTAGGGTTTTATTATATAGGATTAATTTTATTGTCCAAAGTCAGCAAAAAAAAAAAAAAAGAAGAAGAAGAAGAAGAAGTGAAGGTCAAAGTGCTTATTCCATTTCCCCATCTGCCTGGAGCCTACAAACCCTCTCTTACAAGAACCCTAGAACTTAGCTCACTCGATCAGGGCATCAGAAGCCTTTAAAAAGATGGATGAGCTACCCTAAGACAACAGAGGGTATTAAAAAGCCACTGTTGGTGGAAAGAGGGGGTTTGTACGAGCTATCCCGATATAAAGAGAAGAGAATGGGCCCAGCCAGAGTGGCTCAGTGATTGAGCATCGACCTATGAACCAGGAGGTCACAGTTCGATTCCTGGTCAGAACACATCCCTTCCTCTGTCTCTAAAAAAATCAATGAAAACATATTTTTTTATAAAAAAAAAAAAAAAAAAAAAGCTGAAGAAAACAGAAGAGAGGACCAGAGCTCTGTGTTAGAACCTGCAGGAAAGGGTGCATGTGCACCCGAATGGATTAACAAGAAGAAGGTAGGAGTGGGGACACGATGGGAGCACGGGGATACAATTAAAATAGCAACTTCATTTGGTGGAAGAACTTCCTTTAAAAACGGGAAAGCACTTTGGAACGAGGGAAGCAATTTCACGGGTACGGATTCCCCGGAGATCCAGCTGTTTGCTCGGCCTTTGAACTAATTAGGCGTGTCATGGGAGAGAGCGAGCATCGCTCACCAGCGACAAACAAGCACCAAGTGGCCTGTGTGTGGATACAGTGAGCTGAAACTAATTTCCCTTCCATCAAAAGCTGACACGGAAAGTACTTAGCTTTGGGGGCTGTTAGCAAATTTAGTCAAGTTATCTCCACTGTCTTTTTTTTTTTAAATATATTTTTATTGATTTCAGAGAGGAAGGGAGAGGGGGAGAGAGATAGAAACATCCATGATGAGAGAGAATCATGGATCGGCTGCCTCCTGCACGCCCCCTGCTGGAGATGGAGCCCACAACCCGGGCATGTGCCCTGACCGGGAATCGAATCGCAACCTCCTGGTTCATAGGCTGACACTCAACCTCTGAGCCACACTGGCCAGGCTGAAATGAGGAATTTTTAAAATTAGTGAGAGGAGTTTAAAAAAGAAACAATTAGAAGGGTGTTCTCTGTTCGTAGGATGGAAGATTTCATCCTGTGACACTGCAAATTCTCCCTCCAGAATGTACTTTTTGTGTAACTTTTCAAGCTAATTCCACGTTTTTATATGAAAACACCCTCTCGCAATCCGGGACCCCTTGGGGGATGAAGAAGAGCTGGTTTCAGCCCAATCCCTGCAGGCCAGGCCAAGGGGCCCCACCAGTGCACGAATCCGTGCACCAGGCCTCTAGTATGCATATAAGGTCTTTGGTTAATCTCTTCCCGCCCTCCTCCCTCCCCCCTTCCCTCTGAGATTCATCAGCCTGTTCCATGTGTCCATGCCTGTGGTTTCCGCTCCTGTGTTGAGCATCTGCTCCCTGGTGGTCAGTGCGCGTCATAGCTACCGGACAGTTGGCCAGTCGCTTAAGCTTTTATACAGTGGGGCCTTGACTTACGAGTGTCCCAACTAATGAGTTTTTCAAGATACGAGCCGTCTCTCGGCCGATTTTTTGCTTTGAGTTGCGAGCTAAAATTCGGGTTACAAGCCAGCTTCAGAAACCCCACCGCTAGTTGGCGCAGCTGTAATGAGAAAGAGTGATATTGATCTGATGAAAGAAAGATAGATGAGAGGGGGGGAAAGTGTCCAGAACTGGTTTTGAACATACATGGTCATCTTATCTACGGCCAAGGTGACACTCCAGTGTCGTAAGGGCAAGGGCGGGCTCTTCAAGAAATGGTACCATGTCAATTAAATACCCGAATGGGAACATGAACCTTGGCCCTATATCAGACTATAGACAGGACATCACTAGACCTGGGTCACAGACCTCAATGTCAAAGACGAGATGATAAAGTTTTATGAAGAATACATAATAGCTTCGTGACCTTGGAGTAGGTGAAGATTTCTTTCAAAGGACGCAAGTAGCTCTAGCCGTAAAGGAAAAAAAACGACAGGTCATGTTCCATAAGATTAAGAATAGTGAAGATTCATCAAAATGTAACTGGTGAGCGAGTGAGAAGTGGAGTGTGAGGGCTATCCTCCAAAACACACTTCCCCAAATCAATCAGAAAAACACAACTAACTCAACGGAGCCATAAACAAAAAGTTGAGTAGCCTCTTCATTAATGAGGACACTAAAATGTCTAATGAAACATAAAAAATGGCCCTAGACAGTTTAGCTCAGTGGATAGAGCGTCGGCCTGCAGACTGAAAGGTCCCAGAGGTTCGATTCTGGTCACGGGCACATGCCCGGGTTGCGGGCTCGATCCCCAGTAGGGGGCATACAGGAGGCAGCTGATCCATGCTTCTCTCTCATCACTGATGTTTCTATCTTTCCCTTTCCCTTCCTCTCTGAAATCAATAAAAATATGTATTTTTTTAAAGAAGAAAAATGAAAAGCTTGGACCATTTTCCTGCACTGTACCTGCTCTATGTCCCAACCACCCTGTCATGACCCTCCAACGTTGCTTCCATATCCTATTGAAACCATCCCTCACGGGTCTCCCCTGCCGGATGAAGAGGTCAGACAGAGTTCAAGTTCGTGGGAGGAGAGTGAATCTGGTCTGGGGACCCTGTCGGGCTGTCAGAATCCATCATTTTAGGTGAGGGAAGCAGAGACACAGATGGAGGGAGCCCTGGGCAGAAACCCAGCATCTTCTCTGGCTACTGCGCACACACCTGCCCTTGGTTACGGTTGCTAGGCAAAGCCTTCTGGGATGGAACCACCTGCCCCCAGGAAGAGACAAATATTTCTGAATGTGGGTCACTGGGTCCCACCAACACCCACATCTCCCCGAGAATAGGTTTCAGGGACGGTGTGTCCCTCCCTCTCAGAGGCAAACTATTCCTTTTCCCTGGCTTGTTCAATAGGCCCCCATCTGTTAGAGGCTCCCTGGGGGAGCTGGTACATTTCATTCTGAAACCCCCATGGAGCCCGGCTGGTGTGGCTCCGTGGTTGAGCACCGACCTATGAACCAGGAGGTCCCTGGTTCATTTCCCGGTCAGGGCACATGCCCGGGTTGCAGGCTCGATCCCCGGTGAAGGGTGTGCAGGAGGCAGCCCATCAATGTGTTTCTCTCATTGATGTTTCTATCTCTCTACCCCTCTCTTTTCCTCTCTCTCTAAAATTAAAAACCCCCATGAAGATAAGCAGTGGAGGAGAGATTCTTTTTTTAAAAAAATATTTTTTTCTTATTGATTTCAGAGAGGAAAGGAGAGGGAGAGAGAGAGAAACATCAATGAGGAGAGAGAATCATGGATCAGCTGCCTCCTGCATGCTCCACTCTGGGGATCAAGCCCACAACCCGGACATGTGCCCTGACTGGGATTCGAACCGTGACCTCCTGGTTCATAGGTCAACTCTCAATCACTGAGCCAGACTATCCACTCACTTCTTACCCATGGAAAATACCTGTCCTCAGTTCATTTCTTTATTGACCCACCTACTGACACGTGACAATAATCCTGGCCAACAAAGGTGAGACTGTGTTAGGCACTCATCTCCATCAACAACACATGGAACATCACAGACTTAAAAGCAAAACACCGATAGAGAACCAGGGACCGCAATCTCTAAAGCCTCTATAGACCTCCTAGAAACGGTCTGTGAATTCCAGCCTATGTTCCAATCCTCTGAATATATATATATATATATATATATATATATGCTTATTGTTTTCATTAAAATGAGCATGATTTATGTCCTTATTTTTCTCATTATTGCGGCACAACTGATCAGCATCACCAACACGTTCTGCTGTTATATATTGAGAATCAGACAAGCCCAGCCACTCTGTGAGTTGAACAGCTCTTCAGTGATGTATCCTGACAATCTGCCAGTAACCCAGAAAACTTTTTTTTCTTTTGGAAAAATATTTGGGAGGTTGCCTGAGTGAGCCACACCCTACGTGTCCGTAGACATAAAACAGACAAATCTCACGGTCAATAACTATCCGTAGTTATCATCATCGCTGTTGTTATCATCAACGAGACACAGGCAAGGGAGGGTGATGCAAGACAGAAATGCGCCACGCTCGCGCAAATTCCCACATGACGTGATCCGCCCTGGCCGCCATTTCTGCTGCTCAGCCTAGCTCTTCACTTACACGCGATCATGCAACCCTGGAATTGACGTGAATATATACTACCCCTGTTTTTAGCACTGTGGTGGTGTTGTTTTATAAAAATATATTTTTATTGATGTCAGAGAGGAAGAGAGAGAGAAACATCAATGATGAGAGAATCATGGATCGGCTGCCTCCTGCACGCTCCCTATTGGGGATTGAGCCCACAAACCAGCATGTGCCCTTGATCAGAATCGAACCCAGGACCCTTCAGTCTGCAGGCCGACGCTCTATCCACTGAGCCAAACCAGCTAGGGCCATGGTCAGCAAACTGCGGCTTGTGAGCCACATGCGGCTCTTTGGCCCCTTGAGCGTGGCTCTTCCACAAAATACCACGTGCGGGCGCACATACAGTGCGATTGAAACTTCGTGGCCCATGCGCAGAAGTCGGTTTTCGGCCTGGGCGAGTCTGTTTTGAAGAAGTGCTGTTGGTATCTGGCTCTGCTGACTAATGAGTTTGCCGTCCACTGGGCCAGGGCATTAGGTGGGTCCATTGACATTCACGAGACGGGGTGTGGGGCGGGGAGCAGCAGAACGTCCCCCCATCCTTCCCCCTTGACCCGCGGGTTCTCTCTGCGTTTAGCAAGTCACCGAGAAAGACTAACGCTCTGGGGGAAGGCCAGCGATCGGGGAATGACGGATGGGCCGGAACGGAGTGAGGGTGCGCGGCGAGCTCATGATTTCCTACGATGACAAGACCCCGCTCCCCCACCGCTCAGCACCTCCCGTTCCCCGCGGCTGATGAATGGAAGACACAGGCTCACGTGCTGTTCCCGCCAAGAGAGGCCAGTCAGCCCTGCTTCTCATGTTCTTCCAAGTCCCAGAACAAAGAAATGACAACAATGGGAAGAACCACCCGGGACCTCCTTCTCTTAAGACTCAAACGACAGAAGGGCACAGCACAGAGACCACTGCCGAGGTGGGGGGGGGGGGGGGCGGGGAATGGGCGGGCTGAAGCGGACGAGGGCAAAGGTCATTACTCCAGGCAAGTCGAGTTCTCTCTAGTCCCAGACACAGCAGGTTCCCACCGTCCCTATAAACTGCTACTGCTCGAGTCCGTCTGAAAATAACCGCACTGAATCTCGGAGGGAAGGCCGGGGAGGGTGGGTGGGTGGGAAGGAATTAATCAAAGTCCTTGTATGCATATATGCATGGCCCCTGGCCACAGACAATGGGGCGGTGGGGGCCTTGGGTGGGGGGCGGCTGGTGCGAGCTGGAGGGGGTCGATGCCAGGCAAAGGGAGAGACCATTGTAAAATCCAGAGCACCCACTCAAACTTTCCGCAGATGCCCACGGAGCACCCGCTCATGTGCCAGGAGATGACAAGGGTGCCCAAAGCAGGCTCGGCCTCCATCATGAGTGAGAGGGAGAAGCAATCACACTAAATGCAGATAAGGAGGACCACTGGTTGGATTCCCGGTCGGGGCACCTGCCCAGGGTGCCAGCTCGATCCCCAGCAGGGGGCGTGTGGGAGGCAGCCGGTCAATGTTGATGCTCTTCTCTCATCAATGTTTCTATCCCTCTCTCCCTCTTCTTTCTTCTCTCTCTAAAAACCAATAAAAACATTTTTTTTTTTAAATAGAAACTACAGCCCTGGCCATTGGGCTCAGTGGATAGAGCGTCAGCCTGCGGAATGAAGGGTCCTGGGTTTGATTCCGGGCAAGGGCATGTACCTTGGTTGCGGGCTCCCTAACCCTGGTCAGGGTGTGTGTGCAGGAGGCAACCCATCAATGTGTCTCTCTCACATGGATGTTTCTCTCTGTATCTCCCTCTCCCTTCACCTCTCTCTAAATATCATGGGAAAAATATATTCAGGTGAGGATTAATAACACACACACACACACACACACACACACACACAGAAAGTAGAAACCACAAATCAGAGAGGCATCATGGGTCAGATACAAGGACCACAGGGAGAAAAAAAAAGCCTGCAGGACGAGGAGGACACAGCCAAGAAAGACAACCTTCAGGAATGGAGAAAACCAACAACAACAACAAAAAAATGGTGTGGCGAGACAAGACCATTTGTCACTTAGACCGAACCCATCCATTTATCCATTTTTCGTTTCTGTTTTCCACGAGTATCGGGAGCCGTGCGAACATTGGACAAGGCACTGAGCTCCATGGGGCCTCGGCTTTCTCCGTCCTGTGGTCTGAGTTAATAAATCCCGCCCAACAGGGCCAGGGAGGGTGTCAAAAGCAACGGCCGAGGAAAGCAAGGACCTGCCCGTGGAGCCGTGGCTCAGGGAAAACCAAGCCACTTTTTCAGCTCGTGGCAGGGCCTTTGAGCTGATAGCTGAGGAAGCAGTCCATTTTCTCAGCCTACGGCAGGATTAAAGTGAGAGAAGGTGGAGGGACGGCTTAGGTTCGGGGAGGACAGCGGCGTAGGCTTACAAGAGAAATATGTCCACGGGGCGAGGGCGGGGGGGGGGGGCGAGCTTTCTCTCTGCAGTTGCAGAAGCCAGCATCTAAGGTCAGTCACGAATGAACTTGCCTAGACATCTGGAAATGATGTGAATTTATAAATGCAGGGCAGCACTAGCGGGTGCGGCTCAGTGGATAGGGCGCCGGCCTGCAGACCGAAGGGTCCTGGGTTCGCTAAATTCTCTGCATAATGTAGTTTTGACACCCCCAAGATAGGACCTTCTCTGAGTGGCTGCTGCGGCATCGATAATTAAGGCAGAATGAGTGGAGAAGGGAGAGGGGGGAAAAAAAAGAAGTGCTAATTGGATTCCAATTTGGTCCACTCACCCTGGACCAAGCGACAGAGGCACTATCTCGTAACTAACAATCTATACATCTTCATCCCGCCCCCCCCTCACCCAGGCCCCTCTGGCAACCATCAGTCTGTGCTCTGCGTCGGCGAGTCTGTTTCAATTCTGCTTTTTTCTTTTATTTTGCTCTTTATGTTGTATATTATCTTTTAAATACTTTTTTTTATTGGTTTCAGAGATGGAGGGAGAGAGAGATAGCAACATCCATCACAAGAGAGAATCATGGATCGGCTGCCTCCTGCACGCCCTGCACTGGGGATCGAGCCCGCAACCCTGGCATGTGTCCTGACCGGGAATCGAACCGTGACCTCCTGGTTCCGAGGTCGACGCTCAACCACTGAGCCACGCCGGCCGGCCAGAGGTCTGACTTTCATCTCAGATTAGTCCTGGGACTCAGAGAAAGCTGGGGGGCCGGGGGGCAAGGATCTATTCTAACCCCTCCCCCTGTGGGGGGTGACTGTCTCCCACCTTGCCTCCGTGGGAAGGTTGGTCTGTAAGGAGAGGTGCCTGTGCCCTCTGCTCCTGGGATTGGTGGTCTTGTTCTCCTCTGTTACTGCCCCGGCTCCCTGAACGGCCTCTTGATTTATTCCCTTTTTATCAGAAAACCGTATCTGCTCATTATCTAGGAAGGTCACGGGAAGCGAGCTATGTCTTCCAGCTTCGACAGCGGATCAGTTGGCCTTTTTTCTTTCTTTCTTTTTTTCATCTCTCTCTTGGCACAGCAGGAGCCCTGGGAGAATGGGGGAGGCCAAGGCGAACAGGACAGCGAGTTTATTCCTGAGCGGGGAGCAGAGGTCTAGGACCTGGCAGAACATATAGATATAATATGCAAGGCAGGCTCATCAGCCAGCACCCTCCCTCGGCGTCCGTTTCCACTTTTATTTCCAAAGCGAATGATTCCTGTCCATAGAAGTGCCGCCTTCACTAAGGTGTCTGGCTGGAGACCAGGAGTCACCGGGAATATCTGTGTGTTTAAACCCAGGCTTGAGTTTCCCATTCTACTCATTTCCCAGCAGGGATCCAGGCTCAGCTAACATTTTCTTTTCTTTTTTTTTTTAAAATATATTTTACTGATTTTTTACCAAGAGGAAGGGAGAGAGATAGAGAGCTAGAAACATTGATGAGAGAGAAACATCGATCAGCTGCCTCCTGCACACCTCCTACTGGGGATGTGCCCGCAACCAAGGTACATGCCCTTGACCGGAATCAAACCTGGGACCTTTCAGTCCACAGGCTGATGCTCTATCCACTGAGCCAAACCGGTTACGGCTCAGCTAACATTTTTTAAAATATATTTTTATTGATTTCAGAGAGGACAGGGAGAGAGAAGGAGAGGGAAAGGGAGGGAGGGAAGGAGGCAGGGAGAGAGAGAAATATCAATGATGAGAGAGAATCATGGATCAGCTGCTTTCTGCATGCCCCCTACTGGGGATTGAGCCTGCAACCTGGGCATGTGCATAAGGAGACCAGTATTTACCGGGATCCTATCTGTCAGAGGAACTAGGGGAGGGAGTGCAGAGAAGGGATTATTCATCGCTCAGGGCACCCAAGGCAGGGTCCCGCTCCCAATCTGGGACCATCGGGGCCAATCCCTAGGGAAGCAGAGCATGAAGCGTGACCCGCAGGGACAGGACTGGACAGGCCAGGGCCACTGGCAGGACAGGCAGGAGATGAGGGGTCGGGGCCTCCTCGCCCTTCCCTGCGCCCCATAATTGGATCTCATGACACTCCAAGCCCACAAACAACAACCCAAGAAAATATCATAAGCCCTAGCCAGTTCTGCTCAGTGGATAGAACGTCGGCCTGCGGACTGAAGGGTCCCAGGTTCGATTCTGGTCAAGGGCATGTACCTGGGTTGTGGGCACATCCCCAGTAGGAGGTGTGCAAGAGGCAGCTGAATCGATGTTTCTCTCTCATCGATGTTTCTAACTCTATCCCTCTCCCTTCCTCTGTGTAAAAAAATCAATAAAATATATTTTTAAAAAAAAAGAGTATATGTCCGGGTTACAAGCTCCATCCCCAGTAGGGGTCGTGCAGGAGGCAGCCGATCCATGATTCTCTTTCATCATTGATGTCTGTGTCTCTCTCTCTCCCTCTCCCTTCCTCTCTGAAGTCAACAAAAATATCTATAATAATAAAGGGGTGATATGCTAATTAGACCAGACATCATTCCGGAAATCCTTCCTGATGAAGCCAGGGTCCCGGACACCTGCGGGCGGCCCGGGGGAAGCCAGTCCAGGTCCAGGTGCCTGCAGGCAGCTGGAGGAGGGAAGCAGCCCAGGTTTCGGGTCCCGGGTGCTGGAGGGAAGCCAGTGAGGCAGCTGGGGGAAGGAAGGCCTACTCTTGCATGAATTTTCATGCATCGGGCCTCTAGTATTTTAATAAAAACAAAAACCTAAGACAATTTCGGGTCAACTTGAGCCTACTTGAATGATAGAATCCCCAATCTCATTCTATCCATGGGATCAACAGAATCAAAGAAAGCAACAGAGTGCATGACACCAGCCACACGTTTACACACAGGCCTAGCTGGGTGGGTGGGCAGGCGGTGGTGATGAGCACACTGACCAATTCAGTTTACACTGCAGAAGCTCCGATCGTCCCCGGTCACTCCGCTAACGAAGTTAGTCCTGAGCTCTGAGCTCTCACATCTGGAAGGTCTCGGGTCATCCAAGTATGGAAAACCCAGACCGTTTTCATCTTTATACTTTACTAGAGGCCCGGTGCACAAAATTCATGCACAGGGGCGGGGGTCGACACAGCCCAGCCTGCACCCTCTCCAATCAAGGACCGGGCCTAAATCAGCAGTCGGACATCCCTCTCACAATCCTAGACCACTGGCTCCTAATCGCTCATCTGCCTGCTGGCCTGATCGCCCCCAACTGCCACCCCCCCCTGCCGTCCTGGTCACCCAGCGCAGCCTGCTGTTCAGCTGTTTGGTTGTCCCTCACTAACCCCCCTGCCAGCCTGGTCATAGGCAGCCATCTGGGGGCGTGAGGGTTAATTTGCATATTATCTCTTTATTATATAGGATAATGAAAGAGGCAACACGACCCATCTTTTCTCACCAACAGACGACAGGCTAGGCCAGTGATGGTGAACCTATGACATGCGTGTTCAGAGGTGACACGCGAACTCATTTTTTTGGTTGATTTTTCTTTAAATGGCATTTAAATATATAAAATAAATATCAAAAATATAAGTTGTTGTTTTACTATGGTTGCAAAGATCAAAAAATGTCTATATGCGACACGGCACCAGAGTTAAGTTAGGGTTTTTCAAAATGCTGGCACGCCGAGCTCAAAAGGTTTGCCATCGCTGGGCTAGGCTATAGTGAAACACACCAAGGGGCCTTCTCTCTTCTAAGTGACTAAGGATCTGGCCGGGGCACTTTTATTCTCTAAAAAAAAAAAATACAACAACAAGCAAACAAACAGCAAGTACCTTTTTAGAGCGAGGCTATTTTTAGAGCTATAAACCTCCCGCAGCAGCAAACAGGAGTGGATATGTGAGGCTTTAAAGGTGAAAGGGTTTATTTAAGAGTGCTATCAGAACTGGCCAGCTGCAAAGGCGGGCAGGACCAGGAACCCGTAAACCTTTTCCTTCAGAGGTGGGCTCCGTTATTCAACAGGCCTCCCCGCTGGGGGCGGGGGAAGAGGGATCTTTATAAATTTAATGTCACTGAACCTTTGGAACACCCAGCCCTCTCTGCCCCAGTTTGGGGGGGAAAAAATCCCATTATTATTATTTGACAAATTGTCTTTTCTTTCCTTTTATTTAAATGTATTTTAATTGATTTCAGAGAGGAAGGGAGAGGGAGAGAGAGAGAAACATCCATGATGAGAGAGAATCATGGACCGGCTGCCTCCCGCACGCCTGCTACTGGGGATCGAGCCTGCAACCCAGGCCTGTGCCCGTGACCAGAATCGAACCCAGTCCTCCTGGTTCACGGGTCGATGCTCAACCAGTGAGCCACGCCCGCCGGGCAATGCGTATTATCTATATGTATATGAAGCATTTGGAGTGGAGTGTAGTAGAGAGCGACACACAGATGTGAAAATAGCGTTGTTTCCTATCTACCTGCCCTGCCTCCCTTCCCGGCACGGCTGCCGTCTTATCTGACTGGGGGAAGAAAAAGCGGGATCATGCGACTTGGGGCATAATTTCTCCCTCACAGGCCTGGCAGTCTGGCTGGCGGGTTACTGCTCCTCTATTCTCAAATGCTTACAGATATTTCTCTCGTTGTATGTGTCCCATCACGTACCAACTATTGATGTTAGCTTTCCTGGCAGCTCATTCCCATTAACTTATTTCTCTCTCCCTTCTTTGGAGACCATGGGGAAACGGCCGCCTATTTCTATTATTGTTTATGGTTTATTTCATTAGGCAGTTAGCCTGGAAGCCAAAACTTTTAAGGGTATCAGACGCAGGGACACTCGTTATATTTACTCAGAAACGCTTGGACAGTTGGGCTCATTACTATTTTGGTGGATTTATCTTTGTTTGCTTGTTGATTCTTTCCTCCCTCCCCACCATCTACACTTGCTTCACTTGTTTTTCTGTTCAAAAGATGGATTGCCCAGCCGGTGTGGCTCAGTGGTTGAGCACCAACGTATGAACCAGGAGGTCGCTGTTCAATTCCTGGTCAGGGAACATGCCAGGGTTATGGGCTTGATCCGCAGTGGGGGGCATATAGGAGGCAGCTAATCAGTGGATGTTTCTCTCGCCCTCTCCCTTCCTCTCTGAAATCAACATGTATACTAGAGGCCTGGTGCACAAAATTCATGCATGGGTAGGATCCTTGGGACTGGCCTGCGATCAGGGCCAATCAGGGCCTTCCGGCTGCCAGCCAGGGCCTTCCTTCATTCCACCCCGCCCCCTGGTGGTCAGAGCAAGCGATCTGACCCTGTTCCAGGGCTATCATTGGTACTTGGTCATGCTTATCAAATTGAAGGGATTGAAATCAAAGGGCAACAGATATTAGAATCTGATTCAACAAACCAAGTAAAATTAGGCTTTTATTTTTTGTTGTTGTTGGTAATGCTCACGCAAAATTCAAATCTTGCGTGAATTTTGGGACACCCTATACTTTACAGACGAAGAGGCCCCGTGCCTAAGCCACCGCCGCAGTGCTACCTAACGCACCCTTTCCTCTCCTTCCGACAGCTCCTCCCACTCGCCCCCAACATTTTTCAAGAGAAACCCTATCCACACACCCGCCTGAATTTTCTCCATTGTCCTTCCCCAAGCTCTTTCATAATTAATGATGCAGCTATACTTAGCCTCCCTCTCCCCCTCCTAAGAGGGAGGAAAGGAGACATCAAAGGGCACAGAGGAGATTCTGTGGAGAAGAGAGGGAAGTGTGGGGTCTAGTCCTACACGTGCAAAGAAGAGAAAAAGCCCTGCCCGGCGTGGCTCAGTGGTTAGAGCGTCCGCCGGCACACCGAAGGGTCCCCGGGTTCGATTCCGGTCAAGGGCATGTACTTAGGTTGCCGGTTTGAAGGTTTGACCCCAGCCCCAGTCAGGGCACTTGTGGGAGGTAACTGATTGGGGTGTCTCTCCCACATCGATCTTTCTCTGTCTCTAACCCTCTCTCTTTCTCTCCCCCTGTCTGCCTCTCCCCTCTCTCGTCCCCTCTCCCCTAACCCTTCCACTCTCTCTGAAAATCAATGGAAAAAAATATCGGGTGAGCATAATAAATGAATGGATGGATGGATGGATGAATGAATAAATAAGAATCAGGTGAGCATAATAAATAAATGAATGAATGAATGGATGGATGGATGCATGGATGGATGGATAGATGGATGGATGAATAAATAAATAAGAGAAAGACCCCCGTCCTCAACACGCTCGGGTTGCCGGCTCAATCCCCAGTAGGGGTCGTGCAGGAGGCAGCCAATCCATGATCCTCTCTCATCATTGGTGTTTCTAGCTCTCTCTCTCCCTCTTCCTCCCTCTCCTAAGTCAATAAAAAAAAAAGATATATATATATATATATATATATATATATATATATATATATATATATATATATATATACACATATATATATATATCTTTTTTTTTAGAAAAAGGAAGTTATTTGGGTGCCTACGATGAACTAGCAACTGTGACTGGACTAGCGACTTTCAGGGCTTGAAACAGCCATGAGCAAGCTACACACAAACCTGATTCTCCTAGGACCTGCCTGGTTTCCCGGGGGGAGGAGCCAGTGGGTAAGCAGGCACTCAAGGGGAGCAATGGAGAAGGGCCTCAAAGCTCGAAGCTCTGCACAGAGAACTGCTAACGAGAGAGAGAGAGAGAGAGAGAGAGAGAGAGAGAGAGAGAGAGAGAGAGAGAGAGAGAACGCCAGGCAGGCAAGCAGCTTCTCCCCCCCACCTCCCAGGCCACTCCAGCCGAGTGCTGCCATAGTCATTTCCTAAAAGGCTTTCATTGATCTTGCGGGAGCTTTCATCTTCAGATTTTTGCAAAGATGTCAAGTTTCTCGAGTTTCTTGTTTTCCAAAGAACTAAACTGGGTTTTGCTGTGATCTCTTGAGCAGGTGTTTACAGAGAGGGAGAGATGCGGTACATCTGTAAGGTACCAAGGGCTGGAGGACGGACGGAGCAGAACTCGGACCTCACGCTGCCCTGAGTCTCGATGGATATTGAAAACCATCCCCTCCCCGATCTTCCCAGAGTCCGGTGTGATGGAGGGGAGTCAGGCTGTCACAAGGGGTTTAGAATTAGGCGGGAAATATCGCATGGAAGCTGCTATATGTCAAGCCCTGAGCGGCACTCCTTAAAAACAGCCGGCAAGGCTCAGTGGTTGAGCGTCGACCTAGGAACCGTGACCTCCTGGCTCATAGGTCAACACTCAACCACTGAGCCATGCCGGCCGGGCAAGACTGCTCATCTTTGAAGCAAAGCGAAGTTGGGGCAGCAATAGACATAATTCATTCTATTGTGTGAAGGAAGAACAAGGGGGATACAATGAGGGGGAGCAGATGGAGAAGAGACTCAAGCACAGCTCTGTCCACAGGCCTGTGGCTTTCACCCCGCCGTGCTGTCTTCCTACGAGTTACAAGTCGACTCCACTCAGGACCCTCTATCAGCTTTAGTGGTGAGCAAAGATGAGACTCTACTGGATCTATTTCAGTTATTTTGAGCGCCCAGAAGTGACACCATTATGCATTCAATACATTGATCCGCCATCTGAGTGTCTTTGGAGCACTGGACGCGGCTATAGACACACCAAAGAGGAAGACGGTGTTCCTACTCAATGCCAGTTCAAGCTTTACAAAGCCTAGGTCATAGTAAGTAATCAGTAACTACTTTTTTTTTTAAGTGCACCCTTCATTGGCAGAACAACAAACCCAAAGCCCACACCCCCAACGCCTTCTTTTTTTTAAAAAAATATATATATTTTAGTGATTTCAGAGAGGAAGGGAAAAGGAGAGAGAGAAACATCAATGATGAGAGAGGATCATTGGTCGGCTGCCTCCTGCACGCCCCACACTGGGGATGGAGCCCGCCACCTGGGCAAGTGCCCTGACTGGGAATCAAACCGTAAACCTCCTGGTTCATAGGTCGACACTCAACCACTGAGCCATGCCGATCGGGTGAGTAAATACGAATCTAAGTAGGTTTGTTTGTTGCTTGGTTAGATATTTAAACCATGCATTAGAAACTCCTCATAAACATAGGAGACTATGGAAGAATACACAACCAAATAGTAAAACAGTAACACGTATTGCAAAACACATACACACATGCACACACACACACTCACGTACAAGCTGGAAGAGTTCCAAGCAGGGGATCAATATAGATTAAGGAACTAATTTATATGCACACAGGCATCGCCCATGCACACCGACAATAGTGTGGGGAAGGTCTGGGGAGTGATGTGGACGGGGTCAATGGGGGGGGGGGGCGGAAAGGGGACATCTGTACTCCTTACAACGATAAAGATAAATTAGCAAAAAGAAAAGTCAAGTAAGTTAAGTCCATATCTCTAATGTTTCCTCACAAATTAGTGCCAAGTACCTGGGTTTCATCAGGGCGCGTTGAAATGCACATTCCACGGAATTTGCTCGTTTTGCGGAACCCTCAAGGACAGGTTATGATGAAGTATTCCAGAACATTCTGGAACAAACCGCGAGCTGGGTTGGGACGCCAGGTAGGGAGGCAGCCAGTGTGGTAACTGCCTGTGGGGACTGCATGTTAACGCTGTCAGGCCCTTTACTGCAGAATAAATGATGAGCTTTAAGTAACTGTGATTAATAGTGTGTTACAGTAAGATTTTATGGAACACACTTAAGGCTTTCCTAAACAGCATGCTATCTAGGAGATGAGCATGGGGTGGGGAAAGGGTTATCGGTGATTATCTCAACGTTTGCTCAGTGGTTAGAGCATCCGCCAACAGACTGAAGGGTCCTGGGTTCGATTCCGGTCTTGGGCACGTACCTCAGTTGCAGGCTCGCTCGGCCCTCGGCCCAGGTCAGGGGGCGTGCGGGAGGCAACCAATCTACGTGTCTCTCTCACATCGATGTTTCTCTCTCTCTCTGTCTCTCCCTCTCCCTTCCATTCTATCTAAAAAAAAATCAGTGGGAAAATATATCCTCAGGTGAGTGCTATAATCAAACTCAAAATGTGTATATTCTACTCCCACCCCCAAAATTAGCAACCCAGGTCTAAGAACTTGAATGCTGCCTCTAAGATTATTGGATAAGTAGAGGGTGTTTTTTTTTTCCAGCTATATTTTCCCTCATGGATTCATTTCATAATCCTATGCAATTTTGTAAAAAATATCTCAATATTTTTTTCAAAATATTTTGCCATTTAATTTTAGCATGACAATAAAAAGCGGGTTTAGGTAAAAACAGTATTTTGCGCTTGATCCGTGATGGACGCTATATAATTACGCGAAATTAACTTATCAGCGCCTCCATGAATATTCATAAACCGTATAGACACAGCTTACTTCTTCCATTTATTAACGGGCACGAGTTATTTAATATTTAATTTCAGATTGAAATGAAACCATGAAATTAAACACGGCTCCTCAGATCTGGCGTGTGTGGGGAATTACTGCGTTTCACGCTTAGGAAACAGTGTGTTTATTTTTAAGTTTGTTTCCCAAAGAGGAGGTAAGAGGGGTGGTTTCCGCGTTCCCTTGGCAAGCCCTCCCGCACACGTAGCACATCTCTCCTGAGGGTGCAGTTCATTCCCCCCGCAAGGAAATCACAGTGGATACACTCGCCCTTAAATTTTCTCTCTTTCACGCTGGTTTTCAAAGCACTAGAGACACCTCCCTGTGTTCTATGAGACTTCCGATCGGATGAGTGCCTCTTCACGGGGCGGTAAGAACGGGCACATCAGGGCTCCTCGCACTTACTGTCCTTACCCTGCTCAGCGCGCGGTATGAGCATAAACGAAACAACCTGTGACTTAGACACAACGATTGAAAGCTGCGCAATGCTTACAGGCCCATAGCCACAAGCAGCGCTCAACGCAGGGGCTGGGGCATTGAATTCACGCCCAGTGATGAGCATGTTTGTTTATTTTTTATCTTTTTGAAATATATATATATATATATATATATATGTATATATGTATATATGTATATATACTGTATATATGTGTGTATATATGCTAGAGGCCCGATGCAAGAAATTCGTGCAAGGGGCTCAGCCCTCGCAGCTGCAATTTCGTCCAGAAGGTCGTCCGGAAGGACATTCGGAAGATCGTTCGGCTGTCCAGTCTAATTAGCATATTATGGTTTTATTATTATAGATACATTTTATTTTAGAGAAGAAGGGAGAGGGAGAGAGAGATAGAAACATCAATTATGAGAGAGAATCATTGACCAGCTGCCTCCTGCACACCCCCTACTGGGGATGGAGCCCTTGAAAAGAATCAAACCCAGGACCCCTCAGTCCGCAGGCCAACGCTCTATCCACTGAACCACACTGGCCAGGGCGATCAGCATGTTTAATATTCACGCTGTCGACATTACGGGAAGCTTGGCAGGCACAGAACACTCTCACATGGATAATCTAGTTTGATTTCCATAATAACTCTATGAGTTTGGAACCATCTGTTATGCCCAGTCAACAAGTCAGGGAACATAAGCTCGTCAAGTACTAGCCATTGAGTGCTTACTGCTCTAAGATCTTTAAATATATCTTCTCCTTGATTCCTGAGAACCACCTTATGAAAGAGGTACTATTACTGTGCTCCTGCCATGGACAAGGAAAGTGAGACTTAGCCTGGCCTGGGTGGCCCAGTGGTTGAGCATTGACCTCTGAACCGGGAGGTCACGGTTCGATTCCTGGTCATGGCACAGGCCCGGGTTGTAGGCTGGGTCCCCAGTAGGGGGCGTGCAGGAGGCAGCCGATCCATGATTCTCTCTCACCGTTGATGTTTCCGTCTCTCTCTCTCCCCCCCACTCTCACTTCCTCTCTTGAAATCAATAAAAACATATTTTTAAAAAGAAAGACAATAAAGGCAGAAGAGAGTTTAAACGTCAAGGAGGCGATGGACCACTACACCTGAGGCAGGGAGGATGTAAAAGGAGAAGCTGCGTCGTTCTGCTGTTCGGTCAATTTGCATATTGGGCTTTTATTATATAGGATAGGATAAGCTAGGACAGATACAAAGCTAGTAGAATAAAAGAAGGAATAGGCCGTATGTCTCACACACATAATTATCCCTCACGGTGTGTCCTCTCTGTCACAAAACAGACGCAGACTCAGATGATGAGAACAAATGATGGCGGCCCGGTGGGAGGGGGTGGAGGAGGGGGGAGAAAGGGGAAGAGATTAACAAGTCCAAATTGCCAGTGATCAAAACAGCCAGGGGGATGTAAAGCACAGCACAGGGACTATAGTCAATAATATGGTAATAGCCACGTAGGGTGCCAGGTGGGCACTAGAGGGACCAGGGTGATTGCATCCTGCGGTATATAAAAGTCTAATCACCGTGGCGTACGCAGAAAACTAATATACGATCGTATGGCGACTGTAATTGAAAAATAAATTTTAAAAATTAAAAAAAAAAGAAAGCAGCTTCCACAGAGGGGTGGTGGAGTGAGTTAAGGGATTTATGGTAAAGGAGGAAGTGCAGTTCACCATTGTTTTGCGAAGGGAGGAGAGGGACATAAATGGTGCTGAAAGGTGTATGAACACGTTCGTGCATCTATCCACTGAGTATATAGTGAGCACCCATGCCTAGACCTGTTCAAGGGACTGCGTGAACCGTACTGAACAAAGCAAAAGGGTAAACCCCGTCTCCCTAGAGCTCCCTTCCAGTGGGTGTGATAAAAGTAAATGCTTTTATTACTCGATGAGGGATAATCATGTGTGTAAGACATACGGCCTATTCCTTCTTTTATCCTACTAGCTTTGTATCTGTCCTAGCTTATCCTATCCTATATATAAAAGCCTAATATGCAAATTGACCAAACAGCAGAATGACCGGTGGAATGACCGGTCGCTTTGATGCGCACTGACCACCAGGGGGCAGATGCTCAACACCGGAGGTGCTCCCAGCCCGTACACATGCCTAGATTGCAGGTTTGATCCCCAGTAGGGGGCGTGCAGGAGGCAGCCAATCCATGATTCTCTCTCATCGTCGATGTTTCTCTCTCTCTCTGCCTCTCCCTTCCTCTCTGAAATCAATAAATATACGTGTACATATATATATATATGAACCAGGAAAAGAACAAAACAAACTGAGAATGTATTGATTGCTGCCCTCAAAATAAAGACCTACTCAAAGAATGATGGGGCATTTCAAAGGGATATGAGAGCCAGTACAAAGGCGCGTCCACTATCCAAATTCGGGACAATCTGAGCATCGAAATAGACAATGATAGTAATGTATGATATAACTCACTGGAAAACACAATAATCAATGAATCCACAGAAATGTAAGTTAAGTCATTAATTAAGAAGGAACACCTCTTCCTTAGGAGGCGATGCCGTTCATTGACTGTCGAAGGAATAATGGAATTGGGAAAACGACCATTCCTTCTACCATAACAAGGAATATTTCAGGCAAAAAAAAAAAATCCTCCATGGATGCTAAACCTGACAGGTGAAAACAGAACACACAGTCTCAGGGCAGCTTCCCACAAGACGTGAATTAAAGAAGGGGAGCGGTCCCTTTATACTGGAGACGTGTGTCTGACACTGCTCTAACCGAGGGATCCAAGTGCAACATCGCCCACAGTGGGACGATTGTGTGTCACGTGTGCCCCCCGATACACAGCACAGAGAAAGACGCATCGCTTGCGTGTTGTTCTTGCCAAGAGCACACGCCCCACCGTTAATCACGAGGAGACGTCCGGCAAAGCCTGGTTTGAGAAAACAGCCCCCAAAATAGCTGTCTCGCGGAGATCTTTACAACAATCGGAAGGTCACGGGCCGTAAACGCAGATCGATGAACTATTCTAGAGGAAAGGACACTCCAGGGGCTTGACAACTAAAGGAGCTTAGTATTCCGAACTGGATCCCTTACTCAATATATTTCCTGTTCCCATTTGTTCTAAAGGACGTGGCTGACACCGTTCAGCATTTTAAAATTAGATCCGTGTATTATTTTTACCGTGTCAGTGGCCATTGATTTTTTGTAATTACACTGTGGTTTTTTTTATACAGGAACAGCCTTATTTTTTAGGAAATGGATGCGGAGATATTAAGGATAAGGTTGAATTATTTCTGCAAATTATTCTCTGATAACTCAGAAAAAAAATAGGGCGTGGGGGTATGCGTGTGTGTATGAAAGGGAGAGAGAGAGAGAGAGCAAATGGTGTCAAAATATTAATAGTTGAGGAGTCACAATGAAAGCATATAAATATTTTTGCAGCATTTTTGGACCACATTCATATAATTTTTATCAGAGTATATTGTTATAATTGTTCCATATTACTATTAGTTACTAGTGCTCACTTCTTATTGTGCCAAATGTATAAATTAAACTTGGTGCCGCCCTAGCTGGTTTGGCTCAGTGGATGGAGCATCAGCTTGTGGACCAAAGGGTCTCGGGTTCGATTCCAGTCAAGGGCACCTACCTGGGTTGCAGGCTCCTGCCTGGCCCGGGCCCTGGTCAGGGCACGTGCAGGAGGCAACCAATCGATGTGTTTCTCTCACATCGATGTTTCTCTCTGTCTCTCCCTCTCTCTCCCACTCTCTCTAAAAATCAATGGAAAAATATCAAGTGAGGATTAAAAAAACAGAGAACAGCAACAAAAACTTTGAGCCAAATTTATAAATTAAACTTTATCATAGTTATGTATGCATAGGAAAAAAACACATAGTATATATAGAATTGTGTGCTATCTGTGGTTTCAGGCATCCACTAGGGGGGTCTTGGAACGAAGCTCCCTTTGGATAACAGGGAACTACTGTATTAAGGACTAGAGGCCCGGTGCATGAAAATTCGTGCACTGGGGGGTGTCGTGGTCCTCAGCCCAACCTGTGCCCTCTCGCAGTCCAGGAGCCCTCAGGGGATGTCTGACTGAAGGCTTAGGCCGGCCTACGCTGTCAGTCGGACATCCTTAGCGCTGCCGTGGAGGTGGGAGAGGCTCGCCAGCTGTGAGCCCGGCTTCTGGCTGAGCAGCGTTCTCCTGTGGGAGTGCACTGACCACCAGGGGGCAGCTCCTGCGTTGAGCATCTGCCCCTGGTGGTCAGTGCGCATCAGAGCGACCGGTCAGTCCCCTCTTCGGTTGATTTGCATATTAGCTTCTTATTATTTAGGAGGATTAGCAATGAAGTTCCTTAATATTTTCTGCAACCGCCTCAGACAAAAGGGAGGGCGGGGAGGAGAAGAAAAGGAGCAAATGGGTTTTAATATAGTAAAACTCTATGATGATTGCCCTGCCGGAGGGATTTCATGATTGTGATCTAATTGGCTTTCCTAGATTCTTTTTTACTTCAGTAGATGGCAGGCTGTCTGCAACCACCTTCCCTTGCTGCTTGCTCCTGGCACCTGCCCCTCTCCCTGGCATTGAACATCTGGGCGCATTTGACAAGGCTTTTGCTGTCGTCTGCCAGACGGCGCCCACATGTGTCTTTCCAGGGTCCCATTTTCTGCGGCGAGTAATTGGCCAAACACAGAGAAACAGAGTGTCATTTTATTTTACATAATGGCTCCGTGTAAAAGGATGCGCTAATTCGGCGCCGAAAAATAATAATCACGGGCTGGGAGAGGGGGCCGCACGTGCGAGGGGGGAGCGTCCAGGGAAATCTTCGCACGCACGCCAGCTCGCTCTTGCCCCCTGCAGCTTGCCAGGGGACACCAGCGCCCCGTGTAATTAGGCTTGTTGTTTTGCTTGCAAACTTGAGCTGAAAGAGTCATTTTGCCTCGTAAGGAGCCGCCGGTACCTCCGGGAACCCATCACACAACAGCATTATTTAGAAAATGTTTTGCTCCCATATCGCACCATCTATCTCTGTTCTCCCTTTTGTCTCCACTTCTTGTTAATAGAGGGAACTGTCTGGGGCGGGGGGGGGGGGGAAGGGTGGAAATGCAGGCTACAATTGAATACGGATGACTGTGTCGTGGGTGCTGTACAATGTGAAATAAATGGCTATTAAAAAGAAAGAAAGCTACAGCAATATGAAATTATTTTCCCTGAATAATAATACAACTTTGAAAAAGGAAAAAAACAAACAAACTAGAAAGCCTAGGTAAATAGATTGGGCAAGATGATCCCATTGCCAGCAGTTTCATTTTATTAATGAGGTTGCTAAGAGAACGTCCCTACAATTCAGCACCCAGGTCCCTGGACAGCACCCTCTCAGCAAGAAATCTACACAAAACCGCCCAGTTGAATGGAAATTGAGGAACAAAGAATGATTTTCTGTGGTAACTCCATAAACCAAAGATTCTCTACATCCTACCACTAGCTACTTTTTTCCGGCTTGAAAAAAAACAAGCAAAAAAAAAACAAACAAACAAGCACAAAAACATTTTCTCTGTTGTTCCCTAATGGTGCAAGATAGAATTTCAAACAAATCCATGCCAAATAGCCACTTTTTAACCCAACCTTCAAACCAATCAGCTGTGGGTGACACATATCAATAAAGAATTGAGGAAAGAATTCAGGGTTTCTTCTCTTTGAAAAGGTGAATGGACTATAAATCCCACCCCCTAAATAAATGAAATGAAAATGAAGGGTTTTCTTTATTAATATTATGATACATTTTAAGTTATACCTCAGGGTTGTTATGGATCCTAAACATGCTGTCATCCAAGGAGAAATTCATATTTCTTTTTGAAAAGTGTATTTTTATTGATTTCAGAGAGGAAGGGAGAGGGAGAGAAATCATTGATCGGCTGCCTCCTGCATGCCCCCTACTGGGGATCAAGCCTGAAACCCAGGCATGTGCCCTTGACCAGAATCAAACCCTGACCTCCTGGTCCATAGGTTGACACTCAACCACTGTGCAAACTGGCTGGGGCCCTAGTTTCATTTTTTAGTACCATCCATTCTTTCAATTTGTAAATATAGTTTAGAATACTAATTAGCATCATTATGTGTCATAGCTTCACATCATGCAGAAAAATAATAATCATTACCTAGAGCCAAGCGCTTCATTTTTTTAATGCATAAAAACTGTGGAGCAGGACAAGACTTAAGGTAAAGCCAAGAATGTAAATCCCTACTCAGGTCAGGCCGGTGTGGTTCAATGGTTGAGCGTCGGCCTATGAACCAGAAGGTCATGGTTCGATTCCTGATCAGGGAACATGCCCAGGTTGCAGGCCTGATCCCCAGTAGGGGGCATGCAGGAGGCAGCCGACCCATGATTCTCACTGATGTTTCCATCTCTCTCTCCCTCTCTCTCTGAAATCAATAAAAAATAAATAAAAATAAAAATAAGTTAATTCCCACTCAGGTTGAAAAAATAACCATCACTCAGCATACCCTGAATGTATTCCTTCAACTGATCACAGTTGCATTGAATTATACTATTATTCAGCTCATGGGTCTCCACATTTTCCCATAAACATAAAATGAAAGGGTTGGCAAAGATTTATGCGTTCATTTATTTTTTGCGTACCTCCTGTGGCAGCAAGCATTGTCCTAGGTGCTAGGAATATACATAGGTTTAAACAAGGCAGATCAAGTTCCTTCTCTCATGGATTGTACATTCTAACTGGGGGGGGGGGGGGGGACAGATGATACTAAATTAAAAGTGCCATAGTAGTAAGACTACGATTGCTACTTTAGGCAAGGTGGCCATATAAAGTCCTGCTGAAATGGTGAAATTGAAGCTGCGATTCTGACATTTAAGCCGAGACTCGAATGTCAGGAGGAGCCAGCGATGCCATAATGTGTAGGAAATGCAGACACTGCAGAAAGGACAGCAAAAAAAAATTTAAGTGAGGACTGATGTACTTCAGGCTGTTTAAGTCAGGACTGATGCATTGTGGGCTGTTTATTTAAGTTATGACTGATGCATTGTGGGCTGTTTATTTAAGTCAGGACTGATGCATTGTGGGCTGTTTATTTAAATTATGACTGATGCATTTTGGGCTGTTTATTTAAGTGAGGACTGATGCATTGTGGGCTGTTTATTTAAATGAGGACTGTTGCATTGTGGGCTATTTATTTAAGTCAGGACTGTTGCATTGTGGGCTGTTTAGTTAAGTTAGGACTGATGCATTGTGGGCTGTTCATTTAAGTGAGGACTGATGCATTGTGGGCTGTTCATTTAAGTCAGGACTGATGCATTGTGGGCTGTTTAGTTAAGTCAGGACTGATGCATTGTGGGCTGTTCATTTAAGTCAGGACTGATGCATTGTACGCTGTTTAGTTAAGTCAGGACTGATGCATTTTGGGCTGTTTAGTTAAGTGAGGACTGATGCATTGTGGGCTGTTCATTTAAGTCAGGACTGATGCATTTCAAGCTGTTTATTCAAGTCAGGACTGATGTATTGTGGGCTGTTTAGTTAAGTTAGGACTGATGCATTTCAGGCTGTTAGAGAAACAGACTATCTACTGGAAGAACAGCTAAACAATTTCTTCTATGTTTCTTTGAACTACTGGCTAGTAACTACACACAAAATAGAATAAAATCAGATGAGATCACGGGAAAATCTCAGAATCGTTACACTGAGGGAGAAAAAGCCAGAGGGAGGGCAGAAAAGGAATGCATACTATGCGATCCAATTTATATAAAATTCTACAAAACAGAGACTAATATGTAGGGAAAGAAGGGGAATTAATGAATGCCTAGGTGAGCGATGGATCACAAAGGGATTTGAGGACATTTGGGGGTGTGCTGACAGGAACCATTGCAATTTGGATTGTGGCGGCGGTTTCATGAATGTACGCCAAAATTTGTCAAATTCCATATTTTAAGTATTGGCTGGTTCTTGTACATAAATCATACCTTAATGAAACTACAATAACATCAGATTTGTTTTTCATGGGCAATCTTCGGTAGTTTCTCCTATAAATTTCCCTTGGCGATCTAACCACTGAGCAATGCTGGCGGGGCAAGGACACTGATTTCTGTACTAGCAGATCACATTTCATGGCCTACGTTGCCCCCTTTGTATCGGAAGCTGCTCTACAGGATTCATATTTCTCAGGCTGATTTACAATACATTTTTTAAAGCATGGTTTTGAATTCAGTGACCTGTATTTGAATCACAGATTAGCCATCCAGCAATGACTCACGCGGCTTTTATCAAACCCGCAGCGGGCGACGTATCCGTGGCCTCATCCTTCATACAACAATTAATAATGACTTCTCGGGGCTCCCTTTATTTAAGAGAATGTGTGTCAAATCCTCCTATACCTCCAGGCACATGGCATCCCATTATCATTACTCTACCTTTTCTCGTTGTTTATTTTGTCACCCAGTGGCACAGCACAGGGGAGTGCGAAAGCCACATAACACAATGACGAATACCAAGCCATCATAAACATATTAGCGCTAATAGACTTTCCGTTCTCACGGTACTGAAACAATATTGGCGCCCGCTAAATGATCTCGTTTCCAATGCAGGCGCCTCTCGCCAATAATAGAATCAGCACGTCTGTGACGACCTATCACATGTCCGAAGACATTTTTCTTTTCTTACTAGGACCCACTCGAGGTCTGACTTGGACAGACTTGTCTAAAGGAGTCTGAGTGACCAAGGATAAGTGAATCACAGCCCCTTTCCCCTGAGGCATCCGCCTCTAGGAACACAAAACAGTACATACTGGGATTTCCCAATAAGGGTATTCAAGGTCCCTCTTAAAGGATCCTCTTGTACCAGACTCTGCTTCCGACGTCGGGGTAGTTGGTTTGACCTCCTTCCCGCCATGTTATTCCCCCTACAATCGGCAACATCCATTTCTGGACACATCCCCCTTGCTTTCCTCTGTCTGTTGTTTATATTTTGAAGTATTTTTTATTGATTTCAGAGAGGAAGGGAGAGGAAGAGAGAGATCGAAACATCAATGACGAGAGAGAATCATGGGTCGGCTGCCTCCTGTACGCCCCCTACTGGGGATGGAGCTTGCAACCCGGGCACGTGCCCTGACCGGGAATCGAACTGTGACCTCCTGGTTGGTAGGTCGATGCTCAACCACTGAGCCATGCCAGCTGGGCTCCCTCTGTTTTTCTGTTACCTGCACTGTTAGTTAAGTTTCTGTTCCCTCATTATCTACTCAGCAGGCATTGAGAAACCTTTAATTTTCATTCAATCAAATAGGAGCTTTGTGCCACTTGGCATGAGTCAACTGCCAAGCCTTTAATGTCTTGAATTCAGGGTTGCAACCTTAATTCCCATGTTGGAATGGGAGGACGTAGCCTTGAGAATAAACATGGGGTATTAGAGCTGAAAGAAATCTAAGAGTCTCTATTTTTAAAGCTAAGAAATCTGCTCAGCCAGCATGGCTCAGTGGTTGAGCGTCAACCTAGGAACCAGGAGGTCAGGATGTTATTCCCGGTCAGGGCACATGCCCGGGTTTTGGACTCGATCCCCAGTAGGGGGGCATGCAGGAGGCAGCCAATCAATGATTCTCATCATCGATGTTTCTCTCTCTCTCTCCCTCTCCCTTCCTCTCTGAAATCTTTATTGTTCAAAGTATTATATAAGTCTCCTTTTTTCCCTGTAGAAGAATATATTTTTTTAATCAACAAAGCCTTCCTGTTAAAATGTATGCACGTCAACAGAAAACACAGTGATAATTTTAAAGTACTTGTTGGGGGGTAATCACAAAATGTCAATCAGGCTTTTTTTTTTTTTTTTTTTACCTTTTTCAAAATGAAAGGAAAACTTATTCAGACAAACAAAACCTGAGCGATTTCATCACTAGCAGATTGGAAATCAAGAAATGTATTTTAAAAAGCTCTTCAGATGGAGGAAAAATTATATCAGATAAGAATTCAAATGTAAATAAATGAATAACTGGTGTCAGAAGTTTTTTTTAAGTTTTTTTTTAAAAAGAAGAATCAAGAGGGAAAAAAGTACTGCTCTAAAAATTAATGAAAAGCCATTCATTAACTTAAAGCATGCATGCCAGGCAGCCTTCTTAAATAAAACATCCTGTTTGGAAGGACTTCAAAGGTTTTTACCCGCCTTCCATTTTTAGAATTAACAACAACTCAACACCAGGGCTGCAAAAGGCTGCCATGAATCTAGAGAGTAGGGAGAGGACCAAAGTCCTTTTCCGGGGGCTGGAGCCTATGCTATGTCCAGGTGCTTATAGATTACTAGAGGCCCGGTGCATGAAATTATTGCACTCGGGGGGTCCCTCAGCCCGGCCCGTGCCCTCTCACAGTCCGGGAGCCGACGGGCCTAAGCCGTCAGTCGGACATCCTTAGCATTGCCACAGAGGTGGGAGAGGCTTTGAATTCTCATCTCTAAGGGTTTGGATACATTCACCCATGGGGCTGTGCATGCAACCTAGGATGCTATACACTGATCTCCCCTTAACAGCATTAAAACAATCGAGGGATATTTCTGGATTTTAAAACGAATACACAAACACACTCAGACATGTCTTCACCCCAATGCCCACCTCAAGGAATTCTCCAGAGAAAGACGTGAGTAAGAATCGTTTGGGATTATACATTGAGCGGCCCCCATCATATTGCTAAAGTCCCAATCAGCATGTGTATGGCATTAATTATTCTGCTTCTGTTTTCATTCATTCACTGAAAGGCTGAATGTCGTAAAAGATACGAACCTGAGCCTCAGAGTTAGAATGGGATTCAAACCTCTTGACCTCCATAAAACTTAATCCCCTTGTTTGTAAAAGGCGACGCTAAATATAGCATCTCCTTAGCAGCATTGTTTATATGATTAAGTGAGAGAATACTCATAAAATCCCTAGCACAGCATATGGTGTATGGGGAAGCCCTAATGAACGTTTCTATTATTATAATCTTACTAGAGGCCCAGTGCACGGGTTTGTGTGCCGGTGGGGTGTCTCGGCCTGGCCTGCGGGGATTGGGCTGAAACTGGCTCTCCAACATCTCCCGAGGGGCCCCGGATTGCGAGAAAGTGTTTCTCGGGTGATACACCCTGGAATCAAGCTCTGTCCTCTCTGGTTCCGGGTGCGTCCCCCGAGAACCACAGCTGCCAAGTCACCGCAGCTCAGCAGCTCCTGCGTTGAGCGTCTGCCCCCTGGTGGTCAGTGCGCCTCATAGCTACTGGCCGATTGGCCGGTCAGCTGGTCGCTTAGGCTTTTATATATATACTAGAGGCCCGGTGCACAAAAATTTGTGCACTGGGGGGGAGGAGGGGTCCCTCAGCCTGGCCTGTGCCCTCTAGCAGTCTGGGACCCCTCGGGAGATAACGACCTGCTGGCTTAGGCCTGCTCCCGGGTGGCAGAAGGCAGGCCCAATCCCTAGGTGCAGCCCCTGGTCGGGCTCAGAGCAGGGCTGATTGGGGAGTTGGGGCGCCGCCCCCTGTCACACTCAAGGCAGGGTCGATGGGGAGGTTGTGGAGCAACCCCCTGTCACACACAGAGCAGGGCCCATCAGGGGGGTTGGGGCTCTGTACCCTGTCACGCACAGAGCAGGGCCCATCAGGGGGTTGGGGTGCTGCCCTCTATCACCCACAGAGCAGGGCGGATCAGGGGGTTGGGGCGCCGCCACTCTCACACTCAGGGCAGGGCCCGTGGGGTGGGGGGGGGCTCCCCCCTATCAGGCACAGAGCAGGGTGGATAGGGAGGTTGTGGCCCCGCCCCCTGTCACACACAGAGCCGCAGGGCGATCAGGGGGTTTGGGTGCTGCCCCCTGTCATGCTGATTCCAGTGCCGGGAGGCCTCACGGCTCCGCTGATCCCGGTGCTGGGAGGCATATTACCCTTTTACTATATAGGGTAGAGGCCTGGTGCACGGGTGGGGCCGGCTGGTTTGCCCTGAAGGGTGTCCTGGATCAGGGTGGGGGTCCCCACTGGGGTGCCTGGCCAGTCTGGGTGAGGGGCTGAGGGCTGTTTTCAGGCTGGGGGTGACTGAACTCCCAAATGCTCCTTTTTTCCTTTTTTTTTTTTTTTTTTTTTTTAATTCTGGGCCAGCTTTAGCTTGAGGCTTGGCTCCAGCACTTAGGCCTCCGGCTGAAAGTAGGTTTCTGGCCTTTGCTTACAATGTTGCGAATCTGCTGGCTGAAGTTGGGCGTATTTGTTACAGAGTTTCTTAAACTGCCAGCTCAGAGGCAGCGGCAGGCGGGGAACGTTGGAGTCCTCCGTCACTGAGGCAACCAAGCCTCATGTTAGTTTCAAGCTGCCTGGCTGCCGGCCACCATCTTGGCTGACAGTTAATTTGCATAACTCGCTGATTAGCCAATGAAAAGGGTATCGGTCGTACGCCAATTACCATGTTTCTCTTTTATTAGATAGGATACTAGGGGCCTGGTGCACAAAATTCGTGCACAGGTAGGGTCCCTAGGCCTGGCTAGTGATCAGGGACAATCGGGGCCTTCCAGCTGCCAGCCGGGGCCTCCCTTTGTTCCGCGCTGCCCCCTGGTGGTCAGAGCACATCAAAGCAAGCGATCGGTCTCCCGGTGGAACTCCCGTGGGGACAATTTGCATATTAGGCTTTTATATAGATAGATAGATAGATAGATAGATAGATAGATAGATAGACCTGTATATGAACATGCTCTTTATTTCCATGGTTTCATGGTAGTCTAGAAGATTAATCAACAATGTTCTTTCTTTTTTATTACTGCTAGGAATTTGAGTTGTTTGAACTTATTTGGAGATACATGCCTCATTGCTATAAATACCTACATATTAAATATTGTTTTTCTGCTCAGTTTATGTTCTTGAGGGACAGTCCAGCTGGAAGCGCAGGATGAAATGGGAGTTTTTTTATGGACCTTCCTGCAAGTTGCCAAATTCCCCTCCAGAGGAAAGTAAACCCATTTACAGAGAGCTGTGTGACATTATTAAACTCTTTCCTCACAGACACACTAGCTATGGGTTTTCATTATTTTTTATCCAGTTATTGGAGAAAAATCAGCATAAAATCAGGCCCAAAACACTCAAATTTGCCTTTCTGTAATGACTACCAATTCAACTGGGTATATATAGGAAAACTCTATACCATCTTCACAATTTTTCTGAGAACTTAAAACAGCTCTAAAAAATAAAGTCCATTAAGAGGAAAAAAAAGGTGTTTAGAAGGAAGTGACAAAGAATGCCTATAATTGCGGTTAAAGGGATTGTATATACTTTTTTTTTAGAGGGAGAAGGAGAGAGAAACACCCATGTGCGAGTGAACATCCATCGGCGGCCCCCTGCACGCCCCCCACTGGGAATTGAGCCTGCCTCCCGGGCAACCTTTTGGTGCACAGTACAACACCCAACCAACTGATCTGTACTGGCCAAGGCAAACCATATATTTTTTTAATCGTGTATTTTTTAAAATACATATATATATATTTTATTGATTTCAGAGAGGAAGGGAGAGTGAGAGAGTGAGATAGAAACATCAACGATGAGAGAGAATTACTGATCGGCTGCCTCCTGCACGCGCCCTACCGAGGATGGAGCAGTAACCTGGGCATGGGCCCTGGTAGGGAATCGAACTGTGACCTCCTGGTTCATAAGTCGACGCTCAACCACTGAGCCACACTAGCCGGGCTCATGTATCTTTTCGATTGTTGAAATTATAATTATGTGTTCTGAAGTCTATGAAAGATGTCCATTGTCTTCTGTTGCCTTGAGAGGACTGAATTCACTTACCCGGATGCTAAGGAAAGCCCTGGTTCCTCGGGGATGCCAATGTGGGAGAAAAGGCAAGATACTGAGCTATCGCCACGGTTTCTCTGGCTCTGCACGGAGGGACACACGGAGATTGGGAAGCTCAGCCGAGAAGACCAAGAGGCAACGAAGGGACACAAACCCAGATGGACGAGGCTGACTCGGCGAAACCCTCCAATGACTTTGCAAAAGGCCTGTCTCACTGGACCCCAGGCGCCCACCTCCTGAAGATACAGCGCAGAATCCCGACAGACCCTTCGCGGTGCTGTCAGGGGGTAAGACCGAGGGAGGGAGAGGCAATAGAGGGACGGAAAGTAGTGACAGGTGGCCTCGGACGCATGTGCCCTGTTTCAGCTCCAGCTGACACTCAATCGCCGGTCGCGGGGGAGGGCACGCGAGACAGGGAGCACATGTTCTCAGGATGACCCCCACCGCAGCCACTGGGCCAGGTGCCTGACACCAAATCCGTCCGACACGAACTAGAAAAGGCGCCTCTTTGATGGATGTCTTCTTGTTCCAGTTTACAGGCAACTAATCCCCGCTGCATCGGCTCCAACGGGCGGGCACGATCAATTCAGAAGAAGCGAGCAACGCTGGGGCTGCTCAATCTTCCCACTCCGAGAGCCACCTTGGAGAGGGGAGGGGAGGGGTGGGGAAGAGAGAGAGAGAAAATGCGGGCATGCCTGCACCCACGAGAGCTCAGCAAAGCAAAGTCAAGATAGACAAGTCGAAAGACACATCCTGGCAGGCGGAGGATCTCCCTGTCAGAGGGAGAGACCGACACACCAGGAGATGCTGCCAGGCTGGTGTAGCTCAGCGGTTGAGCATCGACCTATGAGCCAGGAGGCCTCACGGGTTCGATTCCCGGTCAGGGCACCGGCCCAGGTTGCGGGCTCAATGGCCAGTAGGAGGCGTGCAGGAGGCAGCGGATCAATGATTCTCTCTCATTGATGTGTCTATTTCTCGATCCCTCTCCCTTCCTCACTCTCTAAAAAATCAATACAAATATATTTAAAAACAACCACCACCATGAGATGCCAAACAGGCCCAAGACTCCGGGTGCTGGGGGTGTGGGAGGGACCAAGGACGGTGGGAGGAAGTGGTTGGGGTGTCCAAGCCAAAGAAACCAGCCGCAGCCACTCCCGGGAGCGAGGTCTGCGTTTACTTAAGTTGCCGTGGTCTGTGACCTACAGCACAACGTGGCGGGCGCGTTCATGAGTGCACGTGGGTAATTAAGTGTCAGGGAAGCCAGCGCCCCCAAAGCAGTACAAATTGATGCCGCCAGACCCTGCCAGGCTTAACCGACCAGCAATGGGGTGAGAAGCAGCCGGGAATAGCATCCGAACAGCGTCAGGAGGAAAACGAGTGAAAATGAGATGGGAACCAGACAGACGCGAAGCACGCGGCGAGATTTTCCCATCATTCATCAGGAGGCACTTCCTCCGCCAGCAACTCCACGGCTCCATCCATCATTCCCTCGCTCTGGTGTTCCCCGGCATCTCCTGGTCCTTTCTTTCCACGCGTGGGCCTTTAGCATCCCCGCTGCCCCTTGGGTCTGCTTCAGTCAAGTCTGAAATATGTGTCCACCCTGAAGACCATCAGAAGGGCTTATTTGGATAATGGCTCTCCCCCTCTTGACCCGCTCATGGTCGCCACAGCCCTCAGAGACCCGCCTCTCCCAGGCACGGCTCAGCCGGGCTCCCCGGGCCAACGTGTTAATCACCTTTACATGGTCTGAGAAGCGACGTCTCTATTTCAGATGAAAACATTTCTTGCCCCCAAGTGCCTAGATACTGGCAATCATATTGTCCCCCTACCATTTTTTTTTTAATTTCAGAGAGGAAGGGAGAGGGAGAGCGAGAGCTAGAAACATCAACGAAGAGAGAGAATCACAAATCGGCTGCCTCCCGCACACCCCCTTCTGGGGATTGAGCCCACAATCTGGGCATGTGCCCTTGCCCGGAATCGAACCCGGGACCCTTCAGTCCCCAGGCCAACGCTCTATCCGCTGAGCCAAACCAGCTAGGGGCCTCCATATTTGTTATTTGCCAAGTAACGGATGACTCCAAATGATACCCATACATACATAAACATAACTGGCATGTCTATATATATAAAAAAAACCAGTGTCCGTGATGACCAGGATGACCAAACGACCGGTCGCCAATGAGGTGCATTGAGCACCTCTCAGTCCCTCCCCCGCGGCCCACAGGCTCCGATCACAGCAAGGCGGGCGGCGGACGGGGCTGTGAGCAGCGGCGGGCTACCACGCGATTTCACACGCTGCGCCTCTAGTATAGACATAAGCCGCATCTTCTCACCGTCAGCACAATGTGTTCACAATGCACATTTACAGACACAAATAGCCAATAAAATACAGATGCATCTGCATCAGATGTGTGCGCACAGGCGGCATCTTCCCCGTGTTTTCGGCAGGAAGTGCGGACGCCGGGGTGGAGGCTGAAGTGAAGAACCCGCGTCCTTACCGTCATCTGGCGGCTCCTCCAGATTTGTTCTCTGTCAAAGACCCCTACATCTGCTGGACTTCGCTTTCTGAGACCTCCCCCGCCCCGTGGAAACACAGAGGCACCCATCCCGCCAGGCCCCTGCGAGCACCCTACCTGCGCAGCTGCTGGTCCAGAGCCCCGTCCTGGGCGTCCAGCAAGGACGCAGCGCGGGTCAGGAGCTGCCGGCTGCAGCTGGCGGACTTGAGTTCCAGCAGGAGGAGGCCCAAGCAGAACATGGCTCCCATCTCCTCCAGCTCCCGGGTCCCAAACTGCAGACCCTGCAGGGAGAGAGAGGCCGACAGTGAGCAGGCTGAGCGAGGACCCTCGGAGACGGGGAGAGAGGTCTCCTGGACGCCCGCCCGCCCGCCACGGGATTGGGAGTGAATGGTATTTCTCAGGCACAGTTCCGTGGGTTTGGTCGTGTGCTTTGTGGACGGACGGATGGATCTCAAGCTGCGTTGCCAGGACACTTGGGGTTGCATAAAAGTACCCCAAAGGCAGAAGGGTGGGTAAGGACGAAAAAGTCATCTCCCCACACCGAGGTCAAGGCAGAAGAGTTTAAGAACAGTTCACTGCCCAGCTGGCATGGCTCAGTGGTTAGAGCATCAACCTATGAACCAGGAGGCCATGGTTTGATTCCCAGTCAGGGCACATGCCCAGGTTGCAGGCTCAATCCCCATCCAGTAGGGGGCGTGCAGGAGGCAATCAATCGATGATTCTCATCACTGATGTTTCTACCTCTCTCTTCCTCTCAGAAATCAATAGAAATATATTTAAAAATAAAAAACAGAGGAGTTCACTGCTGCCCTGGCCAGCGTAGGTCAGTGTAGAGCATCAGCCCATGTGCCAAAGGGTCGCAGGTTTGATTCCTGGTCAAGGGCATGTACCTGGGTTGCAGGTTCAATCCCCAGTCCCCAGGTTAGGGCACATGTGGGAGGCAACCAATTAATGTATCTCTCTCATATCTGTCACCTCTCTCTCTCTCTCTCTCACCCTCACTCTTGCTCTCACTTATTCTTCCTCCCTTCCTCTCTCTCTAAAAATCAATGGAAAAATATCCTTGGGTGAGGATTTAAAAGAAGAAAAAGAAAAAGATTCACTGCTGAAACCAAAGTGTGTGAACAGTCTTCCTAAGAAATACCCTTTTTTATTCTTCCATACAGTTATCAACCAGGGGAGAAAAATGAGGGAGGATCCTTCAATCCCAGAGCTGCCACTTAATGTCTTGCCTTGGAGGGGAAGTTATATGACCTATCAGCACCTCTATGTTCCCATCTGTATAATGGGAATAATAATGAAAATCATAATAATACTCCCTATCTCATGGAACTGCTGAGGTCATTCGGGGAGTTTACAATATATAATAAATTCAGATTATACCTTGGCCCATAGCACATTATCCAAGTCTTTATCACATCATCCACGTGGTCATTATTATCACCAATAATAGCAAATACTGATATAAAAGCAACAGCCAAAATAATACTTGATACACACAGTCCTCCTTAAAACCACGGCCAAAACTATGGCCTGCTCTCACTACTGTCATTTGTCATTACTTGACAAGTTTCAAACAATTCAATAAGAAAAAAATGAGTCGTAAATATTAGGAAAATAAATCACATGATCATTATTTGAGGGCTGATTATGGACTAAAACCAAAGAAATGAGGCGAAACAGAAACTCTATTAGATATAAGGCAAGAACTGAGTAAGCAGACAAGTTACAAATTAAATATCCCCAAAATCAATTTTCTTTCTATAAACCTGCAAAGTAAATTATTAAGGATAATAAAAATTCCATTCGCAGGAGCAGCACAGCTATGCAGTATCTAGGAATGGAATTTAATAGTAAATACCCCAAAGGCTGTATGATGAACCCCTGGAGTTTACCAACGGATAACAAGGGAAATTTAAATAAATGAAGAAATGGGCTGAATTCTGAGAAAGCAAAGCCCAGCCCCATGTAATATCTATTCTCCTTATGTTAATCTATCAAAGCACAGGAAATCAAAATGCCACTGGGCAATTTCAGACTTGGCAAACGAATTCCACTTTAAAAGACCCCATGGCAACCATATCCAGTAATATCCTCAGAATAAAGAGTAAAAAAATAAATAAATAAATGGTCCAGCTGGCATGGCTTGGTGGTTGAGCATCGACCTATGAACCAGGAGGTCATGGTTCAATTCCCAAGTGGGGGCATGCAGGAGGCAGTCAATCGATGAGTCTCTCTCACCATTAATGTTTCTCTCTCTCTCTCTCTCTCTCTCTCCCTCTTCCCTCTCTCTCTCTCTCTCTCTCTCTCTCTCTCTCTCTCTCTCTCTCTCTCTCTCCTTCTCCCCCTCTCCCCCTCTCCCTCTCTCCCTTACTCTCTGAAATCTATAAAAATAAATATATGCCCTGGTTGGTTTGGCTCAGTGGATAGAGCATCAGCCTGCGGACTGAGGGGTCCCAGGTTCGATTCCGGTCAAGGGCATGTACCCAGATTGCAGCACATCCCAGTGGGGGGCGGGGGGAGGTGCAGGAGGCAGCTGATCAATGTTTCTCTCTAATTGATGTTTCTAACTCTCTATCCCTCTCCCTTCCTCTCTGTAAAAAATCAATAAAATATATTTTAAAATAAAATAAATATATATATATTTTTAATCCTCACCTGAGGATATGTTTCCATTGATTTTTATAGAGAATGGAAGAGAGAGAGAAAGACAGAGAGAAACATCGATGTGAGAGAAACACGTCAATTGTTTGCCTCCTGCATTCACCCTGATCAGGGCCCGGGCCGGGGAGGAGCCTGCAAGCGAGGTACATGCCCTTGATTGGAATCGAACCTGGGACCCTTTAGTCTGCAGGCTGATGCTCTATCCACTAAGCCAAACTGGCTGGGGCAAAAATATGTATTTTTTAATAAAAATAAAAATGCTTAAGTACTTGGAGTTCATTCAAATTCCAGAAATTAGTCTTAAGAGATTGGGACTAAATGAGGCAGGGAATTCATTTAAAAACCGTGCCTTCCTTCTGCCCTTCGACCCCCCCCCCCCCCCGGCCCACATCTGCTTCCTGTGTGGTCCAAACAGCCAACCAGTATATGCCCAGTTTGCACAGAACCCGTCGCCAACCCTGCGTGACGCTGGGGCTACATCCCCACCCCACTTCCCCCAGATCTAGTCATTGAACAGAGTTCTCCTCTTCCTCTGGAAGGAGCCTGCAGGCAGACCTCAGGACCCCAGCTCTTCAGCGATAGAAGTTCGGACTAGAAGGAGCCTGTGATATGCAAATAGACACTTTCATCTCCATGCAAAGGCAAGGCTTCCCTTAGCCCAGGGTTGGTAGTGAACCTGCTGCCACTCGCATGAGGCTGGGGCTTTGAGAGGGAGGTGGGAGGTGGTCCCTTCTTCTGACTCCAGTGTATCAAACTCAAAGGCCAACACGGGCCCAATAAACAAGGTTTAGGTGTATGTGGGTCGCAAGAAAACAGAAGCTTCCGTTTTCACGGGAATGTAGGTTTATGTCGCTAGAGACATGCTGAATACGATGGCTGAGGTAAATGAGTCCAAGTTAACATAAAACAATAAAACATTTTAATAAAAATATTTTTTCTCAGACATGAACATACCAGACACTGAGTAACTACACAGATAAATAAGCGTCACGCAATTAAACCTATTTTTCTTGTTCTCTGAGAGCGAAATATTTCCTGTGGCGCACAGCAAACAAGTCAGTCCAAGGCTAATGACGTGGCCATCAGCTGCTGAAATATTCGCTGCTGGTATCAGTGGAGAGAAATGGTGCGCTTGTGTGTAAGGGAAATGAATGCAACACGATGATAGTAATTAGTGAACGTTGTAGTTCGTTATTAATAACTAGAGGCTCGGTGCACAAAAATTTGTGCACTCGGGTGGGTCCCTCAGCCTGGCCTGTGCCCTCTTGCAGTCTGGGACCCCTCAGGGGATGTCCACCTGCTGGGTTAGGCCTGCTCCCCGGGGGATTGGGCCTAAGATGGCAGTCAGACATCCCTCTGGCAACCCAGCAGCCCTCGGGGGATGTCCACTTGCCAGCGGGGAGCAGGCCTAAGCTGCAGTTGGACATCCTTAGCGCTGCTGAGGAGGCAGGAGAGGCTCCCACCACCACCGCTGTACTGGCAGCCATCAGCCTGGCTTGTGGCTGAGCAGAGCTCCCCATGTGGGAGCACACTGACCACCAGGGGGCAGCTCCTGCATTGAGCGTCTGCCCCCTGGTGGTCAGTGTGTGTCATAGTGACCAGTCATTCCCAGTCGTTCTGCTGTTAGGGTCAATTTGCATATTACCCTTTTATTATATAGGATTATGTATAACTGGATATTGTCAAAATTAAGTCACTAAATTTTTATTACAACGTTTCTTACATACGATGATATTGGCTGGGCCGCAAACATATTCATCGTGGGCCGCATGTGGCCCGCGGGCCGCGAGTTTGACATGCTTGTTCTAACTCCTATGTTGCAATGTGAGGGCCTCCTGGGTTAGACCTAACCAAAGGTCAGGAGGAGGAGAGACCCAGTCTCGAGGGGTGGGAGCAGTTACCCTCCGGGGTGCGGTGTGGGGGGTAGGGGGTGTATAATTGTTATTCTTGAGACTTACTTCTCACTCTCTTCTGTAATGACTGCTCACACCAGCGCTTCGTAAGGATTCTGAGAATGTTTCCAGGGACGATACCAAAGGAACAGATTTCTTGTTGCTATGTCTTTATTGGACCTTAAGGTGTCGGATGCTAACCTCAAAAGAAGAATAGAGTCCGCCAGCAAGGTTCAATCAGTGGTTGAGCATCTACCTATAGACCAATGACGAGAGGCAATCATCGATCAGCTGCAACCCGCACGCCCCCTACTGGGGATCAAGCCCGTAACCCGGGCATGTGCCCTTGACCGGGATCGAACCGTGGCCTCCTGGTTCATAGGTCGACTCTCAACCACTGAGCCACGTGGACCGGGCCAGGACAGAGCACTTATTTCTGCAAGACACTATTCCCTACGGATCTGAAAAAGTCACCTGCATTTAGCAATGACACCAAGTCTTTCTCTGGCGTTTTTATATCCTCCTCTTAGTCCCTTTCCCAGCCCATGGGCTAATGGATTTCCACTCCCAACGTCACCCCTAATCGATATGTGTATACACACAGACACATACACACACAGAGCAGTGTCTGCATCTTGTAGCGTTCCACACGCCCCCAACGTCTGCCTGAGGCTGGGTATAAATAAATCGACAGCCTGGTTTCCCACTCGGGCCATGAGAGAACGCCGCTTTCGAATACTAATCAGAAGCACCAGCGAAGTGAGGACAGGCCGTGTCAGGGAGCAGTAGAAACCCCGTGCTTACTGGGGCCAGAAAACCAATTAGCCAGAAGCAATTCGGTTGGCCTTTGGGGCGTGTGCAACCAGCTGTATCCTAGCTCTGCGTCTCCTTCTCCGATACGACTGGGGGACCAGAGACGGGGGCTACTTAGGCTGCAGGACTGTAATGGAGAAAGGAACATATTAGCCAAAGAAATGAAACTGATAGCTCAGCCGGCGTGGCTCAGTGGTTGAGCGTCGACCTATGAACCAGGAGGTCACGGTTCGATTCCCGGTCAGGGCACATGCCCGGGTTGCAGGCTCAATCCCCATCCAGTAGGGGGCGTGCAGGAGGCAGCTGATCCATGATTCTCATCATGGATGTTTCTAATTCTCTCCCTATCTCTCTGAAATCAATAATAAAATATGTGTTTTAAAAAAAAAAAAAAAAAGGAAAGGAAACTGATAAATGAGACGGGTGAGGGTGTGAGAAGCAATCGTTGGTGTGAAAGGAACCAGGTGCTTGTCCAAAGTAATAGAGGTCAGAGAACCAATGTGGCGGAGGTAGGAGAGAGAACTGGGGGGAGAGATTTAAACAAGCAAAGGCAAATCGGACTGCATAAGGAAGGGAGGGGAGAAAGCAAAAGTCTAGGACATAAAAACTATTCTTAGTTGCCCGGATGGCATGGCTCAGGGGTTGAGCGTCAACCTATGAACCAGGAGGTCACGATTTGATTCCCTATCAGGGCACATGCCTGGCTTGTGGGCTCGATCCCCAGTAGGGGGCGTGCAGGAGGCAGCCGATCCTTGATTCTCTCTCATCATGGATGTTTCTCTCTCCCCCTCGCCCTTCCTCTCTGAAATCAATAAAAATATATTTTAAAAAAGAAGATGTTACATTCCCATCAAGCAAAACCAGATCGAGAAGAGATTCCATAGCGGCAACCTGTGGGTGCCTGCGGCCAGAGGGAGCTCCTATCTGATTAGATGGTTACGGACGTCTTCAGTCCAGGGAAGGATGTGTCTGGTCTTTGTTTCCCTGTGGCTGGCTGGCTGGCTGGTCTGGCAGGGCCAGGTCATCAGGACAGCATTCCAGTGAAGGGCACTGGGAGGTCAATGACCACAGCCCTCCTCCAAAAGAACGTCAGCGACCCCTAGAGGATGGGCTTGAAATAACAAGAGGTGCTGACAAGCCTTCTTGGCCCCTGCCATCTGCTATCTCTTAGGAATACAAGTTGAGTCCTAATGTAAAAGTTTTTAAAAACCCACTGTGATGCATTCTATACAGCTTTGCTCAGGGTCCGGGACTCATGAATATCATCTCTATTTCTTTTTTTTAAACAATTTTTAAAATATATTTTATTGATTTTTTACAGAGAAGAAGGGAGAGGGATAGAGAGTCGGAAACATCGTTGAGATCGACCAGCCGCCTCCTGCACGCCCCCCAGTAGGGACGTGCCCTCAACCAAGGCACAGGCCCTTGACTGGAATCGAACCTGGGACCCCTGAGTCCACAGGCCGACGCTCTATCCACTGGGCCAAACCGGTTCGGCTCTATTTCTTTTTTATTGAATTCAGAGAGGAAGGGAGAGGGAGAGACAGAAACATCAATGATGAGATTAAAAGAGAATTCTGGATCAGCTGCCTCCTGCACGCCCCCTACTGGGGATGGAGCCTGCAACCCCGGCATGTGTCCTGACCGGGGAATCGAACCTTGACCTCCTGGTTCATAGGTCGACGCTCAACCACTGAGCAACACTGGCTGGCCTCTGGCCTCCTCCATGTGTAAGACTATCTCGGGCAAAGACACTGTTCTCAGCATCGCGTGTACGGCTGAATTGGAGACCACCAGGACCCACAAAGGCGCTTCTGTAATTTCTCAACGGTGACCCCAAAGAATCCTGGGCCTCACCACCGAACCCACCAAAATCGGAACCCCGAGGGCTGAGGTCTGTCCGATGAGATGCATTTTTTTAGCACGATGATTTCACGCCCATTAAAATCTGAGACCGACTTAATGGCGTTGTGTGTTGGAGGGATACAGGATACACAGGAGACCAAATCCTGAAACACTCGAGTGAGTAATATCCGAACCTCCTTCGCAGCAGCAGGCCAATCTGGAGATCTGAACCCAGAAGTGGTAGGGCATTTACAAACTAACTGCAAGGTTGTTGGTTTGTTTTTTTTCTCCCTCTCAAGAATCACTGCTCTGCCAATGAACTGTGAAGCCAATAAAATCCCCGAGTTAGACTTTCCTGTATTTGGCCTTGGCAGAGAGCAGCGGGGTGAGACTAGCCGGAGGCTACAGAAAATCATCCGAGACCCACATGTATATTCAGAATCCGCAGGTCTGAGCGACCAGGGTGCTCGGGCAGCAAGAATCTAGCCCAGTGATGGCGAACCTTTTGAGCTCAGCGTGTCAGCATTTTGAAAAACCCTAACTGAACTCTGGTGCCGTGTCACGTATAGAAATGTTTTGATCTTTGCAACCATAGTAAAACAAAGACGTATATTTTTGATATTCATTTTATATATTTAAATGCCATTTAACAAAGAAAAATCAACCAAAAAAATGAGTTCGCGTGTCACCTCTGACACGCGTGTCATAGGTTCGCCATCACTGGTCTAGACAGTGTGCTGATGCCATACTGCCAGCCAATTTGTGATTCGACTTTAGTTATTGGAGCGCTGGAGCATGACAAATCTAAATCGTGCCGGTACCTCACCTTAGAGTTTTTAAATTCAGGTGTTGTTTTTTTCTTTGCCTTTTTAATTTTAAAAAAATATATCTTTATTGATTTCAGAGAGGAAGGGAGAGGAAGAGAGAGAAAGAAGCATCATTGATGAGAGAAAATCATGGATCGGCTGCCTCCTGCACGCCCCCTACTGGGGATGGAGCTCCCAACCCGGGCCTGTGCCCTGACTGGGAATCGAACCCTGACCTCCTGGTTGCTCAACCACTGAGCCACACCGGCCGGGCCTAAACCCATCTTTTAAAGTATGAATTCGTTTGCGTCTTGTATGTAAATATACGCAAATAACTGTGACTGGCTGCCACATCGGAAGCAGGGAGCACTCTGTGGATCGGATGCGGACTCAGGGAGTCAGTGTCGGCCACGGGACTGAGTTGTAGAACCTGCGGTTGGTGTCGGATGATTGGTCCAAATGGGGAGATGCCACACACCTGGTGTCAAAACAGGACGGATCCCGTGTGTTTCCTTTCAGAAAGGCGAGGAAGGGTTTTTTGAAAATAAGACACCACAAGCCCTGACTGGTTTGGCTCAGTGGATAGAGCATCGGCCTGCGCACTCAAGGGTCCCGGGTTCGACTCCGGTCAAGGGCATGTATCTTGGTTGCGGGCACATCCCCAGTGGGGGGTGTGCAGGAGGCAGCTGATCGATGTTTCTCTCTCATCGATGTTTCTAACTCTCTATCCCTATCCCTTCCTCTCTGTAAAAAATCAATAAAATATATTTTTTAAAAAAAGAAAGAAAATAAGACACCACAAGAACAGATCATAAAGGCAAAGACTGATCAACCGGCCTAGGTCCAATTAGGAACCTTGGTTTATCAATCACAGTACATCCCACAGAGAATGGGTGAAAAGTCCAGCCACATTCTGATTTCAGATAGGAAAACGTATTTGTGCTACTTACATCGACCAAAGTAGAATAAAATAGAAAGAGCACCCGTGGTTCCATTAGAAATTCATACTTTTTAAAAACCCAGAAAAAAATGAGCCAAGAATGTGAACACTTCTCAGGGGGAAAAAAAAACCCACAAAACAAAACAGGAAAACCACAAACACAGCAATAACCCCTAGCCCTGTGAAATGCGCTTGACCTCATTTAGCAATTAGCAACACTGTAATGAAAATCACGTGGAAAGAGATTTCATCTCCCCCACGCAAGTAAAATGTAGGAAGTCAGAGATCCTAAGTATTGTCGAAGAAACGAAGGGTGACATTTCTCCCAATGCTGGAGTGGGGGAAGCTAGGATAACTATTTTAGAAAACAGTGTGGGGTTTATTCAGCGAAACTGGACATATTCATACCCTAGAACGCAACAACCTGAGTATATATGCCTCCATATATACTCCTCAGAGACGTTTTTGCGAATATCTACCCGGAGACAGGCATGAACAAGAGTAGTTAAAGCCCCTAGCCGGTGTGGCTCAGTGGATAGAGTGGCGGCCTGCGGACTGAAGGGTCCCGGGTTCGAGTCCGGTCAAGGGCAGGTGCCCTGGTGGCAGGCTCCCGGCCCTGGTTGGGGCCTATGCACGAGGCAACCAATCGATGTGTCTCTCTCACCTCAGTGTTTTCTGTCTGTCTTTCCCTCTCTCTTCCACTCTCTCTAAAAATCAATGGAAAAATATCCCCAGGGGAGGATAAAAAAAAAAAAAAAAAGAATAGTATTGAAAGCAATATCGTTCATAAGTGTAAAACCATAAAAACCCCAAAACAACCCAAGTAGGCACTGAGGATATAAGGCAGTGGTGGGGAACCTTTTGAGCTCGGCGTGTGAGCGTTTTGAAAAACGCCAACTTAACTCTGGTGCCGTGTCACATGTAGAAATTTTTTGATATCTGCAACCATAGTAAAACAAAGATTTACAGTGGGGCCTTGACTTACGAGTTTAATTCGTTCTGAGACCGAGCTCATTAACTCAAATTACTCTATCAACTCAATGCAAAAAATCGGCCGAGAGACAGCTGGTATCTCAAAAAACTCGTTAGTCGGGACACTCGTAAGTCAAGGCCCCACTGTATATTTTTGATATTTATTTTAGATATTTAAATGCCATTTCACAAAGAAAAATCAACCAAAAAAATGAGTTTGTGTGTCACCTCTGACACGTGTGTCATAGGTTCGCCATCACTGATATAAGGGATGGACACACTGTGGCACCGTGAGCTGACATACCTGATGGGGGGGGGGGGGGGTCTCAGCAGTTTTCTCAGCTTCTCCTCGTGGTTGCAAAGGGGCTGCCACAGCTCCAGCCATCACATCTGTCCTCCAGTCCAGGTCAGTACCCGAATCTGGTAATGGCCCTTTACATTCCGGACACGGCCTGGGGTCTCTCAGTTACATTCTCAGGGGCCTGGCTGACGTCCTGCAGACAATCCATGCTTCCCAGCCCAACGTGAAACATTTCCTGTCCATGTCTCCCCCCCACACACATTCCACGTCTCTTCCATCTTAATCCGTCCTCCTCACGCTCCGTGGCCGTAACCCTTGCAGTGTGAGGTGCCCCAGCAAAACTAGCACGAATTTCGCCCGAGCCGGTGTGGCTCAGTGGATGGAGCGTTGGCCTGCGGACTGGAGGGTCCCGGGTTCGATGCCGCAGGTACCGCGGTTGCAGGCTCCATCCCTGGCCCAGGCCCTGCTCGGGGCACATGCAGGGCATCGATATTTCTGTCTTCCCCTCTCCCTTCCGCTCTCTTTAAATATCAACGGAAAAATATCCTCGGGTGAAGATTAAAACACAAAGCAAAACACAAAACAGCACCAATTTCTTTCTCCTCCGTCTTCTCAATCTCATGGAGGGAAGGCTGGTTCTCCCGGAGGTCCCAGCCACCTCGGCACACGGGGCGCTTTCACCTTTTCATTTCCAGGAAGCAGGCCCGGCGTCTCTCAGGCGTATCCGAATCGCCGGCGCCCCCATTCCCGCACTTTGGGGCCCTTACGAAGGGAAGTAAGGGCTCCGCGACCAAAACCACCGCGATATGATACCGAGAGTCAGTAGCCGACCAGGCAGCTAAGATGGCGGCCGAGCGTCTAACACCTCGGGCCCCGCGTGAGCAGCGTGGAGACGCCCGAGAATCGCGCAGTCGCGTCCCAGCTCCCGCGAGATTTCACCCCGCGGTGGGCGAGGCAGGTGATTCAACTCATGAACCCTCCGCGCATGCGGGGCGTCCCAGAAAAATGTATACACACTTTGAATGACTCGAATGTCAGTGTTTATGTTTATTTATTCATTTTTTAAAAAATTTTTTTTATTGATTCCAGAGAGGAAGGGAAAGGGAGAGAGAGAAACATCAATGATGAGAGAGAAACATGGATCAGCTGCCTCCTGCACGCCCCCTACTGGGGATCAAACACGCAACCCAGGGATATGCCTTGACCGGGAATCGAACCGTGACCTCCTGGTTCGATGCTCAACTACTGAGCCACACCAGCTAGGGCTAAAGTTGGTGTTTACTCACTTGCAGTTCGTTTTGAAAGTTTGGAAGGAATCTACGGAAATGAATAGATTTGTTGTGTCGACACCTTTTTTCAAAGGATGACCGTTCTGGGGTCCAGGCACTGCTGATAACGCAAAGCCGTGGCATCGCGAACCTCAAGATTAATTTCGTTAGGTATCTGAGTGCCCTCCATTCGTGGATTGTTCTGGTTCTTGTGTGTGTGTGTGTGTTTTCAAAAATATGTTTTTATTGATTTTTTAGAGAATGAGGAAGGGCAAGGGATAGAGAGAGAAACAGCAATGAGAGAGAAACATCATGGATCAGCCGCCTCCTGCATGCCCTACAGGGGATCAAGCCCACAACCCCAGCATGTGCCCTGACCGGGAATCGAACTGGTGGCTTTTTAATTTTTTTTTTTGTTAATCCTCACTCGAGGCTATTTTTCCATTGATTTTTAGAGAGAGTGGAAGGAAGGGGGAGAGACACAGAGAAAGAAACATCGATGTGAGAGAGACACGTCGACTGGCTGCCTCCTGTATGCGCCCGGCCAAAGCTGAGATGGAGCCTAGCACCTCGGTACCTGCCCTTGACGGGAATAGAACCTGGGACCCTTCAATCCACAGGCCGGTGCTCTAACCACTGAACCACGCCGGCCCAGCCAGGCCGGTTCTCTTGGTCAGTGCTTGGCCCGCAGTCTCGCCAACAGCCAGGGCCAACCAGGACGGCATAACCGTGTCAACGATCCGGTTTCCTAAGGCCCCAGGCACACACACATCCAAGCAAGCCCCGGTCATGTTCCCTCCACACCAGCGGTTCTCAACCTGTGGGCCGCGACCCCTTTGGCGGTCGAACGACCCTTTCACAGGGGTTGCCTAAATACATCCTGCATTTCAGATATTTACATGATGATTCATCACAGAAGCAACATGACAGTGATGAAGTAACAACGAAAATCATTTTATGGTTGGGGGTTACCACAACCTGAGGAACTGTATTAAAGGGTCACGGCATGAGGAAGGTTGAGAACCACTGCTCCACACGGTGGTAGCCGGACAGACATACAGACACCCCGCCTCCCCTGGGACCCTCATCCTGACCGCATTGAAGAAGAATCCATAGGAAGGGAACCTTTATTCTCTCCAAGGCACCAAACTGAAAAGTTAAAAGGCGCCGGATGTCATTGGCAGACGACAATAATGTGTCTGCAATTGCCAACAGGCTTTGCTTTGATTGCTGCGCCCTCTCTTCCTGCCTTTATGAACGCGAGGCCAACGCCTCCAACTAACGAGAGTCACGACAGAGCGTGATGGCCAGACGCCCCGTGCTAATGGCTCTTCTTTATCTGCTTTGTTCTCTCTCTCTTCCCTTTTTTCCCTTTTAGCAATGAATTGATTAGGGCCTGACATGAGGGAAATGCAGCATCTGTCAACTCCCTAGAAATACAGACGAGGGTGTTTTTTTTTGTGTGTGTGTGTGTGTGTGTTTCTTCCCCTGTTTCTCCGGCATTTGTTGCAATGCCCGGTGGATGGATTCAGAAAGGAGCTGAGAAGTCAGGGCGATAAACACCACGGAGCACAAACATAAAAAATTTACCCTTCGTCCCCTGGGCTCGTCGGAGGGCTACCTCGCTGCAGCCTCATCTCTGTTTTTTACTGGAGGCGGATTGCAGATGGATGCATGAGTCCGAGGGAGAGGCATGGTCAAGATGCTACAGTTGAGTGGGCACAAGCGAGGTGATGAAGCACGCTTTTGGGGGGGGGGGGAGCTCACACGTCATGTCCTGCTCGTACAGACAGACACACCGGCGTGCGAGACTCACACCGGCTCTGAAATCACCTGCTATCTCACGGAGTAAAGCCACTGCTCTCTCTCTGCTACCTTCTCAAGCTCCAATCGGTCTCTGTCTTATTCAACAGCTTTAAGTTCAGCAAATACGTGGCTGAGCGTCAACTTAGGAACCAGGAGGTCAGGGTTCGATTCCCGGTCAGGGCACATGCCCGGGTTGCGGGCTCCATCCCTAGAGGGGGGTGTGCAGGAGGCGGCCGATCCATGATTCCCTCTCATCACTGGTGTTTCTATCTCTCTCTCTCCCTCTCCCTTCCTCTCTCTGAAATCAATAAAAACATTTTTTAAAAAATTTTATTGATTTTTTTGGGGGGGTGGAGAGGGAGAAAGAGAGAAACATCGATTTGTTGTTCCAGTTATGTATGCATTCATTGGTTGATTCTTGTATGTGCCCTGATTCAACTGGTAACCTTAGGGCAGCGGTTCTCAACCTTCCTAATGCCGTGACCCTTTAATACAGTTCCTCATGCTGTGGTGACCCCCAATTTCATTGTTACAAATTGAACATCATGAAAGCATCGTGATTCATCACAAAAACAGTATGTAATTATCTATATGTTTTCCGATGGTCTTAGGCGACCCCTGTGAAAGGGTCGTTCGACCCCCAAAGGGGTCTCGACCCACAGGTTGAGAACCGCTGCTCTAGAGGGAGCCAACCCTTGATTCTGGTTGTTTCATGAACTGTGAGAGAATACATCTCTGTGGTCTTAAGCCACGCAGCCTGTGGTCATTTACAGCCCACTTAGCTCACACAGAAATCTTGCGTGGTCAGTGGCAGAGCAGGGAATTGAACCTGGGTCCCTTGATGAGTCATCCCACTCTCTCCCACTTGACTTCCCCAAGTTATGCAGCCGGGAGGCCGTCCTTGCTTGGCACGTTGTAACAGCACAGAACACTGTCAAAAGCAGAGCTCCAGGGCCTACGGCAACCGGCAAGCCGGGCTGTTACCTTTGGCCACAGGATCGCGTCTTCTTGTGCCCAGTGCGCCTAAGGGGACCTCATGCCAAGGGGGCTCGAAGGTGACTCCAAATGGAAAGAGTTGGAAATGCCAGGGAAGAAGGAGGGAAAAAAAAAAAAAAAAAGAAAGACACACGCAGAGGAACTTGGTAGCAGCAGCAATGAGAGCAGAATCATGGACCGGCTGCCTCCTGCACGCCCCCTACTGGGGATGGAGCCCGCAACCCAGGCATGTGCGCTGACCGGGAATCGAACCGTGACCTCCTGGTTCGTAGGCCGATGCTCAACCACTGAGCCACACCGGCTAGGGCCAAAGCAGAGCCATCTGAAAACAGCTGATATTTTTACATGCTTTACTTTCAACCTGTGACTTACCTTGTGCGAAGGACCTTCGCATACGTATCCAGCATCCACTGAACCCTAATAACAATATGCAAATCAGAGCCTAGGACACTGTCAATCAATTTGCTGTGAACCAATGAGAGCCCACTGCTTATCACCACTCCTCAGAATAAGTATTGGATCAGGGCTGATGCTTATCAAATGGGAGCCGATCTGCGGGGGAGGGGAAAGATACCTGGATGTTGGATAACGGAAGAAATTGCTGGCAATGGTGGAGACTGACCGCTTACTAGGTCATCAGGGAACATGATGACATCACTGCTTACTCACACTTACCAAAGGAACTTACCGATTTGCCAAATCATTATATATATGACCACTTATCCATCCATTCATCCAATTTCTAAAGGATTTGAGGGGCTTAGAAGAATGCATAAGTCAATTCCAAAGAAAAAGTAAAAGCCGACACGGTGTCATTTAGAATAGGAGATGGAGAGCAGGACGGAAAAGTCTAAATACAGAGGAAATCCGAACCCACTCCGTTACGCTGCCTCACGGAAAACTTGCCCCCGGGTTCGACGCCAGCTCAAATGAAAATGGAAACAACTTCGGGGACGCGACCCGCGTCGTCTTTACAGAGAAAGTACACCAGGGGATTAGGGGAAGGACACACGACGCTACAGCAGAGGAGACAACACGAGGCTAGTTCTGCCCTGTGTAACTCCGGCTCGGAGACGACGCCAGAAGTCACTTCAGCCTTAAACCGTTCTCCGTTTCCTTTCCGTGATTACTCCAAAATAAGTCATTTTCTTTTTCCCGCAGCCATTCGTCATTCATCAGCACCTCTCCAGAATCATGCTGAGTCATAGACTCTTCGCAATGAAGGAGACACTACAGTTCATCTATTTCAACCTCTCGTTCAAAGCACGAATATTAAACGCCGGCCCCAACGTATACCGGCAATGCTAACCGCCGCTTCAAAGCATTCAAGAGCGAGACACTCGTACATTTTCAAGGCCATCTGCTCCATTTGCATCGTTCTGGCTCATCCCAAATTCATCCTCAACCCTGACACTCAACAAGGAGTCATCGTTTCCCGGCCTCTCAGGCAGGTGGCGAAATCCAAGTAGCATTTTTGTATTTAAACCAGAGGCCTGGTGCACAAATTCATGCACCAGTGGGGGTCCCTCAGTCTGGCCTGCAGAATAGGGCTGAAACCAGCTCTCCAACATCCCCCAAGGGGTCCCGGATTGCGAGAGGGCGCAGGCCAGGCCGTGGACCCCACTGGTGCACGATCGGGGCCAGGGAGGGGTGTGGGAGGTTGGCCAGCCAGGGAAGGACTGTGGGAGGGCTCCAGGGCATGTCCGGCCTGTCTCCCTCAGTCCTGATCGGCTGGACCCCAGCAGCAGGCTAATCTACCGGTTGGAGCATCTGCCCCCTGGTGGTCAGTGCACATCATAGCGAGCGGTTGAGCAGCCTTAGCATATCATTAGCATATTATGCTTTGATTGGTTGAACGGATGACCGGACACTTAGCATATTAGGCTTTTATTATATAGGATACGACGAGTGGGTCTCCATAAGTCATCTCACAATCATATTCCTGGGAGAGAGGCTGCCGTGTTTTACATCGGCCCCTCATTTATGAGATGGTCAGGGCAGTGTTCCAAAGAGCGGGGGCATGTCCATAGAAATAAATACCACAAAAGACGGGTCCCTAACTCAGGCAAAGGTCGCTAAGGATACAACCTGTGCTGCTAGCTGGAATATACATCACCCCTCTCGTGGATGGGAATAGTGACATATACTCACGCTGCTCTCCAGTTCTCGTGAGCGAGTCACTGTGGCACCTGTGTTGTTGCTAACACTGTTTTTGTACTTGGTTCAAACAGGCAAAGTAGAAGAGGCTGTACTTTCCATTAAGGCTACTGAGACCTACGGGGTTGACCCCGAGCCTCTGGATTTGTATTCTTGGCAATCAAAGTTCCTGTGTGCAAACATCTTCTTTTTTTTTAATTGATTTCAGAAAGGAAGGGAGAGGGAGAGAGAAAGAGAAACATGGATTGGCTGCCTCCTGCACATCCCCTACTGGGGATTGAGCCTGCAACCCGGGCATTTGTCCTTGACTGGAATCGAACCTGGGACCCTTCAGTCCACAGGCCGACGCTCTATCCACTGAGGCAAACCGGCTAGGGCCAAAACATCTTATAGGAAATATATTTTTTAAAGATTTTATTGATTTCAGAGAGAGAGAGAGAGAGAGAGAGAGAGAGAGAGAAACATCGATGCAACAGAGAATCACAGATTGGCTGCCTCCTGCACGCCCCCTACTGGGGATGAAGCTCATAACCTGGGCATGTGCCCCAACTGGGAATCAAACCGTGACCTCCCGGTTCATGGGTCGATGCTCGACCACACCGCTGGGCTTACAGGAACTATTCACTGTTGGTTGATCACATTGGTAATAACACTGGTCTGTTGCGGTCCATCCAGAGTTTTAAATGCCCGGCCGGTGTGGCTCAGTGGACTAGGCTGTGCCAGTATATAAGTAAAAGCCCTAAATATTTCTTCATACACCTTGTACTTGAGCGATCTCTTTTTTCTTGCAACCAAACGCACGCAGCGCTCGCCAATTATACGCATTAAGTTCCTTTTTTGATATTTTGCCCGGGATTACATTTTGCTAAGATCTTTTTTAGACACAAATTGGCCATGTAACATAATAACTGCTTGTCCCGGCTTCGCAACACCTGAAAATTCCATCAACATGAGGCCATGTGGTGTATGTAATTAAGGAGCATGGATTTAGTGCCCGGATTCTAATTAGAACACGGCTTAAAATCTAATCCCACCGCAGACCGGTTGTGTAGCATTTGGAATGCCCCTTACATTTTTTCCCATGTTGCTATTTTTAAAAAATTAATACATTTTTATTGATTTCAGAGAGGAAGAGAGAGAGAGAAACATCAATGATGAGAGAGAATCATTCATGGGCTGCCTCCTGCACACTCCCTCCTGGGAATCGAGCCCACAACCCAGGCCTGTGCCCTGACCGGGAATCGAACCCGTGACCTCCTGGTTCAGAGGCCGATGCTCAACCACGGAGCCACCCCAGCCTGGGCCCGTCTTGGTTTTCACATCAGTAGGCTGGGTATAACAATAACTTAGGCAGATGACAGTGAAGATGAGGAGTAAGTCGTGTTTTGTGTCAGACACTATACTAAATGCTTTATATAGACATATGCTCAGAAAGGTACACTCATCATCCCCATCCCCTTTCTGATGACTACACTGAAGTTTTAAAAGAATAAATAACTTACCCAAAACACCGTCGATACACGACGGAACTAGCTTACAGAAATGCTAACGGCTGCCTGGCTGGCGTGGCTCAGTGGTTGAGGGTTAACCTATGAACCAGGAGGTCACGGTTCTATTCCCGGTCAGGGCACAGGCCCAGGTTGTGGGCTTGATCCCCAGTAGAGGGCGTGCAGGAGGCAGCCGATCCATGTTTCTCTCCCGTCGTTGATGTCTCTCTCTCTCTTCCTCTCTAAAATCAATAAAAATCTATTTTTAAAAAGAAAGGATGAATAAAGAATGAATTTGATCCAATAGATGGACTTTGCTATGTGTTTGTTTGTTTGTTTTTTTTTAATATATTTTTATTGATTTCAGAGAGGAAGGGAGAAGGAAACAGATAGAAACATCAATGATGAGAGAGAATCATGGATCGGCTGCCTCCTGCACACCCCCTACTGGGGATGGAGCCCACAACCCAGGCCTGTGCCCTCGGCCGGAATCGAACCTGGGACCCTTCAGTCCGCAGGCTGACACTCTATCCACTGAGCCAAGCTGGCCAGGGCTGCTACGTGTTTTGAGTTTTCGATATAATAGCCCCTGTCCCAAACTTCAGCTTAAAACTAAGGTGAGCCGCCTAATCAACAGCTTATCTAACTAATAACATGATCATACATTTATAGGAACATATCCAATTCCGCCTCCTAACCACAGGGTTCAAAGTCCTCTGAAAAGAGTCTCTTCTCATTTACATTCAGGGAGCGCGGACATAGAGAGGGAATTGCTGCTTCGTTTTAAAAATAGAAACCTGGGAGGGTGCTCCATTGGAGTGCAGGCCTGGCAGAGAATATTAAAACACCGACTGGAGCCCGGCCGGCATAGCTCAGGGGTTGAGCGTTGACCAACTTATGGACCAGGAGGTCACTGGTTCGATTCCCGGTCAGGGCACGTGCCCGGCTTGTGGGCTCGATCCCCAGTAGGGGGCGTGCAGGAGGCAGCCCATCCATGATCCTCATCAGTTTTTATCTCTCTCTCCCTTCCTCTTTGAAATCAATAAAAATATATTTTTACAAAAAAAACATTGGCTGGAGGAATGGAACCATCGCCCACTCCTCACTGTCAGGGAAGGGACTGGGGTCTGTGTTGTGGGGTTCACTCCATTTCAAGAAGGGTCCCAGGTTTGATTCTGGTCAAGGGCATGTACCTTGGTTGCGGGCACATCCCCAGTAGGGGGTGTGCAGGAGGCAGCTGATCGATGTTTCTAACTCTTTATCCCTCTCCCTTCCTCTCTGTAAAAAAGTCAAAATATATATTTATTTTTTAAAATGATGAGAGAGAATTATGGGCCGGCTGCCTCCTGCACGCTCTCACTGGGCAGGTGCCCTGACCAGGAATCGAACCGTGACCTCCCGGTTCACGGGTCGATGCTCAACCACTGAACCACACCACAGCCGGACCTGGCGTTGTTTTTTAAACAAGTAACTGGCCCCTTTCCATCGAGAGGCAGCCAGCGAGAGAGACACAAGTCTATGTCCTGAACGTCTTAGAGACGCAATATTCCAGGCTGATTTCCCCCCCAACCCTGTGGGTGTTAAATACCAAGAGCGTGAGCAGATCCCTGACCACGTGCCCTCCAAGGACACTCAGATCTGCCTTTGACCTGGGAACCAGCTGGAGGCACAGAGGCAAGCCGCTTGAGGCCCCGCCAGGACGCCGAAGGGTGAGGTCTTTTGACACCCAGTCCCACGCCCCTCCAACGACCTCCTCCTTCTTCTCCTGCATCCCCCTGGTTGTGGGTAAGGACGACTCATTCCGTGGACCACCTCAGCCGGATAATTCATTCATCAAACAGCAAAGCCTTTCGGGCCACCGGTCCGACTCACCGGCCGTGGCACCGAAGGAATGGCTCCAGGCGGGCGGATCGGTAGCTCCGTGTCCAGATGCAGAGTGAGATCATTTTCATCACCTGTCACTCCCCCCCCCCCCCCCGGAGAGCTCACAGATTTCTACAAGCACGGGCGTGTGCAGGTGCCAAGGGTCTCCGGGGCCGTCCCAGGAAGGGAGTGGGAGCCAACGCCGTGAGCTTTGACGCTGGCGAATCCCAGGTCTTCTCGGGGTTGAATGGAAGTCAGCAAGGAGCCCTCTGTCCGTTTGCCCAGCACGTTCCAGAAAGGTCTATCCTGCCAGGACGTTCCCTTATTTATGCTCCTCTCCCGGGGCGGTGGGGAGGGCGGTGGGACAGCCCATCTCCAGCTGCTCATGCAGCTGATAGAGCTGCAGGGAGGAGTGATGGATACCAGCGCTTTCCCTTCACACTAGCGCCTGAGTCTCACAGCCACTCACCTCGGGGAGCCCCGGGTGCCCTGGTGACGGCAAGATGACAGACGGAGCCGCTGACGGAGATGAGCGCGGATGATAGAGAAACACGGCACGTATTTTCATCGGCAACATCTACACAGGGACCTACACCCTCGCCTTGAGGATGCGCAGGGCATGTGTCCGTATACTCTACTCGTTGTAAAACGTTCCCACGCCCGTAGCAGGACGGGGCGGCGGCTCCGTAAGAGCTGGGGCGGGGGGGGGGGTGCGTGTCCAGGGGGGCTCCCTGCCGCTGGCTGGCCAGGGCAGAGGACTGACAAGCGAGATCAGCACAGACAGCTTCCAGGATCGATGCAGGCTGTGCTGCCCATGAGAGCAGTCCCTGAGCTAGTTCTGCAAACTCAGGGAGCGGGGCCAGAGAGCCTCCCCTCCCCGCCCCCCCGCCCCCCCCCAGCTCCCCCTTAGAGTGCACCGTGCGGGGCAGAAAGCGTGGGCACCCCGCGGCCTCACCTACCTGGTAGGGGCCCTGGTTGCAGCCGCAGTAGCTACTCTCCATGGTGTAGCTCCTGGCCACCCCCATCTCTCTCCACACCACGACCCGGGCGGTGGAGGCGCGAGATTTCTCCACCAGGAAACTGCAGCTGCTCATGGTGAAGGCGGGGGCGAGCTGGTCCAGGATTCTGGGAAGAGTCTACAGTAAAAAAAATAATAATAATAACAACAATAATAATAATAAAAAATAAATGGTGATGAGCTGCAGGTGGTTGGGGGTAGGCATCGTAAAACCTGATGTCTCAACATCTCTTTCGCATCTCAATATGTCAAACACAGAATGTACGCTGCTACGAATTCTGTATCAACCCTGAGAAATGGACATTATTTTTTTTTTTAAATTGATGTCAGAGAGGAAGGGAGAGGGAGAGAGAGAGAAACATTCATGATGAGAGAGAATCATGGATCAGCTGCCTTCCGCACGCCCCCTGCTGGGGATGGAGCCCGCAAGCTGGGCATGTGCCCTTGACCGGAATTGAACCTGGGACCCTTCAGTCGGCAGGCCGATGCTCTATCCACGGAGCCACGCCAGCCAGGGCTGGACACCATTTTTAAAGTCATTTTAAAGATGAGGCGATGGAGGCTTAGAGTTCTTCTTTCTCTTCTTCATCTAACTGAAGGGTGGTCACGTCTGCTAACTATTTCCAGAAGCCAAACATGGGTGCATTGATTCTCTACTGTTCGTACATTTTTGTTGTATAGATTTCATTTGAGCTTTTTTTTTTCTTTCTTTCTATCAAGATAGGCCACTTCAGCTCTAGCCGGTTTGGCTCAGTGGATAGAGCATCTGCCGGCAGACGGAAGGGTCCTGGGTTCAATTCCGGTCAAGGGCACATGCCAGGGTTGCAGGCTCCATCCCCATTGGGGGTGCGTGCAAGAGGCAACGGAGCCATGATTCTCTCAACCCTGATGCTTCTAGCTCCCTCTCTCTCTCTCTCTCCCTTCCTCTCTGAAATCAATAAAAACATATTTTTTTAAAAAGGAAAGACAGGCCACTTCAAACCTACCCTGTAGCTGACATCTTCCGAGACAGCGGGTGCGCCCACGGCGGACTCCGCCTGCCACAGGGTCTCCTTGATGCTGCAACCGTAGACAAATACGTTCTTCTTCTGGGAGTGGCCGTGGAAGTCACAGAAGACCTACAATGGCCAAGCGAAGGAAGCGGTAAACCCAGGGCACGTCTATTGGTGTCTAAAACGTTTAACGTGTCAACTTTTCTCCGGTCGATACTGTTTAGGTAGCAGAACCAGGCACATTAACATCACCGGCGACGTCCATAAGAGTTGTACGGGTCAAGTCCTGGGGGGAACAGTTAGATTGGAAGGGGTTTAGCATTGAAGAGGGGATGACGGAATACACTGCGGTGGGGGAGGACACAGGGTTAAAACGAGAAGAGGGAATAGGAACAAAAGCTTTTTAAAAAAACAACGATGAGAGCCCTGGCCGGTTTGGCTCAGTGGATAGAGCGTCGGCCCTCGGACTGAAGGGCCCCAGGTTTGATTCCGGTCAAGGGCATGTACCTGGGTTGTGGGCACATCCCCAGTGGGGAGTGTGCAGGAGGCAGCTGATCGATGTTTCTCTCTCATCGATGTTTCTAACTCTCTATCCCTCTCCCTTCCTGTCTGTGAAAAATCAATAAAATATATATTTTTTAAAAATTATGAGAGCCCGGCCAGTGTGGCTCAGTGGTTGAATGTGGACCCATGAACCAGGAAGTCACGGTTCGATTCCCAGTCAGGGCACATGCCTGGGTTGCAGGCTTCATCCCCAGTAGGGGGCGTGCAGGTGGCAGCCGATCCATGATTCTCTCTCGTCATTGATGTTTCTCTCCCTCTCTCTGAAATCAATAAAATAAAAAAAAACCCACACACCACACACACACACACAAATTGTTTGGGGAATAATTCTCCACCAACCTTCCTCTCTTACCCCTAAGTTCCTCTCCATGAATTGAACACCTACCATTCACAGCACAAGTGTGCAAACAAATCAAGACTGTTTCTTAGCAACAGCTTTCTCCAGGAAGCTGGAAGCTATGCCTATATGCTGACAGGTGCTCCTTTAAGGCTGAACTCAAACGGAAAAAAAGAGGTTTTTGTGTGTGTGTGTGTTTCCCCATCCGCGCAGACGCTGAGAGCCGAGATAAATGACAAATGACAGGCCTATTTGCCCGCGGGAGAGACCGCCGCTCTGCCCCGGCAGGTCTAGCCGCCTCTGGAGAGGGAGACGTTGTTCTACGTGCGGATCAGATGACATTCTCTAAAGTAAGTGCTTGTTAATTATAACAAGCATGTGTTCCTCTGCATGGAAGGGGGCAATTACAAGACAAATTACCAAGTTATTTCTGGGGAGAAAGGTTTTTTTCTTTCCCTCTGGAAGGTGGAACACATATTTCCTTTCTGTGAAATTCTGTGCGGGGGACATCGAACGTGAGCAGTCCAGTACCCACAGGTGAACCGGTGATCTTAGGCGGCTCATTCATCAACTGGTTCAACAAATATTTTTTAAAAAATATACTTTTTATTGACTTCAGAGAGGAAAGGGGAGGGAGGGGGGAGAGAAAGAGAGAGAGAGAGAGAAACATCAATGATGAGAGAGAACCATGGATTGGCTGCCTCCCGCACACCGCCTACTGGGGATGGAGCCCACAATCCGGGCATGTGCCCTGACGGAGAATCAAACCGTGACCTCCTGGTTCATAGGTCGATGCTCACTCACGGAGCCATGCTGGCTGGGCAGTTCAACAAATATTTATTGTATCCCTGTGTGTGGCAGAAAAAAATTAAAATTGGAATATAACATATTTCTGCCCTTGATACTACTGCCAACAATAGTTACTAGGTGTATCAGTTAATAATGCGGATTTTTTTCACTAGATGGAGTTACACATATGCTGATATGTATGTGATTTGATATGTATGCTATTTTGTTATATTGACAACAAGCTTCAAAACTTCATACATCAAATTTGCTGAAGGTGTTATCATAGATATTTTTACGCTTAAAAATGTCGAATTTCGTGCCAAAAAAAGAGCATTTGCGGGAAGTTTTAACTCGTTACTTTATTTTGAAGAAAAGTGCTGCTGAAAGTGATCGTATACTTCGGGAAGCGTATGGTGAACATGCTTCATCTCAAGATACCTGTGAACGCTGGTGTAAACACTTTAAAAGTGAGGATTTCAATGTGAAAGACATTGAAAGAACGTCCAGGTCAACCGAAAAAGTTTGAAGACCAACAATTACAAACATTTATTGGATGAAGATGCGTGTCAAAATCAAAAACAACTTGCAGAAAGATTAAACGTTGCTCAGCAAACAATTTCCGACAGTTTACAAGCAATGGGAAAGATTTCAAAGGAAGGAAAATGGGTGCCCCATCAAGTGACGGAAAGACAAATGGAAAACCGAAAAGTCATCATTAAAATGTTGCTTCAACAGCACGAGAGAAAGTCTTTTTTGCATCGCATTGTGACTGGCGATGAAAAGTGGATTTATGTTGAGAATCCCTAATGCACAAAATCATGGGGTGATCCAGGTCAGCCATCAACATCGCCTGCAAGGCCAAATCGCTTCGGAAAGAAGACAATGCTCTGTGTTTGGTGGGATCAGGAAGGTGTGGTGTATCATGAGCTTCTAAAAACAGGCAAAACCGTCAATACCGATCGCTACCGAAAAGAAATGATCAATTTGAACCAGGCTTTGATTGTAAAACGGCCAGAATGGGCCAGAAGATACGACAAAGTAATTTTGCTTCATGATGACGCACCATCACACACTTCAGAACCAGTTAAAGACACGTTAAAAGATCTTGCCTGGGAAGTATTAAGCATAAAAATATCTGTGATGTTAACACCTTCAGCCAATTTGGCATATGAAGTTTTGAAGCTTGCTGTCAATATAACAAAACAGCATATATATCAACATATGTGTAACTCCATCCACTGGAAAAAATCCGCATTAGTAACTGGTACACCTAGTACTCAACGGAAGATTTATGATACTTTCTTGACTGTGCTAAAAACTTAATATAGATGATCTCATTAAGAAGTGGGTGCTGCTCGCATCCCCACTGAGTAGCTGAGAAAAACTGAATTTCAGCCCTAACCGGTTTGGTTCAGTGGATAGAGCATTTAGCCTGCGGACTCAAGGGTCCCAGGTTCGATTCCGGTCAAGGGCATGTACCTGGGTTGCGGGCACATCCCCAGTAGGGAGTGTGCAGGAAGCAGCTGATCGATGTTTCTCTCTCATCGATGTTTCTAACTCTCTATCCCTCTCCCTTCCTCTCTGTAAAAAAATCATAAAATATATTTTTAAAAAAACTGAATTTCAGACCAAATCAACCCCTTGCCGGGGTTTGCGCTGCTATTAAGGATGTACGTGAATATCTGAACCCACATTTGCTCTCATCCGGAATCCATCTTTTCAAACGTCTGTCATTTCTCTATTGCCTCTGCCCCCAGCGGTGTGGCTGGGATTGGTGCCCCAAGTCAAGGAATAACGGTTTTGCAGCGAGCGGAGAGTGGAGGTGGAGAAAAGCACGGGTTCTCTGGGAACACATGAGAGCAGGTCGCCCAGGCCCAAGAGCCTCATTCACAGCGCACTCCACCTGAATGGCAGCTGGAAGGCGTGGGGTGCGGGGAGGGAGTGGGGGCCCTGGCGCTCCCCAGGGGGGCTGTCCTAGCCGAGTGCTTCCGCCTGAGAGCTCGCCACACTCCTGGAAAACGAGGCAGAGACCGCTCTGAGGACCTGCAGCCCCGCAGAACAAGGCAATAAACTGGGAGGAACACCGCCCTGGCTGATGTGGCTCAGTGGGTAGAGCACCCACCCACGGACTGAAGGGTCCCAGGTTTGCAGTGGTTCTCAGCCCTGGCTGCACATGAGAATCACCTGGGAATCTTTTTTTAAAAAATCCTGATTTCTGGGCCCCATCCTCCGGAAATTCTGTTTCTTTGTTATGGGGTGAGGCCACGACATGAGTAACAGAGAAACAGAATTTCTGGAGGATGAGGCCCAGAAATCAGGATTTTTAAAAAAAGATTCCCAGGTGATTCTAATGTGCAGCCAAGGTTGAGAACCGCTGCAGGTTCGATTCCCGGTCAAGGGCACATGCCCGGGTTGCAGGCTCCATCCCCCGTGTGGGGGGCCTGCAGGAGGCAGCCAATCAATGATGTTTCTCTCTCACCGATGTTTTGCTCTCTCTCTCTCCCTTCTTCTCTCTCTCTAAAAATCAATAAAAACGTATTTATATATATATATATATATATATATATATATATATATATATATATATATGACGTTTGCTGAGGGAGTAAGGAAGTTAATTCTATAAGCATCAGCGACTAAGTAGATTCAGGGGCTCCAGGTGAGGTCCAACACAGGAATTTCCGGATTAAGCGAATAAACAATATGATTGTGGTTTCCCCCTAAGGCACTGAGCACAGGAAGCAGCGGATTGAAAACCTCCGTTTCTCTTCTGTTGTCCTTCAGCTGGCGTGGTGAGGTTTGACCCCCCCCTTCCCACCCCCACCCCCCCGGCCACCCTGCTTCCCCTGTGTCCGTGTCTTTCTTGGCAAACGCATACAACGGCGTGGACTGGACCGCCATTCTGAAATCAGGCTCTAACACATCCCCCCGCCCCCACCCTTCCCGGTGAATTCTTGTCGGAGCCAAATCCAAGGTTAATTTCATTCCTGCAAACGTGAGCTCCGTCCCTTCCCGCTCAGCCCAGGCTGGGCACAGCCCTATTGCTATGCTCTCCACATGCCTGCCTGTCTCTTCCCCACCCCCATTCCTGGGTCTCATTCCCATTCCCCTGTGAGCTAACGGGACCCCTTTTTCAAGTGGTTCCCCCCTCCTTCCCACACACACCTCCCCAGCTGTGCTGATCCGCAGGGCTCCCCCGCCCCTGTTCACCGCTCAACCCCCCAGCCTGAAGCGGCTGCGTTCCCCACCCCTGACATCTGGGTCTAGTTCCTGCTGCCGGGCTGAAAGCATCTGCATTATTTATGCCACCGCCACAGGAAAATGAGGGCGGCCAGGCTGGAGCTGGGACGAGGCGGATTCCGGGGAATGTGTTAGGAACTGCAGGCCGCAGCCGCCAGGCCTCCAATTAAACCAAGCGAGGCTCCCCAAGGCCCTGCAGACCCCTGCAGACGCGGCCAGCGCACCCACATGCAGTCAAGGCTGAGGGCCGGCTGGCGTGGCTCAGTGGTTGAGCGTGGACCTATGAACCAGGAGGTCAGGGTTCGATTCTAGGACAGGGCACAGGCCTGGGGTTGCGGGCTCCGTCCCCAGTAAGGGGGCGTGCAGGAGGCAGCCGATCCATGATTCTCTCTCATCACTGGTGTTTCTATCTCTCTCTCCCTCTCTCGTGGTGGATGGATGGATGGATGGATGGATGGGTGGGTGGGTGGGTGGATGGTTAGATGAAAGAATATGTGACAAATGCCATATTGCTCATAAACTGAATGACTTGTCTGGCCCTTTGCAACCCCATCAGGATCAGTGTCCTGCTTTCTTTCACTGTCTCACAGTCCCATCTGTCCTGGGAGTTCCTGTGATATTACCCGCCAAAGGGGACACGCCTGAGTACCACCTAGACCAGTGGAACCCCAGGCTACCGGACATGGCTTCCCAACGCTTCAGGAATATTTGCATCCATCAGAGGCACTGTTCATCCCCAGCCAGGCAGCCCTAGAGCCAGCTTTTTTGCTTGTTTGTTTTGTTAATCCTCACCCGAGGATATTTTTTTATTATTATATATTTTTATTGACTTCAGAGAGGAAGGGAAAGGGAGAAAGGAAATAGAAACATCAATGAGGAGAAGAGAGAATCATCGATTGGCTGCCTCCTGCACGCCCCCTCCTGGGGATCCAGCAGCAACCCGGGCATGTGCCCTTGACCTGAATCGAACCTGGGACCCTTCGGTCTGCAGGCCGACGCTCTTTCCACTGAGCCACACCAGCCAGGGCTCAGCATTGACGCAGTGGGAATCTTCCAGTCACTGAGTGAGCGGCGGTGTGCGGCCGGCCGTCATCGGGAAGCAGTTAAATACAGCCTCGCAGGTAACCGGGAGGTGACGCTGAGCCCAGCGGCGAACAATGCTAACAGCACAGAGGGCCCGGCCGTGTCTCACCACCTCTCAGATGGTCCCCGGAGGAAGCCCAGTTGGCCGCCGGCGGCCGTCATGTTGACAGTTAATTAACGTGTACTTTATGTTTATAAGCGAGACTTCCGCCTGCCGCGCTGTACAGCGAACGCTCTGCTCTTCCGTGAGAGGCTGTCGGAGCAGAGAGGCGCCCTGTCTGTGATGAGCGGAGGGTGTGGGTCTAACTGGGTGTCGGGGGGGGGCCTCCTTCCCTGGAAACCTCTCTCTTGTCCCAGGGGCCGAGGCTGCCTACCCCCGAGCACACCTGTCCCAGGCCTCGGCCCTGGACTTGCCTCTGGAGGGGAGACAGCCTGGGCCACATGGCTCCTCGGACGGGAGGGGGAGGGCGACATGAAATATTGCACAATTTGGCAAGGATGGAATGGAACAAGGGTTCTTCATATATATATATTATATATATATATATATATATATATATATATATATATATATATATATGTATATGTATATTTAATATATATATATGTATATTTAATATATATATATTTTTACTGATTTTAGGGAGGAAGAGAGGAGAGAGCTACAGAAACATGAGTGATGAGACAGAATCATGGATTGGCTGCCTCCTGCACACCCCCTACTGGGGATTGAGCTCGAAACCCGGGCAAGTGCCCTGACTGGGAATTGAATCGAACAATGACCTCTTGGTTCACGGGTCGATGCTCAACCACTGAGCCATGCTGGTCAGGCTCTTTTTTGTTTTGTTTTGTTTTGTTAATCCTCACCCAAGGATATTTTTCCCATTGATTTCTAGAGAGAGTGGAAGGGAGGGAGGAGGGGAGAGGAGAGAGAGAGAGAGAGAGAGAGAGAGAGAGACATTGATTGGCTGCCTCCTGCATGTGTCCCTACAGGGTTAAGGGAACCTGCAACCAAGGTACGTGCCCTTGGCAGGGAATTGAACCCACGACTCTGTGGTTCACCAGCTGACGCTCTAACCACTGAGCCCTGGCCAGGGCTGAACAAGGATTCCAAAGGGGGAAGATATGCCTTGCTCTCTTTGCAACACAAAACTCAACCAATGGATGCATAACGAAGTGGGACACCAAATTGATGTCTATGTCTCTCTCTCTCAAATTAATCAATACATTTTTTAAAAAATTAAAAAGTGAGAAAAGAGAAGGAACATTGGTACACAGACACAGGAAGCAGCAGCAACAAAGCATTCTTTCCTGGATCCTTCAGCGAGGTCGTGGTCTGCTGACACCTTTAATTTCAGACTTCTAGCCTCCAAAATGCCAGAGAGTGTATTTCTGTTGTTCTAAGGGGTGCATTGTCATGGCAGCCCTAGGAGATGACTTCGGCCCCTATTCCAGCTTGGCATGCACACTTCTTCGGCTTGTGTCTGGTTTTCTTGCCTTAACACAGGGAGTGGGGAACCTTTTTTTTGGCCAAGGGCCATTTATTTAAATATATGTTTCTATTGATTTCAGAGAGAGGAAGAAAGACAGAGAGAAACATCAATGATGAGAGAGAATCCCTGATTGGCTGCCTCCTGCATGCCCCCTACTGGGGATGGAGCCCTTAACCCAGGCATGTGCTCTGACCGGATTGGAACCAGGGACTTCCTGGTCTCTAGGCTGATACTCAACCACTGAGCCACACCGGCCGGGCCATTTGGGTATTTCTAACACCATTCACAGGCTGCACACATTTATCAACCGAAAAACTAGCCTGCTGTGTTTGGTCCACATTCAATTAACTCGCCCCTGACCAAATGCTTTCTCGGGCCTTATCCGGCCCTCGGGCCGGACGTCCCCCACCCCTGCCGTCACAGAAAGCAGTGGGCCTCCCGGGAGGCGGAGGGAGGCAGCCTAGAACACGGAGGCCGAGGACTCACCACGGGGCTGCGGCCGGCGCTGTGCAGGTAGTAGAGCAGGCCCTTGGCGTGGTAGATGGTTGGCTGGAGCTGCGCGCTGGGCGCCAGCCACTGCCGGTTCAAGTCCTCCCCCCGCAGGGAGCATCTGTGACTGCGGGGACAAACAAAGACGCATTTAGGAGAAAATCACTTGAGAAAATTACCGTCAACAAGGCCTGCAATTAAACCGAGGAAGCCAGCTTCCCTCGGGCTCCTGCCCAGTTGCCATCCATTGCAGAAGGTCCTTCAAATTCCGGAAGTGTCCTGATTACCCTCACGGCCCACAAAAGGCCCGGGCACCCTGTTTAACTGGGTATTGGGTCATCACATTTGTTTAAAATATATTTTTATTGATTTCAGAGAGGAAGGGAGAAGGAGGGAGAGAGAGACATCCGTTTTGAGAGAGAATCACGGATCGGCTGCCTCCTGCACACCCCCTATTGGGGATCGAGCCCGCAACCTGAGCATGTGCCCTGACCAGGAATCGAACCCGGACCCTTCAGTCCACAAGCTGACACTCTAGCCACTAAGCCAAAGCAGCTAAGGCCAGAGTATTTTATTTTTAAATATATTTTTCATTGATTTCAGAGAGGAAGGGAGAGGGAGAGACAGACAGAAACATCGATGACGAGAGAGAATCATGGATCGGCTGCCTCCCGCACGCCCCACACTGGGGATGGAGCCCGCAACCCAGGCCTGTGCCCTGGCCGGGAATCATGGGCTCAACCACTGAGCCATGTTGGCGGGTTATCAAAGTTGCTTGTTTTGTTAATCCTCACCCGAGGCTAATTTCCCATTGATTTTTAGAGAGACTGGAAGGGAGGGGAAGAGAGAGAGAGAAACATTGATGCGGGAGAGACACACCAATTGGTTGCCTCCTGCATATGACCCAACCACGGCCAGGGATGGAGTTTGCAATTGAGATACATGCCCTTGACCGGAATCGAACCCGGGACCCTTCCGTCTGGGGGCCAATGCTCGATCCGCTGAGCCAAACCGGCCAGGGCGGGTCATCAAACGTTTAAAACAAAGCTCAGGACCTGCAGTTCCCCACTCTGTACATCCACAGGGAAAGAACGCATTTTGAGAATTTCTCTTGACTCTGAGAGCTTCGGTTCTACAAATAAGTCGAGCTCCATCGATTCTGCTGGGCGGCTTAGAAATGATGTTCCCAGCTGGGCCCCGATCTCTGCCGGGTGGATATGACTGCACCCCCGTGAAGACACCGAAGCTTAAAAATGACTGAATAAAAATGGCCCAAGATGGTATCGCCAGGAACTAAGCGTGACACCCGACCAAGCCTGTCTGCCTCTGCAAAACCACGAGGCCTCTTTCTCCGATCACGTGGCTTCCTCCCCATCCTTGTAGGTGACGGGGCAAGCTTGACATCTACCGGGACAGCCACAGTCTCTCTTCCGAAGACATCGTCAGGGAGTATTAGCGCCGGAAATGCGCTCGAGAGCGTACACTCCCCTCAGCTGGGAGATGGAGATGGGCACGGTGGAAAGTGGCGAGTTATTTTACAAACGCAACCCCCCTGGCTGGGGACAGCGATGACCGCAGTGCAGACAAGGAAGGAAACCGAGATGCTAAGCTGCAGGTAAGGACATCCTACCAGCTCATGGTCACCAGCAGGTGCGGCCCACGCTCAGGGGCGGCTCCTGACGGTCCTGCTAAGTAAGGTGCCATTTGCTCAGTGGGTCGGGTGAGGGAGGTGCCCCCTACTGGAAGAGGCAGGATGCCATCTGCATCTTCTAGTCCTTTCCCGCCCCCTCCCCCCACCCCCTGCTGCTCTTGTTCTTCCATACCCCAGCCCCATCACATGGCTCACAGCTCCCTCTGAGCAGCCGTGTCTGTGGTCCTGGTATCAGGACTCCCTCAGCTCCATGCCTTCTCGCCTGTTCAACCCTGAGGAGGTTAGCTCTGCAGAGAAACTTCCCCTGACCCCCCGCCATTACATTCTGCTCCTCTTTGTTGCAATAGCATCCAGAGATCCCCTTCATCAGAGGTCTCATAATATCATTTTAAATGGGTTTATCTATGTATCTACCTATCCTTTTATTATCTATCTATTCATCCATCTATCCATCCATCATCTATATGTTCATCCATCCATCTACCCACCCATCTATCCATCATCCATCTATCCATCCATTATCCATCTATCCATCATCCATCCACCCAATTATCCATCCATCATCCATCTAGTCATCCATCCATCTACCCACCCACCCATCCATCCACCTACCCTTCCATCCACCCAACTATCCATCCATCCATCCATCTATCATCCATCCACCTATCTTTCCATCCACCCAACTATCCATCCATCCATCCATCCACCTATCCTTCCATCCATCTTTCCATCCATCCATCCATCCACTTATCCATCCATCCATCCCAAAGATTGAAAAGCAATAACCAATACAAATTGCTGATTGGATTCTGGGCTATTAAACAGTGCAAAGGGGAGGCTGGGATCTAAGATTATCTAAGTACATTACCTTCTGCTCCTCTGGGTTGCGATAGCACCCAGAGCTTCCCTTAATCGGAGAAAACGACTTGGAGAGAAACTGGGCCGTTGTGAGACCTCGGGGAGCTGCTAGTTTGGGATAAATTTTGTTGGTTGCGCAGGGGCGGAGGCAGCCCTGTGGTACCCAGGGGTCGTGGGATTTGGGGCGCTCGGGGTTCCATGCATGGCCATGGTTACGGGAGCATCTCGGTGTGAGCACGTGGCGCCCGCCATTCCTCTGTCTCTGCAATGACAGATAATGACAACAGGTGCTGCACCCACCTGGAGTGTTTCCCTGTAAAGCGAGTTTATGTGCGTCCAACCTCCAAACGCATTTGGCACTTTGTGTTAATAACGCGGAGACGCAGGCCGCCAAAGGCACCGCCGCGCCTCTTCCCCGGGGTTTGTTCAGGCATCTGAGGGCGAGACGCGCCCCATTTTATTATCTGCTGAAGCGACAGCTGCTCCCTCCACGTGGGGGGGACGAACAGATGGACAGCTCTGACTGGCTGGCAAGACACGCAGTGCCTGTAACTTCTGAAAAGGGAGTCATCCTTCAAATAGTTTGAAGTCCTGCTTTGCTTATAAAAAAAAATAATAAAGATAAGCATTTTTTCCCCTCTAGAAATTGCAAAGGTCGGGGGGGGGGGGGTTGGGGGGGGTGAGGGGACCACTTCCTTTTGATTTTCATAGGTGTTCTCATTGCCTGTAACTAGTCATCATTAAAAATAAAATGAAAAAAGCCCGGCTAGCATCTCTCAGAGGTTGAGTATTAACCAGTGGACCAGGAGGTCAGGGTTCACTTCCTGGTCAGGGCACATGCCTGCGTTGCAGGCTTGATCCCCAGTAGGGGGTGTGCAGGAGGCAGCCGATCCATGATTCTCTCTCATCACGGATGTTTCTATCTCTCTCTCCCGCTCCCTTCCTCTCCCTCTAAAATCAATACAAACATATTTTAAAAAAACAACAACAGCAACATACGGATGGGTAGGAAACACCTTCAACAATGAGAGAACTATACGAACCGAAAGTAATACTGTTATTGTATCGTCGCTCACAGGTTCCATCTGCTCCCAGTGCCAGCGTGGAAACCCAATCATCAATCAACTCCTGGAACAGACCTGGAAGAGAGGCTGGGCTCGCGGCGCACATCTGGTTCCGATTGCTCACCCACCGGTGAGAAATAGTCCTGCCACAACCGAAAGTCCTCCCGCTAATTCTGACTGTGCATCAGCCCACGTTACCTACGCGGCCAGTGCGAGGCCCCCTCTTCACACCCAGCACCGTGATGGGTGTTGTCGGGCGCTCACACGCAGAAGCGCCTCAAAACAGAATCCCAACGCCTTCAGAGCTCGGCTCTGAGGCCGGCCAACCAGACACCACAAACACGCAAAGGAGATAATAACAGGGATACGGGAGCAATTAATTCTGAATCGGGGGTCAATTAAGAAGAGGAAGGCATAACAGCCATTTATAATGATGAGTTAATGCGCTGCGTCTCCCTGGGATTTTTCTAATTATGAAATGGAGGACTCCATCTCCCGCTAATAGAATTTCCAATGCCCGTAAGATCTTAATGGGGAGGATTTCGGTATAAGCACAGAAGATTGAATGTCGGCGCTCATCTGTGATCGCTCCAGAAACTCCCTGCAAAATGACGGCAAAGGCTTTTTAAAATACTTCCAGATCTTCTATCTTCTTTTCCCTTTTTTTGTTAATCCACACCCAACCGTATTTTTTCCATTGATTTTTAGAGAGAGTGGAAGGGAGAGGGAGAGACAGAGAGAAACATCGATGTGAGAGAGACACAGCGATGGGTTGCCTCCTTCACGTGCCCCGACCAGGGCCGGGGGATCTGCAACCGAGGTACGTGCCCTTGACCGGAATCGAACCCGGGACCCTTCAGTCCGAGGGCCAACGCTCTATCCACTGAGCCAAACCGGCCAGGGCCACGTATAAATCTTCACATAGAGGAAACAGAAGAAGAGATGACAACGGACAAGGAATATCTAAATACTGAGAGATTGAAAGCAGATGGCCCAGTAGTATGGGATTTAACACATCAGCACCCTTCAAATTTATAGGCCGAAAGAAGCAAGTCAATTTACAAGAGGAAAAGACTAGAAATTGGGTGCACCAGACATCTCCGACTATCAGACATGCATCAGTTTTCAACCAGTATTGGCTGCAAAAGGAATCCGATTCTCAGATCCCACCCCCCAGGTTATCGGACTGAGCAGTATTCCTTCCCCTTCTCAAATGACTGACCTATACAAGCCCCACCCACAGGGGCAGTAGGCATAGCTGGACAGGAGGACATACTACAGTGAAATAAAAAGAAACGTTTTTGAAAACTATTACACAGCCCTGGCTGGTATGGCTCAGTGGATAGAGTGTGGGCCTGCGGACTAAAGTGTCCCAGGTTTGATTCCTGGTCAGGGCACATGCCCGGGTTGGGGGCTCGATCCCCAGTGTGGGGCGTGCAAGAGGCAGCCAATCAATGATTTTCTCTCATCATTGATGCTTCTATCTCTCTCTCTTTCTCCCTCTCTCCCTCTCCCTTCCTCTCTGAAATCAATAAAAATACCTTTTTAAAAAATGACAAATTTCCTTCAAAGGAATGGCAACTATATTGTCAGTAGGTTTAGCATTGTTAATAAAAAAATATCTGAGGGCAACCAAGAAGAAATTTCAAAGTGCTGAGGAAAAACAACGGTCAAGTTAAAGTTTTGTATCTAGGTGAAGTATCACTCAGATGAAGATAGAAAATTTCAGGCATAAAATGATTTACGCTTCTCATAAATCAGGACTGAAAGAACAACTACAGGGTGTAATTTAGTACAAAACCAAAAAAAAGCACAAAGAGAGAAAGCGCGATGCCATTGGTAAAGACAAACCGTTGCCAAGTAGAGGGAGAGAACCATCGATGAGAGAGAAACATCGTCGATCGGCTGCCTCCTGCAGGCCCCTACCTCGGGCGTGTGCCCTGACCTGGCATCTCACCGGCCACCCCTTGGTTCCTGGGTGGGCGCTCACCACTGAGCCGCACCGGTCGGGCCGTCCTTTCCTTTCTGGTCACGCACCCTCTTCCTCTTGTCCCTGACCCGCAGCCCTGCTATCAACACCAGTCAGCACCACAGGTTGGGAGCTCAGAGGGGCTGAGCTGCTGTAGGAGTGAGACGCAGAGAGCTTGCTCAGCCTGAAGGCCAACTTCCAAGCAGAAGAAAATCAACTCTAAACGCCGGGAGGCTTTGTTCTTTCCCACGTGGAGGACGCGCGCTCGGAAGGGCCCGTGTAGAGACGGAAGGATGGGTGTCTGACGGGAGGCACGTGTCTGCTGCGAAGGAAGCAGGAAGCCCCCTGCACGCAACGCTTGGGAGAGAAGCTCAAGTAAGATGGATGCTCCCCCGTCACGGGGAGACCCCAAGAGAGAAGGGGATGAGTTGTAGCACTTGCTTGCAGAAAAGGGGGGGCATGTGTGTAGAAAGGAGAAAATAATGGGGGAGGAGGAGAGGGAGGGGGGCATGTCAGGAAGTTGAAGAGAGGAGCCCAGCTGGTGTGACTCAGCAGCTGAGCATCCACCTATGAACCAGGAGGTCACGGTTCCATTCCCGGTCAGGGCACATGCCCGGGTTGCAGGCTTGATCCCTAGTGTGGGGCGTGCAGGAGGCGGCCGATCCAGGATTCTCTGTCATCATGGATGTTTCTATCTCTTTCTCCATCTCCCTTCCTCTCTGAAATCAATAAAAATATATTTTTTTAAAAAAAGTTGAAGAGAGGAAACAAGGGGGTGGGCTTTGAACCGTGCATTTGGCGTTGCAGGCTGTGCTGGATCGGGGGGGGGGGCTGTCTGTGACCCCCACAGATTGCATTCATTCCTGGTTTCCCCTTATCAGCATGTCCTCCTCCAACGCCAACGGATGCGTCTCCCTGGCTGACTCCTCGGTGGGATGTACACGTCTGCTGCCTGGTCAGCTCCTTGCTGAGAAGTAAGCCCAATTTGCAGGCTGGAAATAGACTCCCCGCTTTTGGCAGCCGTGCTGGGGCGAGGAGAAAGGGGAGTGCTTTTTGGGGGGCGGGCGGGCGGGGGAGCGGATGCCTGATTGCTGGGTGACACAGCACAGAACGCCTCTCTCCGGGTGCCGCCCCAGCTGCAGGCTCCGGGCTGCCATTGGGAACCTGTGCGTCTAGTCATTTCCCCATTTGTATACATTTAGGAGCTAAAGTGGCTGCCGGAGCAGGCGGCAGCTGGCTCACCGTCAGCGCCCAGCTGTTGTTTAAGCAGAGGCACCGCAGCCAAAACCGGGGGCCAATGGGACCGGAAACCATGCTGCGGGCTGAATACAGAAGTTCAGGATTAGTTAACCGTGTTTCGTGCTCGCGGCCAGATGCAAACTGCTCAATTAGAAGGAAGCAGAGGGGGGGAAGTTGAGACCCATCCAGACACGCTCAGGAACCCTTGCTTTTTTGAAAGAAAAATATATTTTGCCTGAGCCGGTGTGGCTCAGTGGAGAGAGCGTAGGCCTGCGGACTGAAGGGTCCCTGGTTAGATTGTGGCCAAGGGCACATGCCTGGGCTGTGGGCTCCATCTCCAGTGGGGGGCGTGCAGGAGGCAGCCGATCCATGATTCTCTCTTGTCACTGATGCTTCTCTCTCTCTCTCCCTCTCTCTTCCACTCTGAAATCAATAAATATACACACTGAGTGGCCAGATTATGATGGCCACCCCATCAGTACAATGAAGTGAACTAGTTATGCAAATAATAATAATAAAACCTTGAGAGCATTTGCTTAAGAAGTTTTCAATATTCAGTATTTTTGGAAGTGTCAATGAAGTACTGATGGGGTGGTCATAATAATCTGGCCACTCAGTGTATATTTATATTTTTTAAAAATATATATATTTCTTTATTATATATATGTGTGTGTATATATATGTGTGTGTGTGTATATGTATATATACACATACATATATATTTAACAATACATTTCTTTATTGATTTCAGAGAGGAAGGGAGAGAGAGAGAGAAACATCAATGACAAGAGAGAATCATGGATTGGCTGCCTCCTGCACACCAAACACTGGGGACCGAGCCCACAACCCGGGCATGTGCCCCAATCTGGAATCGAACCGTGACCTCCTGGTTCATGGGTTGATGCTCAACCACTGAGCCACACTGGCCGATCAAGGCGGTTCTTCATGTGAGGTTCATGGCCCCTCCATGTTGGTTAATGGCCTGCAGGGTTTGTTTGTTTGTTTGTTTGTACAAAAATATGTGTGGCTATGCATCTTTCTAGGGTAAAGTCATTGATTCCATGAGATACTCGAAGAGATCCATGATGCCAAAGAAATTAGGGAGCGCGGGTTTGAAACCTGGCCGTGTGAAAAATAATAACACATTTCTCTTAGCTCCACATCGTCATAGATTTTGAAAACGACACTCATGTTGGTGAGCTGTTTACGCAGCCACTGCCTGACAAGGAACGTCAATTATTAAAGAGCAAAATCTCTGACATCAGCACAGTTACTGAGGGGAGAGCGTATCATTCTAATTGTTGCCCCAAGACATACTCAAGCTTTGATTTGACATGGAACGTTACATTTCCCCACAAAATAGCAAATTATCAACCTAATTTGGCAAAGCCGTGCAGGAGCGGCACGCGAAACAGACAAGTAAAAGAGCTACACAGACATGACATGAGAATAGATGATTCTGTAAAGAATATAGGATGGAAAATGTAACAGAGCGTAAGAGAGAACGGGAAAAAAAATACCCTGAATATTAAATTAAGACATCAAAAATAAGATTTCTCTTTTTTTCAGCAACTGTAGACTATGGGACTAAGAAGTATTCACATTTTTTGAGTTTCAATGGTTCAAATACAGTAATAGCTACACGTACAATAACTGAGTGCTTCGTATGTTCCTGGCACCATTGCTAGCAACTTAGACGGATGTCATTTTGTATTTCAATCCTCAGAGGAGGATATGTTTATTGATCTGAGAGAGAGGGAGAGAAACATTGATGTGAGAGAGAGACATCGATCCTCCCGTGTGCACCCCGACCAGGGAGACGGAACCCGTAACCTGGGTATGTGCTCCGACTGGGAATCGAACCCGCAACCTCTTCTGGTGCATGGGACTCTCCAACCAAATGAGCCACCCGGCCAGGGCTGCATGGATTTCCTTTTTTAATTCTCACTTTGAGGAAACGGAGGTACAGATTCAAGTTTAATGCCCCTGCCCAGAGCTACCCAGTTAGGACGTAGCATTTCTACCCAGCTTTCTGACCTCCGAGCCTGTGGTCGCTCAACCAACGTCACATTAGTGCCAGGCCTACACCAAAAACAGCAGCCGGAACCCAGGAACAACCTAAATGATACCAGACAGGAGCAGGGCGAGCACCCTCTGTCGGGGTGGGGAACGCCTGGCCCTCGGGTCGTATAAGGCCCGAGAAATCATCTGGTCTACCCCTGCCAACGCAGTAGGGGCGAGTTAATGAAATGTTTGACTAAAGAGGGCAGGCTACTTTGCTTTTAAAACGCATTCTTTTTAAAAAAATATATATTTATTGACTTCAGAGTGGAAGGGAGAGGGAGATAGAAACATCCATGATGAGAGAGAATCATGGATCGGCTGCCTCCTGCACTCTCCCTACTGGGCATTGAGCCTGCAACCCGGGCATGTGCCCTGACCAGGAATCAAACCGTGACCTCCTGGCTCACAGGTCGGCGCTCAACTGCTGAGCTACGCCCGCCGGGCAGTTTGAGTTTGTTATACACACCAAGAGTCACCCGATGAAACAGGAGAGGGGCTGGCCGAGCAGTTCATTCAGAACAGATTATGGGAAATCATTATTTTTTTATCCGATGCAGAGTTAATCTGTCAGAGGGATTAGACAGTCATTGTGCACTGGGCTGGCACCTGTGGCCGGCTGCACTCTGGGGACAAACCACGGCTCGGCCCATCCATCTCCATGAGTCTGGGCAGGAGCCGATAATAATAATAGTAATTAATAACCCCGCGTGTTCTCGTGCGCCCTTTAACGGGGATCTCAGAGTCTTCTTACAAACACAAATTCATTAAGCCTCAAACCACCCCTGGGCATTCTGGAAGGGCCGGAAGGTTCGCACTGTTATTATTTTATATTCATGTTGCGTCTTTGCTCCAAGGAGCACAACAGGATTATAAATACATTATTACCAAAGTAGGGGAGCGGGCCTAAGCCATCAGTCGGGCATCCCCCAAGGGCTCCCGGACTGCAAGAGGGTGCAGGCAGGGCTGAGGGAACCCACCCCCCCCCCAGTGCATGAATTTCATGCACCAGGCCTCTAGTATATACTATATAAAGAAAAGGAAATTCCAGACAGCAGAGCCATTGTATCAACAAATTAAGGCAGGGAAGAAGCTTGTGGGGAGATTTTCAAGCAACAGATGCTGCAACAGTTAGGTCACTGGGAGACCACTGTCCCGTGAGCACAGAGGAGAAATAAGCAAACACAGAGAGTGAAGGAACCCAAGGGTACCCATGGGAATGTCAGCGATCAAGAGAGATGAAAATTCTCGCAAAGGCCAAGAGAAAGGAAAAAATGGGCCGTAGACAGTAAAAGAAGGCTTCGGAAAGAAAGGCTGAGAAATGAAATCACCTTTGTGTTTTATACACATCATGTGTATTTTATGTGTCTTATACAGACCTATAGACACACAGTTATGTGAAAGGTGACGGGAGGTAAATATTAAGTCAGGAAATCGTATGGCGCTTACGTATATATTTTTAAGGTAGTGTTTTCGACATTTATAGAGAGGTGTGGTCGTCCCGTGAAACCTTAAATAAAAGAGGCGTGAGGATTAATGCGATCTTAAAATGAACCGGCAGGGTATGTGTGCTCTGGGGAGACGAGGGTTATATAAATATCACACGTTACATACAGCATGTTCTTCTCAGACGGGGGTGGGGAGAATGGCGGCGAGGCATGAAAGGGGTCTGAGGCAAACTCTTCTCTCCTAGAAAAGAGTCAGGGTAGCCCTATGCTACTTGGCTGGATTCCTTCAAAGACGGCTCAGAGGTCTCTGCCGTTATAGCAGAATTTCCTATAGGCCTGGCCGGGTAGCTCCGTTAGTTGGAGCCAAGGTTGTGGGTTCAATCCCCGGTCAGGACACGTACAAGAAATCAAGCAATGAATGCATCAATAGGTGGAACAGAAAATTGATGTTTCTCTCTTTCCTTTTTTAAAAAATATATTTCTTTATTGATTTCAGAGAGGAAGGAAGAAGGAGAGAGAGATAGAAACATCAATGATGAGAGAGAATCATGGATAGGCTGCCTCTTGCACACCCCTTACTGGGGATCAAGCCTGCAACCCAGGCATGTGCCCTGGGCTGGAATCGAAGCTGGGACCCTTCAGTCTGCAGGCTGATGCTCTATCCACTGAGCCAAGCTGGCTAGGGCAATGTTTCTCTCTCTCTCTCTCTCTCTCTCTCTCTCTCTCTCTCTCTCTCTCATCTATCTCTCTGTCTTATCAATGAATTCTTTTAATTTATTGAGAATATTATGCTAAGTGAAATAAGTCAGTCAGAAAAAGCTAAGAACCATACGATTTCACTCGTATGTGAGATATGAAACTGCAACTCGCGCACACACAAACAGCAGTGTGGTGATTGCCAGAGGAGAGGGGGTGGGGGGAGAAGGCGACAGGGGGAAGATGTGACTTTGGGTGCTGGGCACACGGCGCCATAGACAGACCTTGTAACGTGGAGACAGACCCCTGAAACCTATATGATCATGTTGACCAATGTCACCCCAATCAATTTAATAATAAATAACTTCTGTTAAACACACACACGCACACACACATGCACACACACACACGCACACACACACACAAAACAGGAGGCCAGAGTTCCTTTTAGACAGAGGGTGCGGCAGCTGAAGGATTCGGATGAGAACAGACTGTAAACTTGAATTTGCCGTTCCCCTGAGTCATGCATTCATTGGTTGCTTCTTGTACGCGCCCTGTGGCATATTGGGATGATGTTCTAACCAACTGAGCTACCCAGCCAGGGCCTTGGATTTATTTATTTATTATTTATTGACTTCAGAGAGGAAGGGAGAGAGAGAGAAACATCAGTGATGAGAGAGAATCATACTCGGCTGCCTCCTGCACGCCCCGCACTGGGGATGGAGCCTGCGACCCAGGTATGTGCTCTGACTGGGAATCGAACCGTGACCTCCTGGTTCATAGGTCAAGGCTTCACCCCTGAGCCACACCGATCAGGCTTGGGTTTATTTTGGATGGGCAGAATTCTCCGTGACAAGGCAGAAGGCATCTCCACGTGGACAGGTACCGGGCTCTAAAGATTCCCGGATCCTTTTTCTGTGCACTTATAGGGGGACTTGGCTAAGGTTTCCCCTGTAGACATAGAAATCGCAAAAGGCCTTTGGCACGGAGTGAAGGAAGCAAGCAAAGGACACAAGGGTGGGTGGGAGGGACCGAGGAAAAATACAGGAAAGTGAAAAGTAGCCAACTCTTCTAAGAAAGGCAAGTTGCACCTGTCGGCTGTCCAACATGGGTGGAAAAGAGGCTCCAGAAAAAAAAAAATTAAATTAGTTAGTTGTCTATTCACAAAACCAATACTCTGTCCAAGAAAAACATACTAGAGCCCAGATGGTGTGGCTCAGTGGTTGAGCATCGACCTATGAACCAGGAGGTCAGGGTTCGATTCCCCATCAGGGCACATGCCCAGGTTGCGGGCTCCATCCCCAGTGTGGGGCGTGCAGGAGGCAGCCAATCCACGATTCTCTCTCATCACTGATGTCTCTCTCTCTCACCCTCTCCCTTCCTCTCTGAAATCAATACAAATATATATATATATTTTTAAAGGAAACCACACTAGACAAAAAACCGCGTTCTATCGTGTGACACCGGGAAGGTCTCCCTCCTGCCGTTTCGGGTTTTGCTCGGGCGCCGGGGCCCGGCTGCAGCTGCCGGGGCCTCTTCATAAACTTGCTAAGAACATAAACACGGAAATCGGTTATTTTAGGGTCAGGCGCTGGAAAAGATCCTCATAAAATAAATTGACCGGCTTCCCACAGATGAGAAAACGCGTCAACCGGACGGCGCTCAGCTGGTAATTGCGGCCGTAAATCCAGGCCATCCTGGCAACATGTCACACCGGCTGCTCTCTGGGATAAAACGCCTTCTATCAAGCTCCCCAAATATTATTAGGAGAGGTGAGGGCTAGCTGGGATGGGGGGGGCCGCGGGCAATGCACAGGCCTCCTCCCCGTCCCTCTCCATCTCCTCCCGGGGTGATGCCGGGCGCGGAGCGTGTTGTATTATTAATACCCCCTGTGTCTGCCACGGATTCGGAGGCTGCAGAACACGCATCTATATTTAATGGAGGTGTCTGTCGGCTTCTGTGAGGAGGGCGGTGTGGATGGCTACGGGGAATTGCTCCCGGTAACCAACAGCGCTGAACACGGCCGTCCTGTGTGGTCCGTTCCCTCTCACGTCTTCCCTGGCCTTCAGCCCACACTCACTCGTTTGACAAATCACAACTGAGTGCCTAGGCTTGGGGGCAGAGCAGCAGGCAAGACCAAGTCCCCCCTCCCCACCCTGCCCCCCACCCCGAACGACCCTACAGAGAGGAGAGACACGCGAGAGGCACATGGGTGAACACGGGTCACATCAGAAGGTGCCAGGAGCGACAGAAACAGTGAAGAAGAGGAAGGTTCCGTGGTTGAGCGTCGACCTATGAACCAGGAGGTCAGGGTTCGATTCCCCATCAGGGCACATGCGCAGGTTGCAGGCTCCATCCCCAGTAGGGGGCGTGCAGGAGGCAGCCGATCCATGATTCTCTCTCATCATTGATGTTTCTATCGCCCTCTCCCTCCCTCTCCCTACCTCTCTGAAATCAATCCTATATAATAAAAGGCTAATATGTAAATAGACTGAATGGTGTAACCACCGGTCGCTATGATGCGCACTGACCACCAGGGGGCAGATGCTCAATGCAGGAGCTGCCCCCTGGTGGTCAGTGTGCTCCCACATGGGGAGCGCCGCTCAACCAGAAGTCAGGCTCACGGCTGGCGAGCTCAGGGAAGGTGGCTGGAGTCTCTCCCACTTCAGTGGCAGGTGGACAGCCCCCGAGGGCCCCTGGACTGCAAAGGGGCCCAGGCTGGGCTGAGGAACCCCCCTGAGTGCACGAATTTCGTGCACTGGGCCTCTAGGAAAACTGTATTTTTTTTAAAAAAAGAAATGGATGTCAGAGCTCCTGATATTCCCCTGCAGGTCCTTACACAGAGCTGGGCCAGGGCAGGGACTCCATCGACCTGCTCAGGCATCAAGGGTTCGGCTGATGCTCACTTTGGATCCTCTGCCTCTTTGGAAGGGATGCAGAGCAGGGTTTCCTAACGTCGGCAAGTCTGGGTCAGGCCGGGCCGTTTGGGTTCTGAGTGATTTAAAACCCAGCTCCTTTCGGCTCGAACAGCCCGGTGGAGGTCCCTCACGTCCGCAGACATAAATTTCAAGTCAGTCAAGCCCCATCGAGAAGCGCAATCCTTGCCGTATTCCTCGCCGTCTCTCCCCCCCCCCCCCCGATTCCCACGGTGTCAGCTGCATTTGCAGGTGATTCACACCTGCCCGCCCTCTCTCTCCCCCCCACCCAGTGCCCCAGGCTTTCCCTACCCAGAGCAAGCAAACGGGGCAAATCCAGGCTGTGCGTGTCCACCCGCTGCCCTGCCCTCAGAGGAAAGGGGAATTCTAGGCTTGTTTGTTTTTTAAATATTTTTATTGATTTCAGAGAGGAAGGGAGAGGGAGAGAGAGATCGAAACATCAATGATGAGAGAGAACCATGGATCGGCTGCCTCCTGCACACCCTACACTGGGGATGGAGCCTGCAAGCCTGGCATGTGCCCTGATGGGGAATTGAACCTCGACCTCCTGGTTCATAGGTCGATGCTCAACCACTGAGCCACAGGCCCTGCATCCCGTTGCCTGCCCTGAGGTTAGCAGGTCATTCTCCTGCCTTCTCGCAGGTCCGGCTTCCTCTTCATCCCCCACCTCTCAGACCCACCAGGCCTGGGCCTCTCTCTCCGTCTCCCTGTCCCTTGGTGCCTAGTGCTCTGAGGAGGCGGGCGTGATGGATAACACATACTCATTGACAGACTGTTCATTTGTCACACCGCGGCCCGATCCCACCAACGGGGGCCCGTCCCATCTGTCACTGTCGGCCTGTGCACAGGCCCAGCGCATCGAGAACGGGTCCCAGGCAGCAGGCGGTGGTGCCCGCGTCCCGGATGGGCGGAGGGGCTGGGGTGGGGGGCAGGCTCCCTTCCTTTCCACCTTATTGGTTTGTCTCAACTGGTAAATGAAGGAATGAACTCGTCGGGGGCCAGGCGGAGGGGGCGATGGACCAGGGAACGGTGCTCCAGGCCGGGAGACAGAGAGGAGGCGGGTCCGGCGTGGTGGCAGGAGAGGCGGGCGGCACTGTATTGCGCACTCCCTGGCGGGCGCTCACTGGTTCTCCCTGGCAGGCCAGCATCCACCACGCCTGACAGTGGGGCGCGGGCAGTGGGGAAACCCTAGACATGCACATGGGCTTGGAGCATCCCTGGAGGCAGAGGCAGAAGCTCATTGCATCAGCCCAGGTTTCTCTGCCCAAGCCCGGCCGAGGGCGGCTCCCGCCGGGGCCGACTGACCCAAAAAGGGTGTGAGGTCTTTCCTGCGAGAACCCCTTCCTCCCAGAGGCGTGTCCAGGGCCACCAGTCACACCTGTGTCAGCGCCGAGGGCGGGTCTCAGTCCGTCCAGACCCCCGTCCGTCCGCTCACAGGGGGTCAGGGCGCCCAGAGCGATGGGCTTCAACCCAGGGCCTCCCATGTGACGGTCCTCGACCCCCACCCGCACCCCCAGGCTTTGGAGTCAACCCACGCCCGCTCCCGTGGGAAGGTTGAGGCCCACGGGAATAACAACACGTGCAGACAGTCACAGACTTGCTCACGTCGCGCCTCGCACAGGCAAAGGAAACGTGTCCTCTTTCCTCACCCCCATCCCACTGGATAAGGAATATCTTTTTTAAAAAATAAATTTATATATACATATATATATTTTTTATTTCAGAGAGGAAGGGAAAGGGAGAGAGATAGAAACATCAACGATAAGAGAATTATGGATCGGCTGCCTCCTGCACGCCCCCTACTGGGGATGTGCCCTAACTGGGAATCGAACCTGGGGCCCTCCCGACCGCAGGCCGACGCTCTATCCACTGAGCCACATGGCCAGGGCTGGATAAGGAATATCTTACATGTTCAATGTGGGGCACCTCAGTTTCCTGGTGTAGATGGTTCTTCTGGTTTTAAAAGAAGACGTTTACAAAGATAGCCACTTTTCAGTACGACCAAATCATATACGACCCATCATGAGTATCCCCCTCCCCCCCCCCGACCCTGTTGGACAATTCCCTTATTTCTTTTTTGATTAATGAAATTATCTGGCATATTGCCAGCCCCATAGTTGATGCTCAATAAATGCTAGCGATATTTATTTTATTGTTATTACTAGAGGCCCAGTGCACAAATTGTGCACGGGTATGGTCCCTAGTGGCTGACAGCTGATGACTGGGGCCTCCCTTCCCCTGGCTGCCTGCTGCCACCACAGCCGGGCAGGGGCTGGGTGGGCTGGGGGAAGAGGCCTCGGGCGGTTAGCCGGCCGGCCCCACCCCCTGGTCGAACTCCCGGTCAAACTCCCAGATGAACTCCCGGTCGAGGGGACAATTTGCATATTAGGCTTTTATTATATAGGATTTTTTTGCCATTGATTTCAGAGAGAGTGGAAGAGAGAGAAAGACGGAGAGAAACATCGATGTGAGAGAAACTCATCAATTGGTTGCCTCCTGCACGTGCCCTGGCCAGGGCCTTGGTCGGGGAGGAGCCTGCAACCGAGGTACATGCCCTTGACCGGAATCGAACCCGGGACCCTCGGGCCTGCAGCCTGAAGCTCTATCCACTGAGCCACACTGGCCAGGGCCCCTTCTTATTTTGTTTTAAATCACTCTATGCCTCCCCTTCTGAAAAGAGCATTAAATTTCCTAACCCGAAATGCCTCCAATCCCAAGGAATGGTTTTCCAAACATTATTTGCTCTTTTACAGTCATTATTATGCAGCCTGCAAAACAGTGTTTCCATCCCATAAAAATATATAGTACGGCGGCAGAGGAATCACAGGCAAATGATGGCGGAAAATTAGTCAATAAAATTTTATTATGCCAGTCCTTAATGTTTTTATTAATATCGAGGAACTAAAAATTAATTCCTTCCCAGAGCAGGATTTACTGCTGAAACGCGAGAGAGAGAAAGCTGGATTGGGCACCTGCCGGAGGCCCCTTCCCTATCTTATTGGCTGTTCTCAACTGGGCTGTGAGCATTCGCATAAGTATCCTCCCTAAGTAATGGGAGTATGCTCCTGTTTATACAACCACTCCGCCATTCTATAGAGAGAAGGACTTCCCTCATGTCATGATGCCCGCAGAAGATATGCAGGAAGTAGAGCCATACCTTAACAGTATCAACTTATCGCTGCCTGCTCCTGGCTTTACTTTTCTCAGCATTGCTTTTTTTTTTCTTTTTCTTTTTCTTTTCTTTTTTTTTTTTTTTACCCTGATTCATAGACATATAGGTAAGGGTAGTAAAATCTGGCTAAACTGAAATGTATTTATTCACTTACGTATTCACCCATTCATTCATTCTTTCCACAGATAATGCGGTAGATACTAAGCCCTGAAGAATCGAAGATGATTCTTGGAGTTTACAGTCTTCTCGGAAAGAATCAAAATCTGCCTTAAGGGTGGTAAATACCGAGCCATCAGAATGGGGGCCACCCACGGAGTTCGGCTCAAAAGATGACACTCTAGTGCGGGCTCCCAGGGAAAGTGTGTAGGGGTAGAACTGGAATTATATTGTGGCCAGAGTTTTCACATTTGTGACCCATGGATAATTATTAAAATACATAATTAGTTCCAACACTTATATATTGGTAAATAACACATACTTTATGTTTTTAATTTCCAACTACTCTCTTTTAAAAAAAAATATTTTATTGACTGATTTTAGAGAAAGAAAACGAGAAACATGGATTTATTGTTCCACTTACTTATGCATGCAATGGTTGCTTCCTGTGTGTGCTCTGACCGGAGGTCGAACCCACAACCTTGGCGTACTGGAACAACACTCTAGCCAACCGAGCTGGCCGGCCAGGGCCACATACTTGATTTTTTAAATTTCCAACTATTCTTTATACATATATATTTTTTATTGATTTCAGAGAGGGAAGGAGAGGTAGAGAAACATAAATGATGAGAGAGAATCATGGATCGGCTTCCTCCTGCACGCCCCCTACTGGGGATCGAGCCTGCAACCCTGGCATGTGTCCTGACCAGGAAACGAACCCTGACCTCCTGGTTCCTGGGTCGGCGCTCAACCACTTAGCCACACTGGCCGAGTGAATGGGACATATTTTGGAAAACTATCTGCTGTTTATCTGAAACTCACGTTTAACTGGGTGCCCCGTATTTTCACTTGCTAAATCGGGTAACCACGGATGGTTTAGGGGAGCGGCGGCGGAGGGAGGCATGAGAAGGTCATTCTTGATTAAGTGAACGGTATCAAAAGGCAGAGAAAGGACACAGCACGTTCCGGAGCCAGGGAGTTCGCAATCGGCTCGACGCGTGTGATGGGGGAATCCTGGGAGATGAGATGCAAGTCAGAGCTTGGCTATTTGGAGCGTTTTGTACCAGATCCTTTGGAAGATGGTTCGCCTTGATTAGCTCACATTTTTTCTCACGACTCAGCTGTTTTATAGCGTAGGTCAAAGCGCCAAGATCCTTCGCATTCCATACATGGCCGCGATGGTCGTGATCAATGTTTCTCATTGACCCTCTCGGAACGTAGGCTAATACCCACACTCAGTGTCCTCCAGTTGAGCTAATTTATAAAACAATGCGACACTATCAACCATTCCCTTTCCCGCTCTGCGGAGAGTACATGGGGAAAGGCTCATTTCAGAAGGGTTTTTAAAAGTATATTTTTCTTGATTTCAGAGAGGAAGGGAGAGAAAGATAGAAGCATCCATGATGAAAGAGAATCATGGATCGGCTGCCTCCTGCACGCCCCACACTGGGGATCCAGCCCACAACCCCGGGCATGTGCCCTGACCGGGAATTGAACCGTGACCTCCTGGTTCCTAGGTCAATGCTCAACCACTGAGCAATGATGGGCGGGCTTCAGGGTGGTTTTGATAGAAAATCACTATTCAGTTTGAAGTCATTCGATGCAATATATGTATATATATATATATATATATATATATATATATATATATATATATATATCACATACATAATAAAACAAACAAACTTGTTAAGACCCCTCTGCTATTTCAAGATTTATCAAAGCAGGTTTGTTTTCTCTCGGCAGAGTCATAAAGTTTTAGAAAAATGAGAAGTCCTAACTTTGGTGATTCTTTATTCTTTATTCCCCAGAAGCAGGAGGAACTCAGGTACTCTCTCTGGAAACTATTCATACATTCCTTCCTGGGTTGATTCATTACAAATAATTAACTTTGGCTCGGCCGGTGTGGCTCAGTGGTTGAGCATCGACCTATGAACCAGGAGGTCACAGTTCAATTCCCAGTGGATTCTCTCTCATCATGCCTGGGTTTCAGGCTTGAACCCCAGTGGGGGGTGTGCAGGAGGCTGCCAATAAATGATTCCCTTTCATTGTTGACCTATACTATCTCCCCATCTCCCCTCCTATCTCTGTAAAAATCAATAAAGGAAAAGAATCCTATATAATAAAAACCTAATATGCCAAGTGTCCGGTCGTCTGTTCAACCAATCAAAGCGTAATATGCTAATGATATGCTAAGGCCACTCAACCTCTCGCTATGATGTGCACCGACCACCAGGGGGAAGACAGTGGACTGGTCGACCAGTCACTATGACATGCACTGACCACCAGGGGGCAGACGCTCTGACGGGTAGGTTAGCTTGCTGCTGGGGTCCCGCCAATTGGGACTGAGCCAGGTGGGCCAGACACACCCTGGAGCCTTTCCTTGGCCCCTCCCTGTCTGGCCAATCTCCTTGTTACTCCCCAGCCCTGATCGTGCACCGGTGGAGTCCCTCGGGCCTGGCCTGCGCCCTCTCGCAATCCAGGCTGAGGGAGGTCACCCCCCCCCCAGTGTCTGAATTTTGTGCACCAGGCCTCTAGTTTTTTTAAAATTTACCATTGGACATATACTTTAATTTATACGCTTCAGTAATTGTCGGAGCTGTGTGAGCAAAACAAATCCAAAACAATAGCACATATAAACCCTGATGTAATGGGTTTGGTTCTTCTGTATCAATTATAGCTGAAGGAAGCCACGCCCACTGAATCAAGCTTTGCGTCCACCTTGTAGGACCCCAGTAACACATTGGGTATTAATTGTCGCCGCGGAAACAATATAGCTCCTTCCCCTGATCCATTCTGACTTTCTCCAGTGCCAGCGACTTTGGCAGCGGGTGGAACGGTGGTGGAGCGGGGACCCACTAATGGATCCTATTTAAGAACATTTGATGAAAATGTTGCCTGGCCCGTGACCGATTTTATTCTTTGCGCTTAAATGTTAGTTAGTCGATTTGAATGTTAATGAGCCATCCTGACAAGCAGCGTCTCCTTTTACGATCCTTTTTAAAATGTATCCAGGGGCTAATCGGCAATGGGTGCCTCCCATCAATATAATAAGTAAATAAATTAGCACCCGTTCAATTCAATCCAAAAGCAAATGGCATTGTGGGGCCTTTCCCGGGCCCCCGCTGCATTTTGGGTATTTGTCTCTCGGCATCTCCTCTCCTCACCTCATCAATTTCTCGATCTAAACAGCGTACTCTCCAGCAGAAGAGCAAGGTTGGATATTATCGAATTCGGCGTAAAGCAAGGGGACTTCTTTTTGACTTGTTAGGTGCATGCCGTCGGCTCACTGGGCACTTAGAATAAAAGGTCAAAGGAAATACGACTCATAAAACCCTGCTTAGGTGAACGGCTGCCGGTGGCAGGGTGGTGCTTAGCCCAGGTGATTAGTACAGTCATCGGGAAAGGTTAATTTGGTCAAGTCACTACCTCCATTCCACTCTGTTTAAATGCTGAAATGGCGAGGTAAGCTAATGATCCGAGAGTTTCGCCAACAATAAAATGCTGGCTTGATGAACAAAATAGATCCGGGGCACAGAAGCATGGAGCAGGCTGGAATCCCAGAGGGGAGGCAGGGGGAGGTGGGTGGGTGAGTGGGAAGAGATCAGCCATAGACCTTGTATGCATAGAGCAGTGGTTCTCAACCTTCCTAATGCCGCGGCCCTTTAATACAGTTCCTCATGTTGTGGTGACCCCCAATTTCACTGTTACAAATTGAACATAATTAAAGCATAGTGATTCATCACAATATGCAATTATATGTGTGTTTTCCGATGGCCTTAGGCGACCCCTGTGAAAGGGTCGTTCGACCCCCAAAGGGGTCGCGACCCACAGGTTGAGAACTGCTGGGATAGATGCATAACCCAGGGACGCAGACAATAGGGTGGTGAGGGCCTGAGGTGGGGGGAGGGGGAGGGCTGGAAAATGGGGGGAAATAGGGGACATATGCCATCTTTTCAATAATAAAGATTTTTGGTTTTTTTGTTAATCCTCACCAAAAGGTATTTTCCCATTGATTTCTTAGGGAGAGTGGAAGAGAGAGAGAGGGACAGAGAGAAACATCGATGTGAGAGAGACACATCGATTGGTTGCCTCCTGCACGAGCCCCGACCAGGGCCTGGGCCGAGGAGGAGCCTGCAACCAGGGTACATGCCTTTGACTGGAATCGAACCTGGGACCCTTTGGTCCGCAGACCAATGCTCCATCCACTTAGCCAAACAGGCTAGGGCTCAACAATAAAGATATTTTAAAAATAAATTTAAAAAAATGAAAAGATAGGTTGAGCATGCAGACAGGTCTTTTCTTAAAAAATATATTTTTACTGATTTCAGAGAGGAAGGGAGAGGGAGAGAGAGATAGAAACATCAATGATGAGAGAGAATCATTGATCAGCTGCCTCCAACACGCCCTCTCCCTCTCCCTTCCTCTCTGAAATCAATAAAAAATATATATATATATTTAAAAAAATATGGATGAGCTCTCTGGGACTGTCTCTCACGCTGGATTGTAGATTTTTTAGGACCCATTACATCTCTGCTTCACTAAGACTTAAAAAAGCATTTGGCAAAAATATATATATTCCTTCTATCACCGAGTCCTGCCTTGGGGTGCTGAGCAAACCCGTGTTCAGAAAATCCTCCATATCACAACTCAAATAACGACTTGCATCTTGAATGTATCCTCCCCATGGACAACAGCATGGAGATGAGGCTTTGCTTTGCGGTGTCTTTTTTTTTTAATATATTTTATTGATTTTTTACGGAGAGGAAGGGAGAGGGATAGAGAGTTAGAAACATCGATGAGAGAGACACATCAATGATGAGAGAGAATCATCGACCAGCTGCCTCCTGCACACCTCTGACTGGGGATGTGCCCGCAACCAAGGTACATGCCCTTGACTGGAATCGAACCTGGGACCCTTCAGTCTGCAGGCCGACGCTCTATCCACTGAGCCAAACCGGTTAGGGTGGTTTGCAGTGTCTTGATGTTGGGGAGCATACGAGACTTGGTGTCAGCCCTGGCATCTTGGAAATTCAAAGACTGGAGACGTCAAAGCAAACACTATTTCCAAGAGGTTGAAACAGAGGGATTTCATTGTCTCGATCTCCCAGAAGAGCAGCCTCAACCTGGGCTATGGAAGGCCAGGGCGCGGCCGGCACCCAGGCCACCGTGGGCGTCGGGTGAAGAATACGCATCCACTTCCACGTATCGGTGCTGTGTGCTGCCACTTGGATCTGTCTCCGTTTCCCTGCTGTGTGTGGGTCTGCATGTCCTGGCGTTAACATGCAGCCACGCGCCCAGGCAACGCTAGGGATGTCTGATTACACAAAACGACGCGTGCGGCAAGGAATTCATCTGCCTGGAAGACGGTGACAGATAGAGACACGGTTCAAGGTTGTCGTCACGCACGATGGGGAGAATGGAGCTGGAAATTATAGGGCCCTGAGTACCCGGGACAAGAGACCTTTTATGTCGATTCCTGGGAGATGAATTGAAGTGATGATCCCGGCAGCGTTTGCTCAACGCGTGGCTGTGGTCCTAGCTGTCAGATTTACGCAGCAAGTCCGCTGGGCCAGGGCTATAATTTCCAGGGTGATAGTGCGGCTGACACTCTATTATGCTCAACGCGTTTTTAAAAAACTCCTACTTTCAAAGAAAAATCACCGCTTTCTGATTTTTTTCCTGTTCGTCACACCTGTGTTGCAAAGGTGGGGTTTTATATTTTTATTTTTTTTAAATATGTTTCTATTGATTTCAGAGAGGAATGGAGAGGCAGAGAGAGAGAAAGAGAGAGAGAATCGTTGACGGGCTGCCTCCTGCACACCCCACTCTGGGGATCGAGCCCCCAACCTGAGCAGGTGCCCTGACCAGGAATCGAACCATGACCTCCTGGTTCATAGGTCGATGCTCAACTGCTGAGCCACACCGGCTGGGCTCAATTATTTTATTTTATTTCAGTGAGAGCTGAGAACATGAGTCTCCAAATGGACACAGATTATTTAATCTCAAGGCAAGAAAGGACTTCATGCAGCCCTTTGCTTTTAGAAAAGGGCCTTTGCCCTGCCAGCGTGGCTCAGCGGTTAAGCATCGACCTATGAACCAGGAGGTCAGGGTTTGATTCCCAGTCAGGGCACATGCTCGGGTTGCGGGCTCAATTCCCAGTGTGGGGCGTGCAGACGGCAGCCCATCAATGATTCCTTCTCATCACTGATGTTTCTATCTCTCTCTCCTTTTCCCTTCCTCTCTGAAATCAATAAAAAATAAAACACAAGGTATATCTACTACTGGATAGTATCTCTGTACAGGATAGTAAGACATAGATGATTTCTAACTGCAGCGGTTAAAGAATTTTGGTGTGTACAGAAAACAGACGAGAAGGGAAGCAGAGAATTTTGATTTGCTTGGCTTCCGACGTTCCCTGGAGAATTCCTCTCTCACATATTTCCCTGTATTCTGGGCACCTAACTGTGCTGGGACAGACACAGCTCCCCGGGCCAAGAGCCTGTCGCCGGCTCCCAAGAATGCCAGGAGTCCCCTCTTTGTCCTCCTCTTCCTTTTATCGGCTTCCTACCCAACGCTCTCCTTGATCAACGTTCCAGGTGTCCGGAGTTTTCCGTGGATTTGCGTAAAATTCTACCTCCCCGTTGGCTCAGTCTCAGATCCCTCCCTTGCAATGAGCTTATCTAAGACCTTTGAGTAAGCCATTGGTTGGCTCCAAGCAACACCCTCCCCCTGAATCCCAGTTTCATCTTCTCCAAACAGAACACAGGGCTCCCTGGAGGATTTTAGGATTCCTCCTCTTTTGTGCGTTGACGTCTCTGGACAAGGTCAAGAAGAAGAGAGGAGGAGCAAGAAGGTCTTTGTCTGTAGGCCTTGCCAACTGCGATGATGGTGCGCGGCACATTCGGGTCCCAGAAGAGTTTGGGAGCCTGGGTTTCGATTACAGGGGGAAGCCACAGCTGGGAAGCAAGTTGGTCAGTTGCAGACACTGCCAACGCCAAAGTTAATGTCTAATCCAGCGGTTCTCAACCTGTGGGCCGCGACCCCTGTGGCGGTCGAACGACCCTGTCACAGGGGTTGCCTAAGACCATCCTGCAGATCAGATATTTACATGACAATTCATCACAGCAGCAACATTACAGTTATGAAGTAGCAACAAAAATAATTTTATGGTTGGGTCACAACATGAGGAACTGTATTTAAAGGGCCAGAAGGTTGAGAAGCACTGGTAATCGCTGTGACTCTGTTCATTCCATTTAGGGAGCTGCATACGGTATCACTCACACCTTTCACAACAAACGTGTCTGCTACTGAATAATGGCTCTGGGAAGCCAGGTAGAAGCTGGGATCGTACCATGGAAACTGGTAGAAATTGTCAAAATCATATAGATGGTCACTCTTGTGAAATGCTAGTAGGTGTGTTTTTAAAACCATGCATAGCCCAACGAGTGTGGCTCAGCGGTTGAGCGTGAACCTATGAACCAGGAGGTCACGGTTCGATTCCCAGTTGAGGTACATGCCTGGATTTCAAGCTCGATCCCCAGTGTGGGGTGTGCAGGAGGCAGCCCGTCCATGATTCTCTCTCATCATTGATGTTTCTATCTCTCTCTCCCTCTCCCTTCCTCCCTGAAATATATATATATAAAAGGCCATGCACAAAATTTGCAGAGCATTTTTTAGGCATACTTAATTCAGACGGAAAGAAATAAAACAACATAAAAAGACGCTAAATGGCGACGTAAAGCTGGAAATGTCACTTAGGACTCTAGAGATGTCCTCGCTTTGCACTCCTAGAAATATTGCCTAATTAATGACACCTGGTACGTACCAAAATATCGTATGAAAGGCACTCATATCCATCCCTGGGCGATGTCTGTTTCTTGCTCAGGGACATTACACAAAGGTCTAGTGCATTTGTCATCGCCCTTATAAAATGAAACCTTTTTCATCAGTTCACTCCGCGAGCTGGTCCTCTTTTTCCTCTTCCCGTGTGAAATATTCCTGCCCCGGCTGGTGTGGCTCAATGGATAGAGCATTGGCCTGTGGACCAAAGGGTCCTGGGTTCAATTGCTGTCAAGGGCACATATTTGGTTACAGGCTCCACCCCTGCCCAGGCATTAGGGGTGAGTTAATTAAATGTCTGAGCAAATAGAGCAGACTATACTATACGTATTTTAAGCTGATAATGTTGCATGGCCCGTGAATGATGTTATAAATATCCCATGGGCAAGCCAGCATGGCTCAGTGGTTGCAGGAGGTTGCAGTTCAATTTCCGATCAGGTCACATGCCCAGGTTGCGGGCTCGATTCCCAGTGGGGCATGTGCAGGAGGCAGCCGATCAATGATTCTCTCTCATCATTGGCCTCTCTCTCTCTCTCTCTCTCTCTCTCTCTCTCTGCCTCTCCCTTCCTCTCTGAAATCAATAAAAATATATTTAAAATATATATATATATCCAATGGCCCTTGGCAGAAAAAAGGTTCCCCACTCCCGCTCTAAAGCCAAGGCCGTTTGGCTACAATGGCTGGGATGCCATCGAGAAATATCGAGCTCAGGACAGGAAGCCGGACTAAATGCTGAGTTCCCCCCAGATCCCACGGCCACATGGCCAAGTCGCAGAAATGCATTTGCCTATAGCGCCCACAGCCTTCCTCTGCGGGCTCATCCAGGAGGGAGGAAAGATTGGTCCAAGAGAACGTGCACCCAGCAGCTGGGAGAGCCAATCATCTCATCCCCTCCTCTCTGCTGGGAGCCGGCAATGCCACGGACAAGTGACACCCCCTCTCCACGCTCCTGTCTTCATCTGAGCCATGAAATACTGCCTTGAACCAAGTCACTCTGAGCACCCTCCCCCGGATACATAATCTATTTAATGCCATGCAATGCATTTCAATGATCTGCCCTCGGAAAATAGAGTTGTTTTCCAGCGGGTATTTATCACGTGGCGTGCTTCAGACGCCCAGCCTGGCGGTGGCCAAATCCACTGAGTTAGAACATTCCAATAACTCAGTGTCAGGATGGCCAGATTAATGGCTCGCTGTTGAATTACATTTTCCGAAAAAGAAAAAAAAAAGCTGTCTCCACATTAGATCACATGGATTTCAATGGCCTTGATTACAGTTGAAGAGAGTCCTGCTGTCCCCATCTCCAGAATTACAGCGACAAATGAGGGGCGTTAATGAGCTGCTGGCTCCTGGAAGGAGGCCCAGCCGCGTCAGGACGCACGGACATCTGAATCCTTCGCCCTGACATTGAGGAGTACAGCCCGGCCTTCGGATAGTTACACAGCACTTAGAAAAAGACCTTAGCCCTAACTGGTTTGGCTCAGTAGATAGAGCGTCAGCCTGCTGACTCAAGGGTCCCAGGTTCGATTCCGGTCAAGGGCATGTACCTTGGTTGTGGGCACATCCCCAGTAGGAGATGTGCAGGAGGCAGCTGATCGATGTTTCTCTCTCATCGATGTTTCTAACTCTCTATCCCTCTCCCTTCCTCTCTGTAAAAAAATCAATAAAATATATTTAAAAAAAAATAAAGGACCTTCGCTTAGCCAGCATCAAATCTCCTGACATCATGTTAGGATTATCTGGGCTTATACATCAAAACAATGTAACACCCTCCCCCCCCCAAGCCGGTATAGCTCAATGGTTGAGCGTCCACCTATGAACCAGGAGGTCACAATTCTATTCCAGGTCAAGGGCACATGACCGGGGTTGTGGGCTCGATCCCCAGAGTGGGGCGTGCAGGAGACAGCCGATGGATGAGTCTCTTTCATCATTGATGTTTCTCTCTTTCTCCCTCTCCTCTCTGCTCTGAGATCAATAAAAATATATTTTAAAAATTTAAAACATCTAAAAAAAAATACCGCATGATGGGACTAGACACAGACCACACATGATTTAACTCAGAGAAGTGACTCGAATAGCAAAAGGACTTGGTAAGACGGCTATATGCTAAACAAAATAACAGTCATCCTATAGAATAAGAGAGGAATATGCTAATTACCCCTTACACCGTAACATCACGACCAATCTACAAGTGGTGGAGAGCTACAGGAGGGCGGGGCAGTGGGTGGAGAGCTACATGAGCCGGGGAGAGCTGCCAGCGGAGGTAAGCAGCAGCGAGCTACTTGCGCAGGGATTCGTGCGCAGGGCTACTAGTCATTAATAAAGAAAGCCAACTGTTCCCCACTCCCATCAGAGACCCCACGAGAACAAATGGATATAAACCGATGTCAGACAGAATTAGATGGCGAAAGGGAAAAACGCTCGAACGCTAAGACTCGGTGGCTCCCAGCCTGTTTTCCCAAGGACTGCACCGTGACCTGTCTGTGGAGGCTCACAAGTGACGGGGTGACGCCCCACCTGCTCTGTGGTTCAGAGGGAGATTATCTGCCGTCAGAGGAAAGGATACCACGTCCTTCTTTGCAGTTCCCAAGTCTGATGATGGCACGACGCAGCATGCTCAGGGCTGTGACAGGGAAATTTCTCAAAGGATTCTGTGGGCCAAATTTCCCCTTTAAAGACCCAAAGCATAAGGCAGCCTAGGGGTGGGTGTGCTCAAAGAGCCATAACAGCCCTCTCTAATTAGACACCATCTCCTCAGCGAGGCATCCACAGAGCAGCGCAGCCGCCGCCAGTAAATTAAATTTTAAAAATCCTCTTGCAATCACTCCCCTGACGTACCCCCTTCCTTAAGCTCCACTCTCGGTTATTTTTTTTATTTATTGTGATTACTTCAGTAATAAGATTTGTTTGCTTGTTGTTATATATGTTGCTGTGCCGAGGAAGAAACAAACAAAAAAATAATAATAATAGCCCAAAAGAGTTATGTTTCTTATTTATCTCCTTGGCCGTTATTGGGCCACGGGGAGGGGTGGGGAGCAGGGAGAAGCTGTAAATAGAAGAGAAAGTGTATCCTGCAGAGTGAAGATGTATAGGAGCAAGCAAGAAGCAGGGCAGGGAGGGAATACTGCTAATAACTCAAAAGAGCTCGATGACTCCGAGAGATAAATAAGTAAGGAAAAGGCGGCCTGGAAGTCGGGATGGGGAAGGTGGATCCACATCACCAAGGTGTCTATGGAGCTTTTCTTCGATTTTCCTGTTTCTAAACTCTGCCCTGCTGAGCAGGAGGGTCCAGGAATAGAGAACATAAGAGTCCCAGGCAATTCCTCAGGGCCCAGCCTGGAGGCGCAGTTCCTTCTGGTTCCTGGTGGGGCGCACTTTCCAAAGAACCCCAGCTTCTGTGGTGATGCAGGCCGGGCACACCAGGGAGGCAGTCCCTAGATTAGGAAGACAGTCTCTACCAACCACGGGAACTGCTCATTACAGACTCTCCCCCCGCCGCCCCCCTCCTGCGGTCCCCAAAATGCCCTTGGAGACCCCTGAAGCTGGTTACAGGCTGGCTTCTAAAAGGCGAGAAGCGAGGTTTCTGTTCATTCCAACGGGACGACGAAATCCTTTTAAACAGTACATGTGAGTGAGGAGGGACAAAGGCATCAGCTGAATTCCTGCAGTTCCAAGTTTTCTCTCCCGCTGTACATTTTCTATAATCTTTTCAATCCTATACCCACTCCATAATTTTTAAATCACAGTCCCGAGGGCAACCAAAGCTTTAGTAAGATCGGTATAGATAGAAGTACTCTCCTGTGGTATGTAAGGTAAGCTGTATTTTAGTTATATGATAATACTAGAGGCCCGGTGCACGAAATTCGTGCACTTGGGGTGTGGGTGTACAGGGTCCTCTGCCCGGATTGTAAGAGGGCGCAGGCCAGGCCGAGGGACCCAACGGTGCGTGATCGCGGTCAGGGAGGGATGCGGGAGGTTGGCCAGCCGGGGAGGGACCATGGGAGGGCTCCAGGGCATGTCCAGCCTGTCTCGTTCAGTCCCCATCAGCCGGACCCCAGCAGCATGCTAACCTACCAGTCGGAGTGTCTGCCCTCTGGTGGTCAGTGCATGTCATAGCGAGCGGTTGAGCAGCCTTAGCATATCATTAGCATAGTACGCATTGATTGGTTAAATGGCCGATCAGACGACCGGACACTTAGCATATTAGGCTTTTATTACATAAGATATAGCAAATATAATCCTATATAATAAAGGAGCCTTCCTGACCTTCGAGTGTGTCCCTCCCTCTGTAGAATTTCTATCCCGCTGCCACACCTTACCCTGGATTGCTTTGCAAAACTGAGAAGCAGAAGCAGGAAGGAGACGGTCAGGCCTGCATGGCTTGCACAAAGAATCACTGAATTCCCCCAGAAAGCACTGCGAGGAACCCCTACTTTTAGACTTGCTCACACTGCAGAGCATTTTCAAAGTACAAGAGTACTGGGTCAGGAGACTAATCGGCACAGGGGCAGTGGTTAGGGCTCACCAGCCCCTTCATATGTTGCCAAAAAAAAAAAAAGACAAAAACAAAACCGAAAGTGGAGAGGGTGAGTCACTTGTCCAAAGCTGCACGGCCAGAAAGAGGCTCATTCGGACCGAAGCTCGGATCTTCTGCCCGCCTGGCGCGAGATCCTCAGGTGAAAACAAAAGCGCTGGGCAGAGCAGGGAACAGTGCGTCCTGAGAAAGGCAGCCAGGTCTTGTCACGGCACCAATAGCAGCGGGCAGGGCTCTCTCTGTGTCACGAATGGAGAGCCAATAACAACAACAGAAACAAAAAGAAAACACAAAAAAACATGTCTAGAAGGACATGTAAGGGTCCATTGAAAGGAAGTGTTAGGAGTGAGGACACTGAAAAGAGAGATGTCTAGCCCGGCCGGCGTGGCTCAGTGGTGGAGCGTCATCCTACGAACCAGGAGGTCACGGTTCGATTCCCGGTCAGGGCACCTGCCCAGGTTGCGGGCTCCATCCCCAGTAGGGGACGTGCAGGAGGCAGCTGATCCGTGATCCTCTCTCATCATGGATGTCTCTCTCTCTCCCTCTCCCTTCCTCTCTGAAATCAATAAAACTATTTTTCAAAGAGATGTCAAAGGGGAAACTGAGAAAGAATAGACACCCGTCTCCCTCTCCTCCCGCCTGCAGCCCATTTCTTCCTCCTGGAGGGGAAGGCATGGAGAGACCAGATACCAGACGTCGCGCGGCCAATGAGAGAACAAAGCATTTAACCAAACGACAGCCATTTCCCCCGAGAGCCTCAGCCTCCACTTGATCAATGATCCTGCAACATTGAATCGGTTTTAATTTAATGCTTCTGGGAAGGATGTGTCTGTGGGGGGCAGGGGGCAGGGGGGCGGCGCAAGCCCAGCCACTGCAGGCACAGTGAGTTGGCAAGAGCTGGGATTAGCGTTTGGCAGCATTTATCCTCGTCGCTGTTTATGACGGCATAAATTAGGTTTATGCTGATGGAATTAATCACCCTAAATTTAGGAATAATAAATAGTCGTGTTTATGCGGAGTGGCGATGTCGGAGGGAGGCGAATGGAGCAGGCACGCACCCGACGCTCGGTGTGTGCGGTTGTGGCAGCAATGGCCGGAGAGCAAGGAAGCCCTTGGGGTCGAGCTCCCAGAACTCCCGGCCGAGCCCCAGACATGGTTTAACACTATGCAAACGATTTAGCTGCAGGACCTGATGAGTTCCCAGAGCCAATAAATTTCCTTTAAATATATACATACATACACACACACACACATATACACACACACACACATACACACACACACATACTTATTGATTTCAGAGAGGAAGGGAGAGAGGGAGAGACACATCAATGATGAGAGAATCATGGATCGGCTGCCTCCTGTACGCCCCCTACTGGGGATCGAGCCTGCAACCTGGGCATGTGCCCTGACCTCCTGATTCATAGGTCGATGCTCAACCACTGAGCCACACCAGCCAGGCAGCTGAGACTTTGAAGCCCTTCAGTTGTGAGATGTTGCATACTCCCGGGAGTCTCAGACCTTTGGGTGATGATGTTGCCAACCCCTGAACGGAACGCTAGGATTTCCAAGTCCCTCTCGGCCAAAATGGTGTGGGTGACCCAAGGGACCTGCGCGGTTCCTGGGCGCTGCGATGAAAGATGCTCTCTACATAACTAGGGTCATTTTAATCATAATTAACAGCAGGCAGTGATGATGAACGGCATTGTCACTGAGAAGAGGCTGGCCTGCTGCGCATGGGGGAGCCTGAGGCATGTGGCCGAGCCAGGAGGAAGCTAGGGGACTGAGGCCACACCAGCCTTCCAACCAAAGACCTCCGTCAGCCCGGCTGGTGTGGCTCAGTGGTTGAGTGTCGATCTACGAACCAGAAGGTCACGGTTCGATTCCCGGTCAGGGCACATGCGGGGGTTGTGAGCTCGATCCCCACTAGGGGGCGTGCAGGAGGCAGCTGATGCACGATTCTCTCTCATCATGGATGTTTCTCTCTCTCTCCCTCTCCCTTCCTCTCTGACATCAATACAAATATATTTTAAAAAATAAAATGTGGACCCTCTTCCAACAGGCCTCAGAGACACTGGGGTCATCGTCCCCGCCGCCCGCTCTGAAGGCAGGTGGCGCCCTGACAGGAGAAACGCTACACAGGTCTCTCCTCCAGCCGTTTCTCAGTCACTTCACTCCCAACCACTCCACGGCCATCGTTCAGCACTTCAGCCACCCCGTTTAGATAAGGCGACACCCTTCCTCGAGCTGCATCCAAACTGCCATCAAATGCAACTGAAAATCAAGATTCCTCTGCAGTAAAGGTTACGGGCGTCAAGGAAAGCACTGGCTGACCCGTGCAGAAACCACAGTGCGAGCCCGGACTCTGCCACTCACCCACCATGCACCTGGGCAAGTCACTGGATTACCCTGGGCACCGGTTTTCTCCCTTTTAATAGAAAAGTGTGGAACGGAATGCTGTCTAAGGACCCCTTTGGCATGAACTGCCTATGGAGCAATAGACCTTTCTATTTAAAAAGCTCTGAGACGGCCCGGCCGGTGTGGCTCAGTGGTTGAGCGTCAACCTAGGAAGCAGGAGGTCTCGTTTCGATTCCCAGTCAGGGCACATGCCTGGGTTGCGGGCTCGATCCCCAGTCGGGGGCGTGCAGGAGGCAGCTGATCCATGATTCTCTCTCATCATTGACGTGTCCATCTTTCTCTTTCCCTTCCTCTCTGAAATCAATGACTATATGTTTAAAAATAAATAAATAAAAATAAAAAACGACGAGACCGCATCAGTGAAGCACAGATAGTGTTTTGTTCCAAGCACCAAAAGCCCGGGAGAAGGTATGCCTGCCGGGTCTCCTCCGATCACGCCCCCCACCGGATGAACCCACACATGTGTTACTATGGCAACATCAGCGCGAGGGCGGTGGGGCCAGCGCCCCACGTACTTGCCGTTGACGACACCGTCGGGGTTGAGCATGGGGATGACCTTGAAGATGAAGTTTTCCCTCAGGAGCCGGGCCCCGGGGTCACTGCTGACCAGGAACTCCAAGGCCCCCTTCATCACCCAACTGGCGTTGCTTTCTCCCGGGTGGACGCGGGCCGTGACCACCTGGTACGGACGCTGCCCTGTCGGAAAAAAACAGACGAAGGCAAACTAAACCTCGATGCGCTTCCCACTTCCATCAAGACGTCCCCACGGGCCCCCTGGAGGTTACCCGGGACCATCGTGGCGTCCGAACTAGGTCCATTGTCTCTAACGCACATCTGACCCGCATCTGTCCTCTTCCACCTGCTTCTAGGGCCGGCGAGACTCGAGAGAGGATGTAAGTCAAAGCTCAAGGCTGTTATGAAAAACGTAAATATTTTTGCCTGTCCAGCATATGGCTCAGGGGTTGAGCGTCGACCTATGAACCAGGAGGTCAGGGTTCTATTCCCGATCAGGGGACATGCCCAGGTTGTGGGGTCAGTCCCCAGTGTGGGGCGTGCAGGAGGCAGCTGATCCATGATTCTCTCTCATCATGATGTTTCTATCTCCCTCTCCCTCTCCCTTCCTCTCTGACATCAATCAAAAATGTATTAAAAGCAAAGCAAAACAAACAAAAAACACACACAAAAAATGTAAATACTTCGAGACGTGAGAAGAAGCTAAGAAGCAGGTTTAGAAAGACCACCAAAAGAAGAACTCTCCACAGTGGATGTCACCGATACGGGAAGGATTCTCCTCTTCGTCACTACCAGCTGTGACATGCAGACAAATGACCCGATTCCTCTGTCGCTATGTTAGCATCTGTAAAATGGGGACAATCATATTGACCTCCTGTGGTTGTCATAAAAACAGGAGGATGGCCCCGGCTGGTTCCACTCAGTGGTGAGAGCGCCAGCCCGCGGACTGAAAGGTTGTGGGTTCGATTCCCCGTCAAGGGCACGTACCTCGATTGCAGGCTCAATCCCCAGAAGGTGCCCATGTGGGAGACAACCAATTGATGTGTCTCTCTCATATCAATGTTTCTCTCTCTCTCTCTCTCCCTCCTCCCTTCCCCTCTCTCTGAAATAAAATAAAATCAATGGAAAAAATATCCTCGGGTGAGGATAACAAAAAGAAAACAGAAAGGTGTAAGTGGCATATTCTTGCCATTCCCTACATGTCAGTTCCCCGCCTTGCCAATTACGAAGTCTGTGGGTGAGACGATGCTTGTTATTCCTCAGTAGAAATAAGAGTCACGTGCACAACGTGTGTTGGGAATTTTTGCCTGTTGGACACGGAGCCCCGTCCTCAAGAGATTTGACAACAGAGTGAAGCACCTCAATTTTAGGCTCATAATAGTTTCTTCAATTTGCAAAGAGAATCATTGACGCTTTTAAAAAAAAAAAATACTAGAGGCCTGGTGCACAAAAATTTGTGCACTCAGGGTGGAGGGGAGTCCCTCAGCCTGGCCTGTGCCCTCTCACAGTTTGGGACCCCTCTGGGGATGTCCACCTGCTGGCTTAGGCCCGCTCCTCAGGGGATCGGGCCTAAGCCGGCAGTCAGACATCCCTCTAGCAGCCCGGGAGCCCTTGGGGGATGTCCACTTGCCAGAGAGGAAGGGAGAGGGATAGAGAGATAGAAACATCAATGATGAGAGAGAATCATTGATTGGCTGCCTCCTGCACACGACCCCAACTGGGGACCAAACCTGCAACCCAGGCATGTGCCCTGATGGGGAATCAAACCTGGGACCCTTCGGTCAGCAGGCCGACTCTCTATCCACTGAGCCAAACCAGCTAGGGCTCACTGACGCTTTTACCTCTGTCTCCCTCTCTCTGAAATCAATTTTGAAAAACAAACAAACAAAAAAAGCCAGTAAGATTTTTTTTTCAATTAAAAAAAAAAAAAGAGTCTATGATGGTTTTTCATCAGGAAAAAACACATTCCAAAGAGCATGCTCCTGAGAAATAATCCCGTCATCCTTGCTCAGAACGCCTTTGTTGAATCAGAGGCAGGAGGGCCCACTGCCATAGACAACAACCTTACAAGCCACGTCTCCAGAGTTCAGGCTCCTGCCCATCATTTATTTTCTTTCTTTTAAAAACAAACCAACAAAAATTATTGACTTCAGAGAGGAAGGGAGAGGGAGAGGGAGAGGGAGAGGGAGAGGGAGAGGGAGAGGGAGAGGGAGAGGGAGAGGGAGAGGGAGAGGGAGAGGGAGAGGGAGAGGGAGAGGGAGAGAGAGAAACATCAATGGGGAGAGAGAATCATTGATCGGCTACCTCCTGCATGCCCCCCACCGGGGACTGAGCCCGCAACCCTGGCCTGTGCCCTTGGTCGGAATCAAACCTGGGACCCTACAGTCCGCAGGCCGGTGCTGTATCCACTGAGCAACACCAGCCAGGGCCCTGCCCCACCATTTCCTACCCGAGATGGGCGACACACCCTTCTGAAGAAACTGAGTATTGGGTTGAGTGTTCTTCACGTAAGACTCGTGATTTGCTAACTGAACTTACTAAGTAGGCATAGCGGGGGTAGGGTGCGGGGGAGAAGGGCAGGGTGGACGTTAACGGAAGGTCAGCTCCCCCCCCCACCCCGCTCTCCCATTTGCTCACAATCCCTTTATCCACCTTCCGGAGCGAGCAGTATTGGCACGCCAACAAAAGGGCTGCGCAGAATAAAGAGGCCTGATGAGTCAGTGCCGATCAGTAGCCTATTTTCAGTTCTATAATTCCACAGCTCGCTCTGTGGGTTTTGAACTAGGTTCATTTACAGCCCATTGAGCGACACTGGGAAGTACTCCCCGCCCGACAAGGAGAAAAAATAAAATAGCTTAAGCTGCTGTAAATTCTCAGCGCCGCAGACCACTCTCCTTTTTAGACCATTGCCCGCCCCCCTCCCGTCACCCCCCATGCGTTAGTCAATAAGCTCAAGGCCGCCCTTACAAATCGGCGTCAACCATAACTTTCCTTGGGAGGGTCAGGCGGGTCATCTGCTATGTTGTAATGCACCCCACCACCTAGCACAGCGGTTCTCAACCTGTGGGTCACGACCCCTTTGGCGGTCGAACGCCCCTTTCACAGGGGTTGCCTAAGACCATCCTGCCTATCAGATATTTACATGACGATTCATCACAGTAGCAACATGACAGTTAGGAAGTAGCCACGAAAATAATTTTCTGGTTGAGTCACAACATGAGGAACTGTATTGAAAGGGCCAGAAGGTTGAGAACTGCTGACCCAGCAGGCTGCTCTGAGCCTCCTGAAGGTGAGAATGAAGAGAGCCACGGGTTCTCGTGAAGATATAAGTGGCATTCGAGCCACGTCTCGTCGATTTTCCTCTCCTCCTCTGTGTGATTTAAGAGGATTTTGCGGGCATAGCGCTGAGTTAAACTTACGGGACCATTTGGCTGTAGCAGCCAATGGTACCCCAGAGAACCCCTAACAGACAACAGCTGTAAATAGTATGCAACACATACAACATGTGTTTTATTCTGTGTAATGGCCAGTTTCGGTTTCCATAACTCATCTCTGGTGAGGGTAGGAGAAAGAGGCGTCAGGGATCGGCGTTATTTTCCCTCCGCCATGGATGAAACAGGTCCCAAAAGGCCGCCAAAATCTATGGGGAAGTCATGGTTTCGCAATATTCTAATTCCTTTTTAAAAATATGTATATATTTGTATTGATTTCAGAGAGGAAGGGAGATGGAGAGAGAGACAGAAACATCCATGATGAGAGAGCATCATGGATCGGCTGCCTCCTGCACGCCCCGCACTGGGGATGGAGCCCGCAACCCGGGCATGTGCCCTGACCGGGAATCGAACCGTGACCTCCTGGCTTATTGGTCGATGCTCAACCTCTGAGCCACGCCAGATAGGCCTATTTTTTTTTTTTTGAAACATTCTAATCCTTAAAGCTTCGCATTAGACGTATGTTTGTGGAAATGAGATCTGTTAAAAGCGGTTATAAACGAGTGGAGGACAGCAGAATGCCTGGGAGAGAGAGATTTAGGATCACGGCCAATGAAACGGAGTAAGAACTGAAGACAAGGTATGATCTGATCACACACAATCGTGTCCCAACTATAGAAACATCCACTCATTTGCTCCTTCTTTCTTTCAACAATATGTATCATTAGCTCCCACTGGCACTTGGCAAGGCCTGGGAATTCCAAGAGAAGTAATGGGCTCGTCCTCGGGGAATTAACAGCCCGCTGGTGAGAAGACAGGCACACAGACAATCATGACCCAATGAGATCAGGGACATCTGTCAGCCCGTCCTCAAAGCACAGTGGAGCGCTCATTAGGCCATTATTGATAACGATGCCAATCGCTGGCAACGGCTTCAATGTGCATCCCCGGGAACCTAGTTAAGGAAATGATACAGAACAGAGGATGCTATGCAGTCATTAAAGATGGCACATAGCTGGTGGTTGAGCATCGGCCTATGAACCAGGAGGTCATGGTTCGATTCCCAGTCAGGACACGTGCCCAGGTTGTGGCCTTGATCCCCAGTAGGGGGCGTGCAGGAGGCAGCTGATGAATGATGCTCTTTCGTTATAGACTAGAGGCCCGGTGCACAAATTTGTGCACCAGTGGGGTCCCTCGGTCTGGCCTGCGGGATCAGGCCCAAATCAGCTCCGTGACATCCCCCGAGGGGTCCTGGATTGCGAGAGGGTGCAGGCCAGGCTGAGGAACCTCACTGGTGCACGATCGGGGCTGGGGAGGGACGTGGACCCGATCGGCCAGACCCCAGAGGGAAGCTAACCTACCAGTCAGAGCATCTGCCCCCTGGTGGTCAGTGGATGTCATAGCAACTGGTCAACCAGGCAACTGTCTGCCCTCTGGTGGTCAGTGCACGTCATAGCGAGCGGTTGAGCAGCCTTAGCATATCATTAGCTTATTACGCTTTGATTGGTTGAACAGCCGACCGGACGATTGGACACTTAGCATATTAGGCTTTTATTATATAAGATGTTTCAATCTCTCTCCCTCTCCCTTTCTCTCTCTCTAAAATATCAATAAATACTTTTTTTTTTAATGGCTCATCGTTCTCTTTCTGTTGACATGAGAAGATAGCTGGGACATAATGATGAGTGGGGGGGGGGCGGAAAGGCAAGAGAGTTGCATGCTGGGAGGATCCCAATTTGTGTGCAGTTATAACATTTCCTTAAAGACACGGAAACACAGAGACGCACCTGTGCCTGGAGGTTATTTAGGGCCTCCTGCACCCCATGGAGAATGCTTGCCAATTCAGAAAATAATAACCATATGTCAGTTTCCATAACGGCAAATATTTTCAAGTAGTGGTACACCGCAGAAGACAAAGAGGAAAGCAGGCCCGTTGCAATATGGAATCAATACCAAAAATGACTAATGAGATATGCTACATATTTTGTAGTTAAGTCATCAGAAGTTTTGTATGTATTTTACACTTTCTTTTTTTTTAAAGAAAAAAATATGTATTTTTATTGATTTTAGAGAGTGAGAGAGAGAGAAACCTTAATGATGAGAGAGAATCATGGCTTGCCTGCCTCCTGCACACCCTCTACTAGGGATCGAGCTCACTGCCCGGGCATGTGCCCTTGACTGGGAATCGAACCGTGATCTCCTGATTCATAGGTTGACGCTCAACCACTGAGCCACATCAGTGGGACTATTTTAAACTTTCGACTTATCTCAGTTTGGAGTCATCACTTTTATCTGTTCAATAGCCTCCTGTGGTTCCTGATTAGTATATTAAACACCTTGGCCCTAGACCAGCAATGGCGAACCACCTCTGACACGTGAACTCATTTTTTTGGTTGATTTTTCTCTGTTAAATGGAATTTAAATATATAAAATAAATATTAAAAAGAAAAAAGCATAAAGGAGAATATAGATATTTAAAGAAAAAATTAAGGCTGAGCGGCTGGTTGATGGTAAGAGACGGAAGGCGGGAAGCAAGGGAGAGAAATGAGAGGAAGAACGAGAAAGGGGCCCTTTCCTGGTGGCTCAGCTGGTTAGAGCAGGGGTCCTCAAACTACGGCCCGCGGGCCACATGCAAATACAAATATTGTATTTGTTCCCGTTTTGATTTTTACTTCAAAATAAGATATGTGCAGTGTGCATAGGAATGTGTTCATAGTTTTTTTTAAACTATAGTCCAGCCCTCCAATGGTCTGAGGGACAGTGAACTGGCCCCCTGTTTAAAAAGTTTGAGGACCCCTGGGTTAGAGCATCATCCCAAAACACCAAGGCTGTGGGTTTCAACCTGGGCCAGGGCACATACAAGACTCAACCAATGAATGCACAAATAACCAGAACAACAAATCTCTCTCTCTCTCTCTCTCTCTCTCTCTCTCTCTCTCTCAGAAGGAAGGAAGGAAGGGAGGAAGGAAGGAAGGAAGGAAGGGAGGGAGGGAGGGAGGCAGGGAGAGAGAGAGAGAGAGAGGGAGGGAGGGAAGGAAAGAGAGAAAGAAAGAGAGAGAGAAATGGGATTACGATTGTGGCTGTTCCCAGAAATGACCCCGGCTGGTTTCCACTTCCCGAACCCGACAAGGTACTGCGGATGCCCTGTTGCTTGGCAACCAGCCTTGTCTGTGGAAGCCATTTACATGTTTTCACCTTCTGAATGAGGGAGGTTCACGGATGACTGGGCAGCAAGAAAGTGGCCGGGCAGGCCGAGCGCTCCCAGGACGCGTGGGATCACAGAGTGTGGGGGGTGGGATCGCAGAGTGTGGGGGGTGGGTCGCAGAGTGTGGGGAGTGGGCTTGCAGAGTGTGGGGAGTGGGATCACAGAGTGTGGGGAGTGGGATCGCAGAGTGTGGGGAGTGGGATCACAGAGTGTGGGGAGTGGGATCACAGAGTGTGGGGGGTGGATCTGGCCGCCAGAGAGACTGATGGAGAGCCTGGCAACACACTGACGCCTGAAAGTGAGAAGACGAGGTCCGCACACAGAGCCTGCAGCTGCGTCCACACCAAGCTGCCATGGGATCAAAGACTCAACATCTGGCCCGCTGGTCTCAGAGCGTCCTTCCGCCTCCTGAAACCCACCGCGGGGACCTGTGACGGGGGCTGGTAGCCGTGGCCCGCACCCCTGCCCAGAGACAGGGCCCCTCACAGGGGCCCTCATACCCAGCCAGTCTCTGCATCCTGTTAGGTCTGATCCACCGAATTGAATCGCTACCTCCTCCCCTAGGAACGGTCCTTTGGGCCACTTGACGACCGACATTCCCTTTCGCCGACACCACCTTCCACTCGCTAAGACCATGATCCTTGCCCTCCGGACCTTCCCAGGATCTGGGTGCACCCGGAGAATTCTCTGCCAGGAAAGGCCCGCCTGGAGTCCTTTAAAACCTCTGACTCCCCATCTCTGGGTGCTGGCGCTATTTTGGGGGCTCAGCCCATCTGGCCTCCAGATGACCTAATACTAGCACATCAGTAATTCTTTATCCCTTCTGGCCTCGTGCGTTTCCCCTTCGGCGGCCCTAGCAGGTCCTGCCGCTGCCCTGTGTGGCTGGAGGAGGTGACCGGGAGTCCTTTCGGCCGCCTGAGCTGGACATGGGCGGGTCTCACCAGGTCACCCCCATCCCAGGGTTACCCCACGTGGGTAACAGAGTCCTTTCTGCCTCCAAAATACCTTTCTGTGTGTTTTCCATTCTCTCCATCCCTGCTCATTCCCTCCACCCCCACTACTCTTGGGATAAAATTAAGACTTATCGGGCCTGACCGGCGTGGCTCAGTGGTTGAGCGTTGACCTATGAACTAGGAGGTCACAGTTCGATTCCCAGTCAGGGCACATGCCGGGGTTGTGGGCTCAATCCCCAGTAGAGGGCATGTAAGAGGCAGCCGATCCATGATTCTCCCTCATCACTAATGTTTCTCTCTCTCTCTTCCTCTCCCTTCCTCTCTTGAAATCAAGAAAAATATATATTTTTTTAAAAAAAGAAAAGTACATGAGGCCTGAAAGCATGTAGACAATGGCTCCGAACTACGAAAAGCATCTATTAACTTGACATAAATGTATTCCAAAAAATGGGCTATAATGTCAACTTCATTAATTGTTAAATCTAGTATTCATAAAAATTTTATTACCTTTGAAAGAAATATGTAGGTTATATTTTTGTGCACTTTGCAGGAATACCCAATTACAGACCATGATGACTAAGGAGTCACAGCCAATTGTAAATGAAGGGTCACCCATAGCCAAATCATTGCAAAAGCAAACACACAATTATTTCAAATTAGGTTAAAAAAAAGCCTTAATGTGGGACGTGAGTGTATTTTATTATGTTTAATACTAGAGGCCCCGGTGCACGGATTTGCGCACTGGTGAGGGGCACGACCTGCGGGAATCAGCCCATTGTGGGAGTGCACTGATCACCAGGGGGCAGCTCCTGCATTGAGCATCTGCCCCCTGGTGGTCAGTGTGTGTCATAGCGACTGGTCGACCGGTAGTTCTGGTTGTATTGCCGTTTGGTTGCTGGGCTTTTATATATATAGATGATATCGGATGGGGCCTCCAACCATGGAAGTGCCTCAGGCCTTACATGGTTTTCAAATGGACCCCAATATGCATATTTAATCCAATTTTGTTTCCACTGGAACCAGGCATCTGCACAGTGACTGGTATGCACAAGCATGCATGTTCACGTGCTCGAATGCCTGTACACACAAGCCTGTACCCACACATGCCTGTACCCACACATGCCTGTACACACACATGTGTACACACACACCTTACAAAAATACTCATTGGAGGAACAAAGCTCATGAGTATCCGGCAGGCGCGGAAAGCAAGAGTTTCAAAAGCTGCCCTGTGCAGCCAATGACACATGACTCCCAAGGAGACTATGGGAAATGAGAAGCCTTAAAACACACACACACACACACACTCACACACACACACACACACACACGGTGTGAAAGTTGGGGGTGAATCACATAGATTTCTAAACCACCCACGTGCACGGATGGCCTTGCAAGTTAAGAGCAAATTAATGAGCCCCGGCCAGTGTGGCTCCATTGACTGCAGCCTCGCCCCGTGTATGGAAAGGTTGCGGGTTCAATTCCCGGCCAGGGAACATACTGAGGTTGCAGGTTCGATTCCCCCATCAGGGCATGTACAGAAGGCAACCAATTGATGTTTCTCTCACATCGGTGTTTCTCTCTCTCTCTCTCTCTCTCTCTCTCTTCCCCTCTCTCTAAAATCGTCCCCTCTCTCTAAAATTAATAAGCATGTCCTCAGTTAAGGATTTAAAAAGAGGACATTAATGAAATACTTATTTTTTGTCCCTTGTGGTTTAGAGACAGACAAACCCACAGAAGAGCAGCGAGAACGACACAGACAGATGCACAAGACTGCGTGCCCGCAGTATAAAGACTCTAACCCGTGAGAATCCCGGGTCACCCGTTTTTCAGAGCAGCATCGAGATGGGAAGGTCCCCCCAAAGCTAGTTCATACAAGCCAAACGACACCCCGTTAACATCGGGTTCGAAACAGTCCTCCCAGCCGGGGCCGAGGGACTGTGTCAGAGGCGGGCCTTGCAGCCTGCATGTCAATGGGTGTCTTAAAAATCAAGTCATCACTTGCAAGTTGACTCTGAGAGCTCTCCATTCTGAAGCCGCCGGCTATCTGCTATCACTCTCCCTGAAACGTTAGAATTCTCGCAGCTACTTTTCGAGACGAGACAGGGCCGCCCGGGTAAGACTGGGCCACCACGCAGGCCTGGGGTCAGCCTGAGCTCCGGGAGCTGGCGGACCCGGGCCGCTCCGAGCGGACACCGGGTCCGCCAGCTCCACAGCCTTGGGTCACAGCCCAGGGCGGCGTTCTCTCTGCGGTCAGTCACGGACGTACCCTGAGCGTCAGGGCCTTTACTTGGAAAACTGGGGAAATAGTACCTGACGACAGAAGCTCACTGCCTTATTGTGGTATCATTTTGCAGCCTATACAGGTATCAAAACCATCACGTGTCCAACCTTAAACCACACAATGTTACAGGTCAGATATATCGCAATGAAGATAGGAAGAAATAGTGCTTCTCTCATTGGGCCATTGTCCAAATTAAACATGAAGATGAATGTAAAGCATTTTTTTAAACTGTATTTTTATTGATTTCAGAAAGGAAGGGAGAGGGAGTGAGAGATAAAAACATCACTGATGAGAGAGAATCATGGGTCAGCTGCCTCCGGCATGCCCCCTACTGGGGATGGAGCCTGCAACCCGGGCATGTGCCCTGACCAGGAATCAAACCGTGACCTCCTGGTAGATAGGTTGATGCTCAACCACTGAGCCACAGTGGCCGGGCAAATGTAAAATATTTTGCAAAGTATAAGGTACACATTAATTGCTCAATACATGTAACTAAGTTATATAATTTTTAATTAAGGAGGATTATATTAGTCTTCAGGCCATAGTAAATTGAATGAATGGACAAATAAATTATTGGCATGGCCACATCTAGCTTGAATGAGAACCATTCAAATTTGCTTTTAAAAGCTCTTATCTAGTCCGACTGGCGTGGCTCAGGGGTTGAGCGTCGACCTACGAACCCAGACATCACGGTTCAAATCTCAGTCAGGGCACATGCCCGGGTTGCGGGCTCGATCCCCAGTAGGAGGCGTGCAGGAGGCAGCCGATCCATGATTCTCTCTCATCATGGATGTTTCTCACTCTCTCTCTCTCCATCTCCCTTCCTCTCTGAAATCAATAAAAATATATATTTTTTAAATCACCATTCCACCTCATTATGTTGTGAGAATGAAAGGAGATGACACAGGAGCTTGAGCTGAGCCACATAGTAAGTGCTCAGTAAATAGCTCTCGTCAGCTTCTGCGAAGCCAGACTACCTTCCGAAGGCCCCAGTGGGAAGCTCACAGGGCTCGGAACACAGGCAAAACCCAGCACCAGGCTGCCTTGGGGTTGCCACTTCCTCTGCCCTAAAGAGTCTCTAGGAGACAGAACGCCCACCCCACCCCCCCCCCCAAAAAAGAGGCAGGAGGAGGAGGCTGATGGGAAGGGAACCCATTTTCCCTGACACAAAGATATGTGTCATGGTAATCAGCATTGACGGGAAAAGGAAATCAGGGGGATTTATGTGACAGTTTAATAGGGTTTTGTGAAATACGATATTCTTTTAAAGTTTGCCTGAGCAAGGTAGACGGCACATGGAGGGGGCGCAGGGGGTAGGCGGCAGCTGTGAAAAGATGCAGATGCTATATTTGAAACTCAGAAAGTTGCCCCTCTGTGTCTCGGCTGCACTGTGCAGAGTGTTACCTATTTTTAAAAATATATTTTGTATTGATTTCAGAGAGGGAGGGAGAGAGAGTGAAACATCAGTGAGGAGAAAGAATCATGGATTGGCTGCCTCCTGCATGCCCCCTACTGGGGATCGAGCCTGCAACCCGGACATGTACCCTGACCGGGAATCAAACCATGACCTCCTGGTTCCTAGGTTGATGCTCAACCACTGAGCCACGTGGGCCAGGCCAGCGTGTGATGTATTTATACTGAACATACATATGTGCACACCGAGGTGTGAGTCCGTGTAGATGCAAAGTCTACCCTGAGGCAAAGTGAAGCATGAGGTGTGAGGAATGCAATGCCTGGATATTACATGAAAATTTGGAATTTCTATCCAGAAATAACAATCTATTTTTTTTCTCACAAAGCATCCACCTGCCAACGTATCTAAGGAGGATGTGGGCGGAAAGTTGGGCGCCAAATCACTCATCACCCACCAAATCCTGGAGTCTGGCCCCCTGGAACCAGTGAGCATGGCCGCCCCTGCTGGACAAAAGCGGTACTAACCCATTCCACCAGCTCATCAATGAGATTAACAACGGGAGGGGGGGGGGGGGACCAGTTACACCGAAATGTCACCTGAATAAAAAAGGCTTGCAAATGGTAACTCAGGATATGAAAGAATGCCATGAGAGAAGCCTTTGGCCCCTGATAAGGAATAATGAAAATAGAAAGCGGGGACTTTGGGGCTCGTCAGCCCCGATCGGAAGAAGCTGTACCCTCACTTCAGGGGCCCGGTGCAGTCATTGAGACCAAAACGCTGCTAGAGAGAAGGCCAGTCCATCAGGCTGTGAAAACCACCGTTATCTTAAACTAGAGGCCCAGCGCACGAAAATCGTGCACTGGAGGGGTCCCTCAGCCTGGCCTGTGCCCTCTCACCGTCTGGGGGATGTCTGCCTGCCAGCTTAGGCCCTCTCACAGTCCAGGGCTCTTGCAGTCCGGGATCCTTCGCTCCTTAGCACCCGCCTGCCGGGCTCCTTAGCGCTGCCATGAGCCTGGCTTCTGGCTGAGCGGCGCTCCCCCCTGTGGGAGCACACTGACCACCAGGGGGCAGCTCCTGCATTGAGCGTCTGCCCCCTGGTGGTCAGTGAGCGTCATAGCGACCGGTCGTTCTGCTGTTTGGTCGATTTGCATATTAGGGTTTTATTATATAGGATGCCCAGCTCCCTCGGCCCTGAATCTGTGCTGACACAGCCGCCTTCCGAGTTCTTTGCGGACTCTGCCTGAATCGATGGGGTGTAATCTATTCTGCTCTCCTTTCTTCTCCTATTAGTTTCAAAATTATAGATTTTTATGTCTGTGTGTTTAGTGGCGATCTCTATACTATAAATCTCCTGAACACCGTGCAACGTTGTTCACGATGTATTCCTCCCTCCCAAACAGGACAGGAATTTTGGCATACGTCGAGGACCCATTAAATCCTGCTCTCCCTCCCTCTCCCCTCCCCGCCCCGTTCTGTTATGGTTGTCTAGACTTTATCTTAGAGGGCAATAAATTGTTGTTTCTAGGTATGGGTTTACCTTTATTCCTCCTGTTTGGTATTCAGAATGCACTTTTTTTTTTTGGCCAAAGCAATATCCAGACTTAATGCAATGCACATCAAAATTCCAATGGCATATTTTTAAAGAAATAGAACAAATAAACCATCAGATTTGAATGGGACCCACTTTCAAATGACTCAAGTCCTTCTTCTCTTCTGCAAAAATTCTCAGTGATTATTTCCTCAAATATTGTTTCTCCACCCCTCTTTTCATTCTCTCCTGGAAGTCCTCTTAGGAATGCTTGTTAAACGCCACCCCTGGCCGGGGTGGCTCAGTGGTTGAGCATCGACCTATGAACCAGGAGGTCATGGTTCCATTCCTGGTCACATGACCGGGTTGCGGGCTCCATCCCCAGTAGGGGGCGTGCAGGAGGCAGCCGATCCATGATTCTCTCTCATCATTGATGTTTCTCTCTCTCTCTCTCCCTCTCCCTTCCTCTCTGAAATCCATAAAAAAAAAAATTAAAAAAACAACAACACCGTATGAGTGTTTGTTAAATAAGTACCGATTTGTCCCACTCTACGCCTTAACCGAGTTTGAAGGAGGTAACTGGAAAGGTCAGTTCTCAGATATAACCTTAGTCTTCTCCGATCCTTCTCCATTTATGAAATGAGCTGGATGAAAGACAGCGGGGGAGGTGTGCGCCCCTGCCATGGTCAGGTACGTGTCTCACCAGAGATAAATCCTGAAAGCAACACGTTGAATCAACAGTCCAAGCCACCTGGTGGCCGAGACACTCGCCTCCGAGCTCAGGGACACAAAGGGATGAAAGAGCGTGAGGTGACTTCCTTTCAAAGTGCGCACGGAACCCGCCCTCCGCTTTCATTCAAGCTTCTCTGGGGGAAGAGAAAAGGGCCGTTGTTCTGTTTTGGAAAATCATGCGAAGGCACCGTGTTTCCGTGATCACGGGGATAAAAATACCAGTGTTTGTCAGGATCCCACGAAGCACCTACGGCTCCTGATGGGGAAAGTTAAATTTCTGGCCTCCGCTTGATTTGATGCTTATCACTCCTTTACCCCCAGAAACGTTCTGTCACAAAACATTGAAAAATGCACTCACAACACACCGGACAAACTCAAAAGGGCTCTTGGGAGCCAGAACGGACAAATAGCGGGTGTGGCGGAGAGCAGGGGAAAGGACTGAGTGAGAGGACGCGGAAAAGAGAGTCGGAGATATGTCGAGTCTCAGGCAGCCCTGCAGAGGGAAGCATGGGTGTGGAGCAAGCATGTCAAACTCGCGGCCCTCGCGGCCCACAATGAATATTTTTGCGGCCCAGCCAATATAACGGTATGTAAGAAACGTTTCAATAACAATTTCGTAACTTAATTTTTACAATATCTGGGTATACATAATCCTCCTATATAATAAAAGGCTAATATGCAAATTGTCCCCTCGACCAGGGGGCGTGGCCGGCCAGCCAACTGCTCACGGCCCCTCCCACAGGCCAGCCCCGCTCCTGATCGCCCCACCTCCACCCCAGCATGAGAGAGAATCCTGGGTCGGCTGACTCCTGCACTCCCCCTACTGGAGATCAAGCCTGCAACCCAGGCATGTGCCCTGTGCACGAATTCCACCTCGATGGCTCTCACCCCGGCTTTTCTCTTCCCAGAGCTGATGACAGTCACTCGGTGAGAAGAAGAAGACATGTAAAAGGAAGGATGAAGTCTCGGGGAAAATGACTTTTTTTAAGGTCCAGTGGCACGACCATGGCAGCTGACAGAGCCACCGAACTCCTCACTGCCCCGGCAGGTGGAGAGATCAGCTCGATCTCATTTCGCAAAGCGATGCCAAGGAGATGCCCAGCGGGGGGTACGAGTCTCAAAGGCCTCAGATTCATCGCAGGTGAGACTCGCTGATTTCAGAGCAAAAGGGTCAGGGGGAGAACTGAAATTTGCAAAGATTTCTATATGCAAGCGAGAGCAGACATGGAGCCTTTTTACAGAAACTACACCTGCACCCTCTCTAGGCTGTTGTGTATTCATTTAACTCTGGGTCTAAAAGGGAGAAAAAATAGCCCTACGCTGGTTTGGCTCAGTGGATAGAGCGCCCGCCTGCTGACCGAAGGGTCCCGGGCTCGATTCCGATCGAGGGCACGTACCTCGGTTGCAGGCTCCACCCTGAGCCCCGGATGGGGTGCGTGCATGCGGGAGGCAACCAATCGATGTGTCTCTCTCACATCGATGTTTCTCTCTCTGTGTCTCTCCCCCTCCCTGCCACTCTCCCTAAAAATCAATGGAAAAAAATATCCTCAGGTGAGAATTAGCCAAAAATAAATAAACAAACAAATAAATAAAAGGAAGAATAAATATTTCTTGCACATCCAGAACCCTCATAACGGGAGCTTGAAGGCGTCTGTGTCTTGCGACACCGGAGAAACACGCATAAACCGTGCTCTGTTCCCAGGAACCCCATACAAAGCACTTGCCAGGGACTCACTCATCCCGGAAAAACACGCCCAGTCACGTGGACGAGGTCCGATGGACACGGGTCACAAGATAAAGCCAGCAAGGCCCTAGTTGGTTTGGCTCAATGGGTAGAGCACGACTCGGGTCCAGGGCATATACCTGGGTTGCAGGCTCCATGCCGGCCCTGGTTGGGGTGCACGTGGGAGGCAACCTATCGATGTGTCTCTCACTGTTCCCCTCTCTCTCTCTCTCCCCCTCCCTCCCACTCTCTCTAAAAATCAATGGGAAAACCACCCGGGTTGAGAATGAACAACAACAACAACAGAAAGATCAATCCAGCAATGACTTCTGGGTGCCAATCCTGCAGACCCAAGGCGACTGCCCGCGGAGACCTCCCAGCACCCACCCGGTTCCCCTTCTAACCGGGTAGTCCCACGGGTGCTTGGGAGCGGGCCCCATGAAATATTCATCCCCCAGTCAGCAGCGCGCGTCGCCGCCAGCATTCACGCAGGGCTGGTTAAAAGACCTTCAGCCATCTGACTGCCCGTCGGCCTCGTTAGTGATCAATTACCAGCCAGGCCCGCCCTCCGAAGTCATTAATATAGGCCTTGTCCTGTCACACCCGTAATTGGGCACCGCATGTCCAATAACCCGTCCGCGGCTGTTATTAATAAAGCCCTCGGAGCGCCCCCAGGATCCGCGCTGTGTCAGCCACACGCCGCATGGGGTCGTTTTTCACCGCCTTCCCACGAGGCCGCCAACAGATCAACACACACCGGCCCCGGCGTGCTCGGACCCCGAGGCGCGGAGTCTGGTGGCATCATTAGCATCGATGCTCAGAGCTCCCAAAACAGCGCTGCCTGCACACGCGTCTCCCGTGGACGGAGGGGACGGGGGTCGCCATAACGGACTTAAAGAGGTTGTGTCTCAAGCGCACCTGCCTCCATCCAGGTCCCTTGGACTCAGAGCCCTCGCTTGTGGCCACTGGACTCTACCGCCTCCTACTGGACGTGGGATGGCATGACCCACGGCCATCTCAGGATGCACAGTCCAGCTCGCATGCTGCACTCCACCAGTGGGCTCAATTCACGCACACCATGACGTGTGTCCTTACGTGTGCCACGTGGGTCCGGCCACGGGGCACTGAGCTATGAGCTTGATGCCGGCAGAGGTTCGGTACTTGCATCCCAAAGGCGGCTTTGAATAGAGGGCCCCTGGACCGGCCGGTGTGGCTCAATGGTTGAATGTCAACCTATGAACCAGGAGGTCATGGTTTGATTCCCGGTCAGGGCACATGCCCGGGTTGCAGGCTCCATCCCCAGTGCGGGGTGTGCAGGAGGCAGCCAGCCGATCCATGATTCTCATCATTGATGTTTCTCTCCCTCTCCCTCTCCCTAACCCTCTCCCTCCCCGTTCCTCTCTGAAATCAATACAAATATATTTTTAAAGAGTGTTCCTACCCGTCTCACCACACTATCCCAGTGACAATAGCAGAGATGCTACGGGCCGAGATACCATTCTGCTTTTGTGTCCGCATCTCCCTGGCACAGGAGCCGTGCCCCCCCAACCCCCCGCCCCACACGATGCCCATCGACACACATTAACATAGATCTCATTCGACGCCAACGGTCCTCCGGTTAATTTACACAGAGCCAAGCCGACCTTTGCCAATGGGCCCCACGGCACGGGTTGAGGGAGGGAGATTTACAGCCGGGAACCCAAACGCGGCTGCCCTGTGAAATACGGGCTTTTTCACGGCTCTGCTGGAACTTCGCATCAGCCACGGAGGGGCGGTTCCGTGATTAGTCACCAGCGGAGGAAGGAAAAGGCTGTCGGGGGGCCCTGGGGGGCCGTATGTCACCGCCCGGCCGCGTGTCCCCATCGTGATGGAAAGCCTCGCCGCCTCGGCCATGGCTAGGCCTGGCGGCCACACTCAGAAAGAGACGGGCTTCTCCGAGCGGGGAGAAGCGGGAGACCCCACGGGCGCGGAGAAAGTCCGTACAGATCTCCCCAGTGGATTCCTGGGAGAAGGCGGAGTTCTGCAATGCTCCCTCCCTCTGGTCATCTTCGGTTAAATCCATCCAGGCCCCGTGAGCCTATGCTTTTCTGAGCTCAGATAGGACTTCGATGGGGCCTGGGTCTGTCCACCACACGGCACCCACCCGCGAGGAGGGGCAGAAGCAAGAATGACTTCTGGCCCTAGCGGTGTGGCTCAGTGGATAGAGCGTCGGCCCACGGACCGAAGGGTCCCGGGTTCGATTCCGCTCAAGGCCCTGTACCTTGCTTGGTCGCAGGCTCCTCCCTGGCCCGGGCCCTGGTCGGGGCGCGTGCAGGAGGCAGCCAATTGATGTGTTTCTCTCACATCGATGTTTCTCTCTGTCTTTCCCTCACTCTTCCACTCTCCTTAAAAATCAACGGAAAAGTGTCCTCGGATAAGGATTTAAAGAAAGGATTTCTGCAGAGACCAGGGCCTGACAACGGGAAGAGTCCAGCCTGCTGTTCCTATCGTGGTACCGAACGGGGGTCGACCTCTGAACCAGGAGGTCTCGGTTCGATTCCCCATCAGGGCGCATGCCCGGGTTGTAGGCTCGGTCCTCAGTGCGGGGCGAGCAGGAGGCGGCCGATCCATGACTCTCTCTCATCATTGATGTTTCTCTCTCTCTCTCCCCCTCTCCCGTCCTCTCTGAAATCAACAAAAATACATTTTTTTAAAAAAGCAAAAGCGGGGGTCGGAGCTGGAGCCTGTCCAGAGAAGCAGCCACCTCTCTCCACGCGGAAGCCGGACGCGGGGAGTGACGCACCGCCCGATGCCGAGGACACACAGAGGCAGCAGCTGTCATTCCCGACGGGCGCCTGGTGCCGGGCGGCCCACAGGGCGGCGGAGAGCGCTCATTTAGCTCCAAATGCAGTCTATTTGCTGAACTGGTTTTCAGGCTGATTCTCTCCTGTTTCCTGCTCCCTAACACGGTTACCTGCTGTTCTCGTTGAATCAGCGAAACCTCAGGGGCGGCTCTCGCGACTTACAGAGGGCGATGATCAGCAACTCAGAACAGACTCTGAAACAGGGAAACGCGCCCCCTTCACCCCCTGCCCCGCCCCCCCGCCCGGGCAGCATGAGGCTGAGGACAGGGCCTGGAGCAGACGGAGCAGGAGTCTCAGGTGTGAGGACCAGGGGGCACCTGTGCTGTGTGCGAACGGCTCCTTCGCCGATTTCTGGTGGGGCCTGAGCTTCTGGACAGCTGGGCGGAGCCCTGGAGAGCCGGTGCGGGCTGGTTTGGGCCCCTTCCTTCCTTCCTTCCTTCCTTCCTTCCTTCCTTCCTTCCTTCCTTCCTTCCTTCCTTCCTTCTTTCTCCCAATCCTCCCCCAAAGATATTTTTTCCATTGATTATTTTTGTTTGTTTAGAGAGAGTGCAAGGGATGGAGGAGGAGGAGGAGGAGGAGGAGGAGGAGGAGGAGGAGGAGGAGGAGGAGAGAAACATCAATGTGAGAGAGACACATCGATTGGTTACCTTCCAAACACGCCCCAATCGGGGCCAGGGATCAAACCTGCAACCGAGATACGTGCCCTTGACTGGGAATGAAACCCATGACCCTTCGGTCTGTGGGCCGATGCTCCAACCATTGAGCAGAACTGGCCAGGGCTGGGCCTCTCCCTTCCTTCCTTCCTCCCTCCCTCCCTCCCTCCCTCCCTCCCTCCCTTCCTTCCTTCCTTTCATTGATTTTACAGAGAAAGAGGAAAAGAGAGGGAGAGAGAGAGATGATGAGAGAGAATCATCATCGATCGGTTGCCTCCTGCACGCTCCCCAACCAGGGATCGAGCCCGCATGTGCCCCCAACGGGAATCGAACCCGGGACCCTTCCGTCCACAGGCCGACGCTCTATCCACTGAGCCACCCCGGCCAGGGCAGTGCTTCCCATCTTCACACAAGAGAGCAACTAGCCCAAACAGGCGCTCTTATCTCTGTTCTTCAAGTAGCAAGTGAAGGACTGAGTGCGATGTGCTACGATTCTATTGCTACTCAGAACACGTGAAACCTCCCCGTGTAGAAACGATGAGACCATCTTCTCAGTGCACACCACCACCCGTTACCTGGGGTGCTACGAGGTGCGCCGGCGCGACACGCAGGTTAATACCTAGCAAACTGCACCCCTTCCAAAGAGGCAGGATGCGCCAGATGGCACAGGGAGAGAAGAAACACCATGCAGAGAGGTCAGGACCAAATCCATTCCATTTGCAAAACACTGCACAGCCGAGCCCCAATGGTCCGCGACCTCGGTCGGGGAGAAGGGAGCGTTTCGGGGGTCACACGAAGAGGCAGGCAGGGGCACCGGCTTTCTGGAGATTAATTTTACACCTGGGTGAGGAGCGCCCCTATTACACTCCGAGACTTCTGGCACGGTTAGCTCAGGGTTCCAAGCAGAGTGGTCCACGGGCAGTGATCTAAGTTGCAATGCCCTTCCCTCCAGCCAGGCTAGCCTCAGCACTGCCTGCCCGTCAAGTGACTCGCTTTGCAGACAGTGGATGAAAGTCTATCCTGTGGGGTTTGGGTTTTTTTAATATATATTTTTTTTTATTTCAGAGAGGAAGGGAGAGGGAGGGAGAGATAGAAACATCAGTGATGAGAATCATCGATCGGCTGCCTCCTGCACGCCCCCTGTTGGGGATCAAGCCTGCAACCCGGGCATGTGCCCTGACATGGAATCAAACCGTGACCTCCTGGTTCAGAGATTGATGCTTAACTATTCAGCCACACCAGCTGGACCAGGAGATGAGTCTTAATCTAATTCAAGGTTCGATTCCCAATCAAGGCACATGCCCAGGTTGTAGACTCCATGCCCAGTGGGGGGCATGCAGGAGGCAGCCGATCCATGATTCTCTCTCATCATTGATGTTTCTCTCTCTCTCTCCCTCTGCCTGAAATCAATAAAAATATTTTTTTTAATAATAATAATTGGTGGGGGAGGTAGAAGAGGGTAGAGAGGAGATAAATGGTGATGGAAGGAGACTTTACTTGGGGTGGTGAACATACGATACAATACACAGATGGTGTATTATAGAATTATGTACCTGGAACCTATATAATTGTATTAACCAATGTCACCCCAATAAATTCAATGAAATAGATAAATTTTAAAAAATCATTGCATTAAAAGAGAAATCAGAAAACCAAAAGACAGACATTGAACCAATAAAGGAATTGAATCAATAGGCTAAAAACTTCTCACAACAAAGCACCAGACACAGAGCCATCTACAGGCAAATTTCCCCCAAGAAAGAGGTCATTGTGATGTTACACAAACTCATCCAGAGATAGAGACAAACAAACAAAAGTAAGTATGTCCTCAACTTATTTTAAGGGACAAATAGCGCCGATACCCAAATCAAAGGCAGCAAAAGAGGAGAAAATTACAAGCTATTCATAACCAGGTACCTATATGCAAATGTTACATAAAGTAAAATCAAATTTAGTCAAGCACTGTATAAAAAAAGATAATAGATTATGACAAATGAGTTTACACCAGGACTGAGAGTTTAGTTTAATATTAGAAAATCAATTAATGTGATTTATCTCAATACCATACTGAAGGACGAAAAGTATCTGATAATCATAATAGATGGGGAGAGAAGCATCCAATATAACTCCACATCCATTCATATTAAAAAGTGTTTAGCATATGAGGAATAGAAAGGCACTTCCTTAACTTCAGAAATGAAACACACACACACATGCATTAAATGTTTCTCTCTCTCTCCCTCTCCATTTTAGCGCCAATCTGACCTATGCCAATGTGCCCCACGGCACGGGGAGAGGGAGGGAAATTTACTTAACTTGGACATGCACCTTCAGAAAATGTCATTCTCAGTGGTGAAATGTTGAAAGCATTTCTTTAAGATCAACAACAACACAAAGGTGCCCAGCTGGTGTGCTCAATGGTTGAGCATCCACCCATGAACCAAGAGGTCTCCGGTTCGATTCCTGGTCAGGGCACGTGCCCAGGTTTCGGGCTCAATCCCCAGTGTGGGGTGTGCAGGAGGCAACCAATGGATGTGTCTCTCTCATCATGGATGTTTCTATCTCTCTCTCCCTCTCCCTCTCCATTTCTCTTCCCTTCTATAATCAATAGAAATATATGTTTGTTTTTTTAAAAAGAAAAACCACAGTCAGAAAGCAAGGCTGTAAAGGGGAAACTGATGATTTAGACACCACCACCTCCCGACCGTACCCCGACTCACAAGAAAGATAAACTGTGTCCCACGGAGCCATGCCTTGCAAATCATATAAGCTCCAAGTCCTTTCACACCAGTTTATCCAGACCCATCTATTCCAAGATAAAAGCACGGACAAAATGACCTAACACAGTCTCTGCAGGAACTCGTATACAGTCGAGATGCAATCACTGACTACGCATTCCAACAGCACGGCTTACGGGTTCTGACCAATCCCTGCCGACAACATCTCTGACCCACTCTGGCCTCCAAGCCCTATGAATGCCTTCCCGTAACTCCCCTTTGGACATGCCCAGTGACTCCCCATTTGTGAAGTTGCTGCAAGTTTATAAATCTCACGTTGTTTGCCTACAGGTCTGGCTCTAGTGGTCTTTGGCCCCCAAGGTTTTGCCAAGAGCTACATGCATCTGTGTGGATGAGTCACTCTTAAAAGACACCATACTCCAGTAATTAAAAAAAGGCACAGAGGCAGATAAGTTTTCTATTTTTATGAAACGTATGTTCGGCTTAGTGGCTAGAGCGTCAGCCTTAGTGGAAAGGTCCCAGGTTCGATTCTGGTCAAGGATACATACCCAGGTTGTGGGCTCGATCCCCAGTAGGGCGCGTGCAGGAGGCAGCAGATCCATGATTCTCTCTCGTCATTGATGTTTCTATCTCTCTCTCCCTCTCCCTTCCTCTCTGAAATCAATAAAAAATATATTTAAAAAACAACAACAACATATGCTTGTGATTAAACTAGAAAGAAAAGCAGAGACATAATTAACACAAAATTCTAAAGGGAAGAGAAGAAATGAGCCTTGGAAAAAACACTCAGGGGGTGGGGTAGGTACTGGCAACGTTTCCTTTTAACGGGTGGTGGGCAAACAGGTGTCTACTGCATTCTTTCATCCTCTGCTTATGCACATGATGAATTGTACTGTACATAGAATATGGCTCATGATTTTTAAAAACTAGCTTTTCCAATGAGGAGACGGGGGCTGCTGTTGGTTAAGTGGTCTGCCCAAGCTAGCACAGCCAATTAGACCATAAAGCTCTGGATGACAGACTCGATCGCTGCTGTATTCCCAATGCCCAGAATGGAGTAGTCCGTGAGGCGGATCCACAACAAGTGTTTCTGGAATAAATGGAGAAGCTGGGACCCACGTATGTGATGCCACCTTATTTTTTCCCCACTCATGACACCATAATGCATGAACCAGTAAGTCCCAGGAAGAAAGCTGGGGCCAATAATGTCATCAAGGGGCTTTCCAGTTAAATGAGGTGCTTATCTATATATATAAAAGCCTAATATGCAAATTGTCTCCTTGGGAGTTTGACCAGGGAACCAGAGTTCGATTGCTCGCTATGATGTGTGCTGACCACCAGGGGGTGGCGCTGAAAGAAGAAAGGCCCCAGCCAGCAGCCAGCAGCTGGGGAAGGGAGGCTCTGGCCAGCAGCTTCAAGGCCCCAATTGGCCCTGATCGTCAGCCAGGACTAGGGACCCTACCCTCGCATGAATTTTGTTCACCGGGCCTCTAGTATTCTATAAACCACTGTGTCAAGAATCTCTAGGGCCCAATCTGGCCCAGACTCTAATTTTTACAAATAAGGTTTTATTGGAACACGACCACAGCGGTTTGTGTGCGTGCGTTGGCTGTCGCTGTTTCTGTGTTACAACGCCACCAGAGCTGAGTGGTTGAAACCTAACAGGCATCTTTTCTTGGAACAACTTCTTGGCTTGAGATCAGTGGAAAGAGAAGGTTGTCCCAGCGTCCATTCATGATTGGCTAATACATTTCCTGGATGTAGGAAGTTCCAAAGAGTTGTTCCTCTCCCAGGGTCAACTTTCACATGGCCAATTTGGTTTTCCCCTGGACAAGTGACAGGGAGAGCACCCATCTCTCTCTCTCTCTCTCTCTCTCTCTCTCTCTCTCTCTCTCTCTCTCTTTAAATATATATGTATATTTTATTGATTTCAGAGAGGGAGAGATAGAAACATCAATGATGAGAAGGAATCATCGATCAGCTGCCTCCTGCACGCCCCCTACTGGGGATCGAGCCTGCAACCCGGGCATGTGCCCTGACCGGGAATAGAACTGTGACCTCCTGGTTCATAGGTCGATGATCAACCACTGAGCCAGCCACACCAGCTGGGCCCATCTCTTTCAAGTGAGACCCTCCTCCCTGCTGCTCAGGGCAGGTCTTGCTCAATAAGCAGAATCCACCAGCTCATGACGCTGACATCACCCACCTCATCCAGTCAGGCTCAACCTGAGGCATCATACCCCCCAACTCTGCCTTTCATTCCCACCCCCTTTTATTTTATGTTTCAAACATGTCTATTGATTTTTAGAGGGAGAGGGAGAGAGAGAAAAACATCGAGGAGAGAAAAATCATCCATCAGCTGCCTCCTGCACGCCCCCAGCTGGGCATCCAGCCCACAACCCCGGCATGTGCCCTGACCAGGAATCGAACCAGGGACCTCCTGGTTCATGGGTCGACACGAAATCAATCGCTGAGCCACACCGGCTGGGCTGTACCCCCTTTCATTAAACAATACAGGATTGAGAAAGCCTAGCTCATCCTGATGGGCTCGGAACTGAAGATAATCATCCTTCATTAAAAAAAAAAAAACAACAACATCAGTTTTATCTCTAAAGTTACTCCAAGAAAAGTGCTTGAGCGCTGTGTAATTAACATGTGGCAGCAGGTGCTGGTGAACAAAGCAGGCACAAGTATAATAACTTGAAGTCAATAATTCATAAACAATTATGTATTATTAATCAATGTATTGGGGCCCGAACAGCAGCTAATGAGATTAAGCTGATTGCCACACGGAGCTGCTGGATGCACATCGATTTAATCTGAGCGCTTAATTAAAGTGTGCAAGTTGCCCAGCAATCATTACATCACAGCTTGCCTCAAAGGAGGACAGTTCCCCTTCAGCCTCACTTCCTCGTGAATTAGGAATGTTGTTGATTGAAAAAATACTAAGATAAGAGTTCTGGCTCTTCGTAACAATGTATGAAACGACACCAGATGGTCTGGCTACATTTCTTTCTTTTTTAAAATATATTTGTATTGATTTCAGAGAGGAAGGGAGAGGGAGAGAGAGATCGAAACATCAACGACGAGAGAGAATCATGGATCAGCTGCCTCCTGCACGCCCACTACTGGGGATCAAGCCCACTACCCAGGCATGTGCCCTGACCGGGAATTGAACCGTGACCTCCTGGCTCATAGGTTGACGCTCAACCACTGAGCCACACCGGCCGGGCCTTAGCTGGTATCTTAATGCAGAAACGCCAGAATACCTCTGCACTAAAATTCTTATTTTCTGCTGGTGGGGGCAGAGGGGAAGTGGTCCCGGAACTAGAAAAGTGAGCGTGTTCTTTCAGCAGCAAGAGTGTCCATTGTAAACAGACAATGCCAGACAGGCCGCTTCTGGTTTGCAGGCTTTCAAACCCACATCCCTGATGTTTACCCCCGACGATAAACACAAACAAAGACTCTCCTCCTCCATCCTAATGGAAAGACGTGGCGCGTGAAGTCAGAGCTTCCATTTCTTAGCGGAATAATGGACTAACAGTCCGAGCGCTCCTCCCAACGCGACAGCCAGCGTGCGGGAACGAACCGTTTTTTCAGAAACCGTTTTGGAGGCGCCGGTGATTTGGGCCACAGACAAGATGCCTACAACGAAGTGAGACCCAAGGCGGCTTGGGAGGTAAGCAAGCAGCAAAGCCTAACCCCCACCACCCCCCACCCCCCCCAGTCTGGTCTCAGCCAAGCCTTGGAGACGCTGGGCCTTGGATTTGAAGGCTGCGGGAGACGCGGGGCAGTGAGGGGTGGGCGTGTGGTAGGAGATGCCGGCATAAAGCTGAGAGCCCAAAGGCCTTCACGCTTGGGGCGCAGAAAGGGAAAGCAGGAACCACGCTTTATCTCCACTCCTCCCCGAGGAGCGTGACGACAAGCGCGTTCTCACACAAGGCGGGAACTCGTATCTGGAACTTCATTCGTTCCGGAAGTGTGTTTGAATCATTTTTTTCCCATCGGTTGGTTGGTTAGAGCATCGTCCTGACACACCGAGGTTGTGGGTTCCATCTCCGGCTAGGGCACATACGAGAGCAACCAATGGCCTAGCCGGCATGGCTCGGTGGTTGAACATCGACCTATGAACCAGGAGGTCACTGTTCGATTCCCAGTCGGGGCATGTGCCCAGGTTGCAGGCCCGATCCCCAGTAGGGGGTGTGCAGGAGGCAGCCGATCCATGCTTCTCTCTCATCATTGATGTTTCTCTCCCTCTCCCTTCCTCTCAGAAATAAAAAATAAATATAAAAATAAATTCTTTTTTAAAGACTCACACAGTTTGGGGACAAATCTGAGCTCTAGTCCTCCCTAGTCTTTGAACTTCCTCAGGGCCTCGATTTTATCACCTAAAAATGGAGATGATAAACCTGACTCTCTACTTCTTTACCTCACAGAGCGGCTGCGTGGAGCAATTAATCATTCATAAACACTCTGTAAACAGTTAATTACCTTAGAAGATATAAATTATTATATCTCATGAACACATCTATAGGGGAAAACACTCTAGAATTGATTCTGATGAGACAGCGTGCATGTTTTCTGTGACCGTGACCACACGCAGCCAACATTCAGTATGCCCGCTGAGTGAGAAGGTTACGCGGGCAACGCAAAATGTGTTTATTTCCCTCGGAAACAGACTCTCTCTTAGAGCCTACCGGCTTTACCATTATGTTTAGCCCGAGCCCTCCTATCGTTTGCAGGCCTCTGCAAGCGAACGTTTCCAAAACGGAACTCACCCTTCCTCCACAGAAGTCTTATCCTCTCACCTACCCACCCCTTTGTTGGCATTAACATGGGCGCCCATCACCCAAAGTCCAACTAGTTCAGCTCCTTGCCCGTGATCCTTGCTCCCCATCAACCACCAGGACCTCCCACTTCTAACGTAGACGGATCTCCTGAATTTGCACCCTTCCCTCCCATGCCCATACCCTTGTCTTCCCAAAAACCTCATCATCCACGTAGATGGCTAATAAAGGCTGTCCCAAAATTCACGCAAGAAGTAATTTTGATAGAAAACACAGCTTTATAATTAAAAATTGTAAATTTTTTATTGATTCCTAAAGGATACAGTCTAGGGTTATGGATGGAATAGCACATCGGGTCAATGGCCTCCACGGCTTTGCTGGCACAGACGCAAAGCCGTGGTCTTCATTGGTCTTCATGGTCCCTGCTCCTGGGCCAACATTGGCACTTGGGCATGCTTACCAAATTGAAGGGATTGAAATCAAAGGGCAACAGATATTAGAACCTGATTCAATAAACCAAGTAAAATTAGGCTTTTATTTTTTGTTGTTGTTAATGCTCACGTAAAATTCAAATCTTGTATGAATTTTGGGACACCCTTTAGTTGCTATTAATTTCTTAAACACTTAGTTGGAGCCCAGCCAGTGTGGCTCAGTGGTTGAGAGTCGATCTATGACCCAGGAGGTCACGGTTCCATTCCCGGTCAGGGCACATGCCCGGGTTGCAGGCCCGGTCCCCAGTAGGGGGCGTGCGGGAGGCAGCCAATCAATGATGAAACATCTCATCATGGATGTTTCCATCTCTCTCTCCCTCTCCTTTCCTCTCTGCAATCAATACAAACATATTGAAAATAAGTAAGTGAAAATAAAAAAGCACGTGATCGGGTATAAGCAAAGCTCCTCAACGACAGGTTTCTACATCCTCCCCACCCCCTCCGACCGACCCTGGAAGGAGAAAGGATTCTAGATCTTTCTTTCCCTGGAGTGACCGGGCCAAAGGGGGAAGCGGAAAGGAGCTAGTCACCAATCTATATGTCATCGAGTTTTGAGGGTTCGTGTTGAGGTAGGATGGTTGCAAACCTCTACTTATGTAGATTAAGGCTGCTCACACGAAGAAAGACGGGGAAAATCAAGTCTAAGGTGGTTTGGATGTGTCTGATCGTTTTAATACCCCCTCTTCTATGTCTTCTCAAGACAGAGTCAAGCCTGGCCAGCGTGGCTCAGTGGTTGAGCATCGACCTATGAAACCGGCCAGGGCACATGCCCAGGTTGCAGGCTCGATCCCCAGTAGGGGCGTGCAGGAGGCAGCCGATCCATGATTCTCTCTCATCACTGATGTTTCTATCTCTCTCTCCCTGTCTCCTTTCCTGTCTGATATCAATAAAAATATTTTTCTTAAAAAAAGAACGAAAGAAAAGAAAGATTCAAGTCATTCTTCAAATAGTTTTTGCATTTGGGACTGAGGTTTCTTTGAGAGCAAGGTGTCACTATAGGACCACACGCCTATGGGATTATGCAGCTCACCCGTAAGGGTACGGGTCCCCTGATGCTACCAGGCAGGCGAACGCTGCGGTCCTTGTACTCCCATGACCTCTGTCCGCCCCACCCCCCTCCGGTTCTGTGCTGGTACAACGCGCTTCATTATAATGACCTGTTCGCATGACCTTCATACGCCCACGCCCTGCGGACTCAGAGTGCCTCCATGACAAAGATTCGGTGTTTATTTCTGTATTCCTAATACCTGCTGTGCTTCCTACCCCTGGCTGCCTGGAGAGACGGAATTCCCCAGGTACAAAAAAAGGGCGCAGTTCAGTTTCTGTAATTCTAACTCCTTTTATTAAAAATCTCCGCCGAGAGAAGTCTTTATGCCCTTGCAGTTCATTTCCTTTGTTCCAATATTTGTCAGAAGCAGCGCTTTACAGGGAAAAAAAAGGGTGGGTGGGGAGTGAGCATAACTGAACCAGGAGACAAGAAGTATGAGGTCCAGAGCCACCTGTGTCATCTACCAGCCAGGTGACTTAGGTCGGCTCAGCAGCAACAGAGAAACCAGACCTTGATCGTTTTTATGGCTGTTTAAGCTCCACGATGCAGCGATAACCTTAGCAATACTTGCAGCCACATTCCTGGGGGGAAAGGGCAAAAAAAAACCCCCAAAAAACCACAGAGAAATGTGCCCCAGCTGGTGTGGCTCAGTGGATAGAGTGTCAGCCCATGGACTGAAGGGTCCCGGGTTCCAGTCCGGTGAAGGGCATGTACCCCGGTTGCAGGCTCCATCCCAGGCCCCGGTCTGGGTGTGTGCAGAGGCAATCAATGGATGTGTCTCTCTCTCACATCGATGTTTCTCTCTCTATCTCTCCCCCTACCTCCCACCCTCTCTAAAAATCAATGGGAAAAGTATCCTCTAGTGAGGATTAAAACACACACACACTCACACACACACACACACACACACACACACACACAAACACACACACACAAACACACACACACACACACAAACACACACACAAACACACACACACAAACACACACAAACACACACACACACACAAACACACACACACACACAAACACACACACACACACAAACACACACACACACACACACAAACACACACACACAAACACACACACACACACAAACACACACAAACACACACACACACACACACACAAACACACACACACACACACAAACACACACACACACACAAACACACACACACACAAACACACACACACACAAACACACACACACACACAAACACACACACACACACAAACACACACAAACACACAAACACACACACACACACAAACACACACACAAACACACACAAACACACAAACACACACAAACACACACACACACAAACACACACACACACAAACACACACACACAAACACACACACACACAAACACACACACACAAACACACACACACACAAACACACACACACACACACAAACACACACACACACACAAACACACACACACACACAAACACACACACACACAAACACACACACACACACAAACACACACACACACACACACACACACACACACAGCCCTGGCCGGTTTGGGTCAGCGGATAGAGCGTCGGCCTGCGGACTGAAGGGCCCCGGGTTGGATTCTGGGCAAGGGCACATGCCTGGGTTGGTGGCTCGATCCCTGGTGGGGGGCGTGCAGGAGGCAGCCGATCCATGATTCTCTCTCGTCAGTGATGTTTCTATCTCTCTCTCCCTCTCCTTTCTTCTCTGAAATCAGTAAAAATATATTTTAAAAAAATAAAAAATATTAAAAACAACAACAACAAAAACACAGAAATTTGGATTCTTCCCGTGGTTTGTTGTCCTTGGGGCGCTGCTCTCAATCCCAGCTCTCTCCCATGGGATGCACTGCTCATCGCACCTGCTCAGGGGTCTCTGAGGGAGACCCAGACCCGAAAGGAGGCAAGACGATACTCGAAGAAGCCGAAAGGGGGATTCTGTAACTGCTTAGTTTTCCACTCGGCGCTCCTTTAAAACCACTTCCCAGTGACAACTCCCAACCCCAGGCAGGTGCCTGAGGTAGCGCTGTGCACCCCCAGGGACTCCCTGTAAAATCTTTTTCTCTGAGAGCAGCTATTGTCTTCCCAGGAAAAGCTTTTAGCATAATGGCAGGCGGAACAGAGCACCAGCTTTTGTGAGAATATTTTTTTTTAAGAAACGAAAGAAAAGGAGAAAGGGATTCTTCAACCAACGCAAAGGCGGCCTCCAGCTCCCCCATCTCGGGCCCCCTGGGAAGAGCAGTGTGTGGGGCCCGGGGGGGGGGGGCAGAGACAGGCAGGAGGGGGTAGGAAGAAGGTTAGCTCCCCTCCTGAGAACAGAAAGGTTATGTTCTCCTCTCTTAGGGGATGATCAAAGCAGGCTGGAGGTGCCTCCCATCCCAAAATAGGAGCTCCGCCCCCGCCACCCACCTTGGATATTACTTGCCTTCTCCCCAGGGAGTCATTTAGTGACTATGGTACTTGGCAAATGAGTGTCTAACAAGAGAATGACATTCTCCCTCAGAAAAACTTCCACCTACCAGGTCCCCCTGTCAGTTCGCTCCCCAGTCTTCTCTTTTGTCTCCCACGCCTTTTATATTTTTTTTAATATATTTTAATTTATTTCAGAGAGAGGAAGGGAGAAGGAGAGAGAGATAGAAACATCCATGATGAGAGAGAATCATGGACCGGCTGCCTCCTGCACGCCCCCCCACTGGGGATCGAGCCCGCAACCGGGGCACGTGCCCTGACCGGGAATCGAACCCTGACCTCCTGGTTCCTAGGTTGACGCTCAACCACTGAGCCACGCCGGCCGGGCTCCCAAACCCTTCTGCATTGCAAAGCACTCGTCATTCTGCGTGGTCTTTCTTGCCTATGGAAGGTGGGGAACGAACTGTACAAACCAACTTTACAAGCTGGCTGGTTCCAGGTACGCCCCACTTGTACACTGTGTGTGTGCGTGTGCGTGTGCATGTGCGTGTGTGTGTGTGTGTGTGTGTGTGTGAGAGAGAGAGAGAGAGAGAGAGAGAGAGAGAGAGAGAGAGAGAGAGAGAGAGAGAGAGAAGGCACATGTGTGCGCTTTGCTTTGGTCTTATGGTTCCTGGCCAGGGCCTCCTCCACACCCTCAGCCTCTCAGATCCAAATGCCATTTGGGTCATCCAGGGGGTGCGGGGACGCCTCAGCCAGGGCTCTGGGACCCCACCCCCTTCCTCTCCAAACCTGGCTGCCCTTGAGCTTAGACAGCAGTCAGCACATGAGGGAAGCCCCTGATTACAGGCTGGAGAATGGGTGACGGATCTACGCAGGCAAGTTCAACCCTCTTCCCACCCAGCCCCCTCCCCTGCCTTCCCTCTGAGGTTCAAAAGTCTGTTCCGTGCAAATACTTTCAACAATATAGATACGATCCCTCCATCAATCAATCAATCAGTCAATCAATGATAAAGGCTGGAAAACAGGACGCAGAGTCCCGACTGTGTCTTAGGACAGGAAGTAATGTCCCTAGCAAACTGCTCTCCATGCCAACCAGCCATTCCAGCCCCCCACCCCCGCCTGCCTTTATTTTTTCTGCAATTTATTTTTTCTCCCTTTCACAACAGAGCGACAGTAGTGTTTATCCCCAAAATGTAGACACACCTTTATCTGGCAGCTCAACGGATGTCTCTTTCGGTTCAGATTGAACCCCTTAGAATGAATAGTCATGCAAAGCGTGTCTGCATGTTTGGGGACACCCTGTATTTGTGGTCACTCGTCTTAGGGAGCAAACGAACCCAGTCTCCTTCGATTCAGAGCAATTCTTGGGCCGTGCCAGGAAGGGCGGGGGCTGGTATTGCTATAGAGATGGGCCAGTCCCCAAACGTCTATGGAGCTTTGGTTCTCCAAGGGACAGATGGGTCCCTGAGACTCTGAGACCCTCACCCCGACCACCACCCCGATCTTCAAAGGAGGGGGCCCCCGTGTCACTCACGGAACTGCTCCAGGTGGGCCGGGCTGGCCGAGGCGGGCATGGCGGTGACGGTCACCAGCGGGCAGGCGTTGCCTCCCAGCGTCCGACAGAGCGCCTCCTGCCGGAAGTACACCGTCTTGGGGTCCACACTTTTTTCCAGGAGGTCCAGGTGAGTCTGGAGTGGAAACAGAACAGGAGTGTGTACGGTTCAGATTTGGGGACCATGATGCCCATCGCAGAAAACAGCAACACAGCTTACGTTTGTGTGAGCCCTGATCGACTCTAGACGTTACTGTGGGACCCTGACCGGCCCAATGTTGGGTGTGAAGTGATTGAAGAGGGGGCTCTTCCCGCTGCCCAGGGGATGGTCCATGGGGCTGAGTGGGGAGCAACATTCCCGCACAGCCCTGAGGTACCGAGTGTCTGATTTCTACGGCACGAAAGGCGAGAGGACGGGGCACACGGCATCGCTGACCGCCCGCCGCCTGCACGCCTCACACTGGGGATCGAGCCCGCAACCGGCCATGTGCCCTGACTGGGGATCACACCGGTAACCTCTTGGTTCACAGGTCAACACTCAACTTTTGAGCCACACAAAGCAGGTGATTGAGGTTATTTTTAAAAGGGGATTGTGTGTGTGTATGTATGTGTATGTGTGTGTGTGTGTGTAAAGGTAAATTCATAGATGCACATCTATGTATACACAAAAACTCATTCTTGGGTCATACTTCCTTCTGCAACACCAGATGCCAGAGGGAATGAAGAACTACCCAGAACTTGCAAGTAGAAGAAAGGCTGAAAATCCAGTAAACTTATCATCAGCCAAGTTTCTGCTCATAAGCAAATGGAGCATATATGCTCAGATATGCAAGAACTTATAAAATAGATCACGCCCACCCGGCGTGGCTCAGTGGTTGAGTGTCGAGCTACGAACCAGGAGGTCCCGGTTCGATTCCCGGTCCGGGCACATGCCCAGGATGCAGGCTCAATGCCCAGTAGGGGGCATGCAGGAGGCAATCAATAGTTCTCTCTCATCATTGATGTTTCTCTCTCTCTCTCCCTCTTCCTTCCTCTCTGAAATCAATAAAAATATTTTTTTAAAAAGAAGAAAGGGAGAGAGGGAGGGAGGGAGGAAGGAATGGAAAAAAAGCAAAGAAGCATAGAAAATAGGATAAAATCGAAATGACAGAAGTGACACCAAAATTTGCTATAAGTCTAAATAGGTTAAACAGCCTTATTAAATGACAAAATTCTTCAGATTCGTTTTTATGACTCCCACTGTATGTTGTCTATAAGAGATGCTTTTGAAGAGGGGAGAAGAAAAAAAAAACATGACGTATATGAAAACATGCCTACATTATCTATTTTGTTTGCCTCTCCTAAAATATTTTAAGAGAGAAATATTGAAACGCAAAGGCTAAGCAAACAATAAGTTATAGCAGGCACGGCCGTGGAAATATGCAGCGGAGCCATATTCAAGAACAAGTCCCATTAAATGGGACTTAAAAGTCTTATTTTGACAAAGGGCACAATATGCAATGAACGTGTAAAACTCATAAATCTGAAGAATCAAATAACATCGGATTGAAATATGCAACGTGAAAATGGCAGGAGGAGAAACATTGTACCCGGAACGAGGGACGCCAAGACGGTACCTCCGTCTTAAATAAATCAAATACACAAAAATAATGATATACGGCATTGGAGCAATATTATTTTTATAGATATGTGTCAAGCTTTTTCTTGACAGAGAACATCCTTTTATTTTTTTCCTCAAGCATCCATGGAACTGTGACAAAATTTAACCATATCCAGGGCTATAAAAATTCAACAACTTTTCTTTTATTTTAATATATTTTTAGGGCCCTAAGTGGTTTGGGTCAGTGGATAGAGCATCGGCCTGCGGACTGAAGGGTCCCAGGTTCAGTTCCGGTCAAGGGCATGTACCTGGTTGTGGGCACATCCCCAGTGGGGGGTGTGCAGGAAGCAGCTGATCGATGTTTCTCTCTCATGGATGTTTCTAACTCTCTATCCCTCTCCCTTCCTCTCTGTAAAAAATCAATAAAATATATTTTAAATATATATATATATACACACACACATACATACATATATTTTATGGATTTCAGAGATTCAGAGAGTAACATCCATGATGAGAGAGATTCATGGATTGGCTGCCTCCTGCACGCCCCCTACTGAGGATCAATCCTGCAACCTGGGCATGTGACTTTGACCAGAATCGAACCCGGGACCCTTCAGTCCGCAGGCCGACGCTCTAGCAACTGAGCCACACCAGCCAGGGCAAAAATTCAATAAATGTTCAACAACAAAAGAAGAGCAGAAACTGTCCAAGCCACGTTTTCTGATCACAACGAAATGAAGTTAGACTTCAGTGAAAATGGTCTTAAAATCGGCGCAAATAAAACCGTTCGGAAATAGGAAAACACCCTCCTAAGAGCAGCGCGCTGAGGAAATCCATGTATGAGAGAGAAAATCAATATTAAATCGGTGTAATTAAAGGGCCGATGGGAGACGCGGACGTCTGGTAGGTAACACAGGACGGGCACGGAAATGTCTCCGTCAGCACGTCCGCCACCCGTCAGGCATCTCCGCAGAGAAAGATGTGAGCACTTTCGTCAAGAGAATGAAGATCGCCCTGGAGTTAAACGACGCTCCCTGCGACCATAAACAAGTTATTTTAACCTCTTCCAAAAAATTCTTGGTGACAGCTGCTGCCAATACTACTATTAAAACTCTGCCTCGCAATTACTATCAAGATTCCAGGGCCCCAGCCTGGCCGGCGTGGCTCAGTGGTTGAGCGTTGACCTAGGTCACCGGTTCGATTCCCGGTCAGGGCACAGGCCCGGGTTGCAGGCTCCATCCCCAGTGTGGGGCGTGCAGGAGGCAGCTGATCCATGATTCTCTCTCATCATGGATGTTTTTCTCTCTCTCTCCCTCTCCCTTCCTCTCTAAAATCAATAAAAATATATATTTTAAAAATGGCTTTGTATGGTCCTCCTAAAAGTCATGCTTAAGTGCAGCCACCCGGCAGGCCCAAGGAGGGGTGTCTAACGGGATATTGTAGGGATCACTGAGGAGGGAAGCAGGGCGCCCTAATGTGTGTGCCAACCACCAACCCAGCCACCGACCGTAACCACAGCCTGCAGCAGCCACAGGGGTGGTTTTTTTTTTTAAATATATTTTATTGATTTTTTACAGAGAGGAAGGGAGAGGGAGAGAGAGTTAGAAACATAGATGAGCAAGAAACATTGATCAGCTGCCTCCTGCACACCCCCCACTGGGGATGTGCCCGCAACCAAGGTACATGCCCTTGACCGGAATCGAACCTGGGACCCTTCAGTCCACAGGCAGATGCTCTATCCACTGAGCCAAACTGGTTAGGGCCTCATTCCCATTCTTATAAAGAATCCCACCCTTTGCCCTGATTGGTTTGGCTCAGTGGATAGACCGTCGGCCTGCGGACTGAAGGGTCCCAGGCTCGATTCCGGTCAAGGGCATGTGCCTTGGTTGCGGGCACATCCCCAGTGGGGGGTGTGCAGGAGGCAGCTGATCGATGTTTCTAACTCTCTATCCCTCTCCTTCTCCCTTCCTCTCTGTAAAAAAATCAATAAAATATATAACAAAAACGGGAATGAGGTCAAGGCAATTATGGAAACACCCCCCCACACACACACACACACAAACACACACAGAAAAGTCCACCTCTTCAAGAAAGGCAAGAAATCTGGCCGAGGACTTCGCGGCAGCCTCAGGGATACCCCTCCCCAGGAGTTCCCTGGCCTCCTCCTTCATCAGCTACTCCCTGCAAACTTCCATCAAAGACTGCACTTGACCTCAGCGGGCGACCCTACGGGTAAAGTGAGAAGCAGCCCGCACTGGGAAATCGTTTCTTATTGTGCTCCCGCCATGGGCTGCGCTCACCGTGCCCTCACTCGGAAGAAAGCCGCCCCTAAGGAGGCGCCGGCCTATTTTATTCTGTGGACTGCCCGGTGCTCGCTGTCCCTTGAATACACCCATCAGGGGGTCAATCCCGGAAGAGCAAAGGACACCTTTCAGCTAAACAAAAGCGACCAAACAGGCTGTGGGCAGGTTCTGCCTGAGGAGCGTCCTCAAACTGCCCACCAGCCAATGTCGCTCCCCTAGGCCAGTGGTCGGCAAACTCATTAGTCAACAGAGCCAACTATCAACAGTACAACGATTGAAATCTCTTTTGAGAGCCACATTTTTTAAACGTAAACTATATAGGTAGGTACATTGTTATGAACTTAATTAGGGTCCTCCTAAGGCTTAGGAAGAGCCACACGCAAGGGGCCAAAGAGTCGCATGTGGCTCGCAAGCCGCAGTTTGCCGACCACGGCCCTATGTTAACGGGACTCGCTTTCAGATGCGAGAGAGATTATTAGTCTCCGGGTGTCTGCTCACAGATCCGCCGGTTAGAAAGATACGATGATTTTCATCGGCTTTTCCCATGGAAAATAAAGTTATATCACTGATGATTGGGAAAAGAGCGTAAAGAAAAAATAATGACCATCAGCCACCCTAAGACAACTGTCACTAGCCGTTGTAGCTATTTCTTTGGGATGCTTTCGTTGGATTTTTTTTTTTTGCATAATTTTTGTTTCATTATAAATTACGGAATGGGTATCTTCCAATCAGGCCAACGTAGGAAATAATCTCACGCCATCCTATAGAAAGAGAACAGCCCGGCCTGTGTGGCTCAGTGATTGCGCGTTGATCTGTGAACCGAGAGGTCACGGTTCGATTCCCGGGCAGGGCACATGCCAGGGTTGCGGGCTCGATCCCCAGCAGGAGGCAGCTGATCCATGATTCTCTCTCATCATTGATGTTTCTATCTCTCTCTTCCTCTCCCTTCCTCTCTCTGAAATCAATAAAAAACACATTTTTAAAAAAAAAGAGAGAATATATGGCAGCGGTTCTCAACCCGTGGGTCGCGACCCCGTTGGGGGTCGAACGACCCTTTCACAGGGGTCGCCAAAGACCATCGGAAAACACATATATAATTACATATTGTTTTGGTGATGAATCACTATGCTTTAATTATGTTCAATTTGTAACAATGAAATTGGGGGTCACCACAACATGAGGAACTGTATTAAAGGGTCTCGGCAGCCGAAACTGGTTTGGCTCAGTGGATAGAGCGTCGGCCTGCGGACTGAAGGGTCCCAGGTTCGATTCCGGTCAGGGGCATGTACCTGGGTTGCGGGCACTTCCCCAGTGGGGGCTGTGCAGGAGGCAGCTGATCGATGTTTCTCTCTCATGGATGTTTCTAACTCTCTATCTCTCTCCCTTCTCTCTGTAAAAAATCAATAAAATATATTTTAAAAAAAATAATAAAAAAAATAAAGGGTCTCGGCATTAGGAAGGTTGAGAACCACTGATATGTGGTCTAATGGTCACGGCCTAACCTTGGCGAATACTTTCCATGTATCAAGTTACCTCATCATTACAACAACCCACATAGTAACTGCTTTTATAGTTCCCATTTTACAGATGAGAAAACTGAGGCACCGAGCAGTTAAACAGCTTGTCCGTGGCTGCACGGCAAAAAAACCCACTTCTTTCTTTGTGTTCAAGACCCTGGAATTCGGGGACTGTTGGGGCCAATGACGTCACCCTTCACGCACCTCTGGGCCCCTTCAGAATGGCCTCTCACGCTCCCCTCCGAACACCTGGACCCGTGGCTGGTGCCTGTCCTTCGTCCTGGCCCCTCCAAGGACGAGTCTCTGTCTATTGATCCCCTGACAGCACTGACTGATGACTTGCTCGTCGCCTCTTTGTTCTACGACACGGAAGTCCATTTCTCCCGTCTGACACCGTGTTGAACTCTTTATTTCACTCTGAGCCCTTTATTAGCACGTGTGCGGAGGGCATTCTGATTCCATCTTCTCTCTCCTTTTCCCTCTCCCTCTCTCCCTCTCCTTCCCCGCCTACACTAGTGTAAGCTCAATTCATCTCTAAGGGTAATTAGTGGCGGGAGCCTCGACCATGGTAGAGCTGTATGTCTGGTGAAAAAAAAAATGTATCCTACCCTTTAAGAGCCTGAGGCTCTTCCAACGTGTGGATCCCACTTGGGATCACTTTTTTTGTCTCTTGCCAACGCCTCCGGTTATAAGTGCTCCGTGAGATCGCGTTTTCTTAGCCTCTAAAATGCCCATCAGAAACTTTCAGGGTCCTATTTTCTTTAAATAAATATATATGTTTCGGAGAGGAAGGAAGAGGGAGAGAGAGAAAGAAACATCAATGATGAGAATCATCATGGATCAGCTGCCTCCTGCACGCCCCCTCCTGGGGATGGAGCCTGCAACGGGCATGTGTCCTGACCAGGAATCTAACCATGACCTCCTGGTTCCTAGGTTGACGCTCAACCACTGAGCCACGCTGGCCGGGCTGTGGTCTTATTTTCAAATAATACCTCTGGCTTCCAAGGGGTAATCCATAACATAATCCAAACACTTAAACAAGTTTTGCTAACAACACTTTAAACAATCATTGCAATTATTGACGGCTTGATATGGATGACTACAATTGAATTCCTTTTGCTTGCTTCATAATTATAACAATATTGTATTTCTTTCTTTTCGCTTTAATACTCTAATTTGGATAATTATCCAACAGAGCTCCTGGCAACCATCTGGAAGATTTCAGAGAGGAAGGGAGAGGGAGAGAGAGAGAGAGAAACATCAGTGAGGAGAGAGAATCATGGGTTGGCTGCCTCCTGCACGCCCACACTGGGGATCAACCCAGCAACCCGGGCGTGTGCTCTGACTGGGAATCGAACCATGACCTCCTGGTTCATAGGCCAACGCTCAACCACTGTGTCTCTCACATCAGTGTTTCTCTCTCTCCCCCTCTTCCCTCCCTTCTACTCTGTCTGAAAATCAATTGAAAAAAATATCCTCAGGTGAGGATTAAAAAAAAAAAAAATGCCAGGGTTCAGGAACTCAACCATCAGAGATTATAAAACCCTACAACTCAATGACTACCTCACCTATCAAAGTGGACTGCGTGCCCAGCCTGTGTGGCTCAGTGGTTGAGCGTGACCTATGAACCAGGAGGTCACGGTTCGATTCCCGGTCAGGGCACATGCCCGGGTTGTGGGCTCCATCCCCCAGTGCGGGTCGCGCAGGAGGCAGCCGATCCATGATTCTCTCTCCTCATTGATGTTTCTCTCTCTCTCTCCCTCTCCCTTCCTCTCTGAGATCAATAAAAATGTATGTATTTTTTTAAAGTGGCCTGCATTACAGTGGCTAAGGACTGTACCGGTCTGGCCCTGCCCACACATCCTAAACTTCTACATGTAAGGACACAGCGACAGACGTCAAAGACCCAGGCTGGGCTCCCTGCTCGGCCACTCGCTGGATGTGATTCCTCGGCCTCCCTTTCTGCATCTATAAATGACGGGCGTGGGCGCGACAACTCCCAGACCCCTTTGCATTCTAACGTGTGATGCCAGCGGCCACTGAGCATCTCCGCAGCAGCCAAGACAGTCTAAGCAGTGAGCAGAACGCCGTCGAAGGCAAACACGGGCACTGAAGGAGTCTCGGCCCCGGGGGACACCTGGGCGTGCAGGTCCCAGGTGAGACGGGAAGACAGGCCGGGGAGGGGCCGTCTGCCTGCTGCCTCTCTCCAGGCCCGGCGGGCAACAAGCATGTTTTATAACAAACACGGCTCGTTCCAGCCTTGCTCGGGGCGTGCGTGTCTTGGATGAGCGTCTTGAGCTCCTACAGGGGATCCACAGATAATACTAGTTGTGTATCTCGCAATCTGGGAAACAGCAAAAATCTCTCTCCAGGCAGCACGGCAGATGGGGAGAAGGGCGGGCCGGCTTCCCCGAAGCAGCGAGCCGCGTGGCTCCAGCGATGCCTTTCTCGGCGGAGAGAAGAAAGAAAAAAAAAATCCCCATTTATAGGCAAGCGTCTCTGCCGGTGGAAGGCAAAGACGTTCTCGGTTATTATCTTCTCGATCTCCTCGGCGCAGATGTGGCGCGAGCACACTCATCCTTCAGGCTAAGCGATAGCTGCGCTCACAGATACACGTATTATTATACATATGCTAATGACGTTTTTCATGAACACAGAGGACGAACGTGCTTCGCGGAGATGCGTTCGCTCATTGATCCTCAGGGTGCCCGGGAGATCGCTAGGGGCGAGGGCCGGGGTGCCAGCTCTCTCAGATGCCAGGCGACCGCAGGGTGTATGCAGTTTGCTCGAGTTTGTCGGGTGGACCGTCTGCAGGGCCTGAGAGGACGCAGGATGCTAACTAACCTCAGGTCTGGACTGGCCCACACCGCACCCCTCTCATACACACAGCAGAGCCCGGCTGGTGTTGCTCAGTGGGTTGAGCTTCGTCCCATGCACCATGGAGGTCGCTGGTTCGATTCCGGTTGGGGCACACGCCCAGGTTGCAGGCTCCATACCCAGTAGGGGGCGTGCAGGAGGCAGCCGACCTGTCTTTCTCTAACATCGATGTTTCTATCTTCTCTCCCTCTTTCTAAAACATCGATAAAGACATATTTATAAAATGCAAACACCAGAGACCTCACTGCAGTCATTCGGCATTTTGTTCATCTCCTTTTCTCCACCCTGATCCTTCTAACGCCGGCACCCGCAGCTGTGGGAACCCCCGGGAAAGCTACAAGGCTTCTGTCAGGGACTCAGGGGGTTCCCAAGATTTATCTTCCTGCTTCCCTCCTCTCCAGAGTCCACGGGCTGCCAATCTGCATCTCAGCTCACCGCACGCTTCCACCCCATTTCAACTCCATCACCTCACTTGTCTCACCACCTCACTTTATTTTACCAAAAAAAAAAAAATGTTTTTATTGATTTCAGAGAGGAAACAAGAGGGAGGAAAAGAGAAACATCAATGATGAAAGAGAATCATGGATCAGCTGCCTCCTGCACACCCCACACTGGGGACCGAGCCCACAACCCGGGCATGTGTGCGGATGGGGAATCGAACTGAGACCTCCTGGTTCCTAGATCAACGCTCAACCAGAGCCATGCCAGATGAGGTCAGCACCTTGTATTTTAACTTGAGGGCTTCTGAGAGCTAAGCCCCTAGGGTCTAGACAGTGGTCAGCAAACTGCAGCTCGTGAGCCACATGCAGCTCTTTGGCCCCTTGAGTGTGGCTCTTCCACAAAATACCAACTTCTGCACACAGACCACGAAGTTTCAATCACACTGTACGTGCACGCCCACACGTGGTATTTTGTGGAAGAGCCACACTCAAGGAGCCAAAGAGCCGCATGTGGCTCACGAGCCGCAGTTTGCCGACCACGGCCCTAGGGCACACCGCACCTCCTACACGCAACCTGGCAGTGAGCAGCTCGGCATGTCACTCAGGCTGTCAGAATGTCGCTGGCCACGCCCTCAGCCTCCTGCTGTGTCCAAGAGATGGGACCCAAATACTAGTAAAGCCACTAAGTCAGTGACCACAGACCCTGGCTCCCTGGGGTTCGGGGGCGCCTGAATGTTCCCGGGACCACCTCAGAGAGCCCCCTCGGTCCCGGGGTCATGCCGGAAAGAGGACGTTACCATGAGGGCTGTGTAGGTGTAGGGGTAGTGGTAGGCCAGGTAGCAGACGTCGCCATGGTGCGGGAAGGTGACGGAGAAGGTGAGGGTGTAATAGCACTTCCTGGACGTGCCCCCTGTGACAGCCATGCTCTCGCGATAGTGATTCCTAAAAGAGAAAGGAGAAGAGAGGAGGGTGAGGGAGGAGGGAGGGAAACAGGCATTCGGAGTCCTAGGCCGCCAATATGGCCACTCGAACGGTGAGTGATGGCACGAGTGAGCCATCAGCAATGTCTAGGCTGGTCCACAGGGCCGAGGGGGCTCAGTGGTTGAGAGTCAACCTACGAACCAGGAGGTCAGAGTTCGATTCCCGGTCAGGGCACATGCCCGGGTAGCAGGCTCGATCCCCAGGAGGGGGCGTGCAGGAGGCAGATGATCCATGATTCTCTCTCATCATTGATGTTTTTCTCTCTCTCCCTCTCCCTTCCTCTCTGAAATCAATAAAAATATATTGAGGGGGAAAAAGTCTAGGCTGGTCCGTCTGTCTCCTCATGGTGGCGTACATGTCATGGGACTTTTTCTGATGTGTCTGAAAATGAGTCTATAGAGCCACTGAGACAAAAAATGTGAGTAATTCGGGTTACTTGGGGTTCTTCTGCCGACATCCACTTTTTTTTTTTAACCCAAATTTGGGGTTTCCCAGCCTCTGCCTCTCCCCAGATCACCCAGAATGCAGTTGTTCTCCTCCCTCCCACCTGCCCCAGGGGGCTCATGAGCAATCACTGCTCTGTACTGAGTTCCAACTCGAAACGTAACAAGGCGCCTGATCACTGCAACAGCCCATCGTGCAGATGCAGAAACAAAGGCTCGGAACACTCGACCTGCCGGAGGCGGAAAAGCCAGTCCGCAGTCCGTGCAGGACTCGAACCCAGATCTGCCTGTCTGCCAGGACTCTGTTCCCGCCTCTCCACACCACCTTCCTCCCGAAGGGACACACATCTGTCATCCCCAACGCGGCCTGGCTTCTCCTAGCTCGAGACCGCATTCTTTCCTTTGTCAAGGATGAAGAAGCGATTTGGAGATTTCAGAGAATGGCATCCAAGTCCATGGCCCCCGGAAGTACGTTTCCAAACAATAGGCTGCACCGTCACGCAAAACGCGCCCAGACGCCCATGAGGAGGTGACCGTCTTCCAAGTCCTACACCAGGTAGAGTAGAAGCAGGGGTGAAGCAAAGAAGCCATCCCAAGCGGATCAACCCCAAGACGACGCTGCGAAAAAGGGAGAGATGGACTGTGCACCCCAGGCATCCTCTGTTAGGGAGAGCTGTTCTGTTTGGTGGTTGAATGGCGATACACACAGGGACCCTGAGCTTCGATCGCATTCCTGGGAATATGTTAACATAAGGTGGTGAATCGTTGTAAAACAAAGGACGCTATGAAGTAGCAACCTTATCCATTCATCTCCGTGGCATTCACGGCTGGGAAATGAAAAATGGATTACATGATGCATTGATGGTTTCCATGTCAGCCCTCTGTTCTTCTTTGATCACAGAACAATGGTCTTGTTAATGAGCCTAAAAGCTATTAACAGTAACGTTGGCTTTCTCGGGGCTTAGGCCAAAGTGAATTTTTTAAAAAATATAACTATCAATGATGAGAGAGAATCATTGATTGACTGCCTCCTGCACACCCCCCACTGGGGATCGAGCCCACAACCCAGGCATGTGCCCTTGACCGGAATCGAACCTGGGACCCTTCAGTCCGCAGACCGATGCTCTATCCACCGAGCCAAACCGGCCAGGGCCCAAGGTGAATTTTGGATGTGTGGCTTCTTCCCTCCCAGGTTGGCAGACTTTTTTAAAAGTATATTTTTATTGATTTCAAAGAGGAAGGGAGAGAGAGAGAAAGAAAGAGAGAGAGAGAGAGAGAGAGATCAATGATGAAAGAGAATCACTGATTGGCTGCCTCCTGCGTGCTCCCTACTGGGAATCAAGCCCACAACCCAGGCATGTGCCCTGACTGGGATTCGAACCATGACCTACCAGTTCATAGGCCAGTGCTCAACCACTGAGTCACACCAGTCAAGCTGACTATAGTTTTTAAGGGGCTTCTTGTAATCCGAGAAAAAGATAAGACTTAATTTATCCAAGAAAATAAGTACTAGCCTACCATTTTTATTAAAAAAACAACAATAAACGAAACAAAAAACCACTAGCAATGAGCTGATAATTATATATTTTCTACCTGTTCCAACAACTGCTATCCCTTTTTTCCATGTGAATTGGTATTTTATTCCCCCCTCCACCCCGCCCCTCGGAATGCACACATAAGCAACTCACAGGGCTGGGATTCTTTTATCAAGAGCTATGGATAATATCAGTTTCATGACAATTTAACAGGACACATCATTGAAAGTGGTTAGTAGTCAAGGGTTGAAGATGAATTTTGAAGGCCCTTTCTCTTTTATTTAAAAAAAAAATCATCTGACTCTGTGTATTTGTCATATATTCGCTCTCATCCACTTTGCAAAACTGAAGGACAGGATGAACAAGAATAGACCAGAAAGACAAGTATCACCCGATCTCACCCATATGTGGAATCTAAAGAACAAAATAAACTGATGAACGAAACAGATTCAGAGACACAGAAGCGTAGAACACAGGCTGACGAATCTCAGAGGGAAGGCAGGGGTGCGCGGGTGAGAAGAGGTCAGCCAAAGACTGTGTGTGCATATATGCATAACCCCTAGACGGGGAGGGGGGAGGGGTAGGGAGACAGCTCTCTCACATTGATGTTTCTCTCTGCCTCTCAATGAGGGGACAAGGGGGACATCTGTAATTCTTTCAATAACAGAGGGGTTTCTTTGTTTGTTTGCTTGCTTGTTTGCCAAAGAATAGGAACAGAATTTCTCAGGCTTTTTTGCTCACGAAAAACCAACAGGAAAGAGGAAAAGAGTGACAGCTTGACGCACTAATCACAGGTTGAGTCTGTACAACTTCAGTAGCCAACCAGGTCTCCAGGTGCTAATGTGCCTGCAAACAGACAGACCATCTTCAGCAAATCAAAAGCTACTGCTTCAGATCTCCTGCGGGCACCATTTCACATGCTTCTGAAGGGCGGGTCAATTGCCACGGGGACAGGGACAAGTACGGCAGACGAGCCCCAATGGCTGAGGTGTGTAAGAGCGACATGGCAAAGAGACTATCCAATGTCTGGACTCACTTGTAATAGCAGATTTCATAGCCCGTCCGCTTCCAGGTGGGCCTCCCGCGAAGAGCCTCCTTCACAGAATACATGGTGGGCTGCATTCCTACACAGAATAGAGGCCGGGTTAGTCCTCGGGGGTGAGAGAGCTGTAGCCGGCTGTCTGGTGGCCCTCAAGGATACCCAGGCCTGAAGTCTGCAACCTGTGGATGTCACCCTCCACCGCAAGAGAGGCTTTGCAGACATGATTAAAGGCTCTTGAGCCCAGCAGGTGTGGCTCAGTGGTTGAGCGTTGACCTATAGACCAGGAGGTCACAGTTCGATTCCCGGTCAGGGCACATGCCCAGGTTGTGGGCTCGATCCCCAGTGTGGGGTGTGCAGAAGGCAGCGGATCCATGATTCTCTCTCATAGATGTTTCTGTCTCTTTCTCCCTCTCCCTTCCTCTCTGACACCAATAAAAATCTTTTTTAAAAAATAAAAAAAGTTCAAGGCAGGGCAGGGGAGACAGGAAGTAGAGGAGAACCATGGGTGGTATGAACATCCCACGGCAGACTTCGGCTTTCCCTGCCATAGGAGCAGTTTGCCATGCACTGGCCACCGTCTTGCCATACCCGAAAACCAAAATGTGTCAACTCAGCCCTGGCTGGTTTGGCTCAGTGGCTAGAGCATCGACCTGTGGACTGAAAGATCCTGGGTTCGATTCCAGTCAAGGGCACGTACCTCCGTTGCAGGCTCCCAACCCTGGTTGGGGGCGAGCAGGAGGCCACCAATGGACGTGTCTCTCTCACATCGATGTTTCTCTCTGCCTCTCCCCCGCCCTTCCACTCTCTCCAAAAGTCAATAGAAAAAATATCCTCGGGTGAGGATTAAAAAATGTGTCAACTCAACTTCAAACGCTTCGGGAAGCCAGCGGGACTCTGGTAAGGATCCAAACGCTCTCAAGATGACACCATCCCTGTGTTACCCAGAAAGCCGCCGCCCCCACCAGCTCCTACCGTAGTTAAACTGGCTGTTGGGCTTCTCGTAGTTGATGATGTTGAAGCGGTACGGGGTGGCGGCCCTCATGCCCCGCACCTTGAAGTTGAACCACTGCTGGTACTGGGTGCAGTTGATGTCAGTGTTGATCAGCAAGTCGTACTCAAACCTGCCAAGGTGGGAGCAAGGGCGGAGGGTGAGAGGTCTTTAAGGGAACCTCCCACATTCCCACACTGAGAATCGGCAGATCTCGGGTTCCCGCGGGCAGATCTAAGACCCAGGGTGGATGGCGGGTGAGTGACACTTGGCAGCCACATGTCACAATATCGGACGCGGGCTGTGGACATGCCCGGCCAGCAGCGCACAGGGTCTTGGTATCAGAAGCGTCCGTTACACGTCCAGTGATTAAACCGCAATCAAGTGTCTAGCGAGCTGGAAGAATGCAAGTGTGCTACGGGCGTGGAGAAATGTCAATCCCAGCTGGTTGGAGAGCCTGTGACTAAAGCGAGACATTGCCTGGGAGCCTGTCTCCTCACATGGAAAATGAAAATAGTGTCCCAACTTCCAGTGCTGCTCGTAAAGATTAATTAATATGGTGCATGACCCAGTTGAGGTGGCTCAGTGGTTAAGCACTGACCTAGGAACCAACCAGGAGGTTATGGTTCAATTCCCAATCAGGGCACAATCCCAGGTTGCAGGCTCGATCCCCAGTGGGGGGCGTGCAGGAGGCAGCCGGTCAATGATTCTCTCTCATCATTGATGTTTCTATCTCTCTCTCTCCCTCTCCCTTCCTCTCTGAAATCAATAAAAATATTTTTTTTAAAAGAACTGACTCTTGGAATTCACTTGTGGTGGTTGCCAATTTGCATGGTGTAAGCACCACCACCACGGCTGATGGCAAGCTGCCAATCAATGAGAGGTCACTAAAAGCAGAGGGGAGAGATGGTCATACCTGCTCTCTTGAGCTGCCCGGGGCCACCCCGCTGCAGCTTTCTTTTATTTATTTTATTTATTTTTTTTTTTGGTTAATCCTCACCAGAAGATTTTTATTTTTTCCCATTGATGTTTTTAGAGAGAATGGAAGGGAGGAGAGAGGAGATAAAGAGAGAGAAGCATCGATGTGAAAGAGACACATTGATAGGTTGCCTCCCACACATGTCCCGACCAGGGCAGGGGATTGAGCCTGCAACCAAGGTGCGTGCCCTCGCCTGAGATTCGAACCCGAGACCCTTCGGTCCTCTGGCCAGCGCTCTAACCACTGAGAACACCGGTCAGGGCCCAGTGCCGTTTCCTGTACTTACTCACGCACTTGGATGGCTTTGCGCAGGTTTCCGGACTCGAACTTGGAGGAGAACCACAGGCAGTTGGGAGCCGTGCCTTGCCTGTAAGGAAGGAGGGGATGTGGGCACGGGCGTTACTGCCGCGGCTGGGTCCGGAGTGACATGTCTGAGAGGTGAGCTCTCTCTTCTAGGCTTGGAAGCCTCATGCTCGCCCTGCTGAGGGTAGGAGCAGGGAGGCCTCGCGAACAGGAAGCACGCTCCTGCCTCACAGCGCTGACAGAACTCTCCATGCTGCGCCCACCTCCCTCCCTTCCACCGACGGTCATGTCCACCTACCAAGGCTCGTCCACACTGAAGACGACTTTGTCTATCACGTCGCTGGGCTGAAGGAGCCTCCGGATATCCTCGAGTACCTTCACCCTGCGAAGGAAAATTAGAAATGCTTTCAAGGCTGACCCTCACTCCTTCCCCCACTCGTCCAATGATCCTCTTGGGAGTCATCGGAAACATAGGAAAGTTGCCCGGCGGGTGTGGCTCGGTGGTTGAGCGTCAACTCAGGAACCAGAAGATCGCTGGTTCGATTCCCGGTCAGGGCCCATGCCCAGGTTGTGGGCTCAATCCCCAGTAGGGGGCGTGCAGGAGCAGCCAGTCGATAAAGTTCCTCTCTCATCGATGTTTCTCTCTCTCTATCCCTCTCCCTTCCTCTCTCTCTCCCTCTAAAAATCAATAAAAACAGCCCTAGCTAGTTTGGTTCAGTGGATAGAGCATCGACCTGCAGACTCAAGGGTCCCAGGTTTGATTCCAGTCAAGGGCACGTGCCCGGGTTGCAGGCTCCATCCCCAGTAGGGGGCGTGCAGGAGGCAGCCGATCGTTGATTCTCTCTCACCATTGATGTTTCTCTCTCTCTTTCCCTTCCTCTCTGAAATCAATAAAAATATATCTTTTAAACAAAAACAGAAGAGAAAAACATAGCTCCTGAGTCAGGACCACCCTCACCTTTGGATCCCACGCTTGCGTTCCAACAGGGGTTCCGGGGAGTGCGATGGGCAGTGGCCCCAGAGGTCAGGGAACGCCGGCGTCTTGAAGTCAGCCACGGACTTGGTGCCTCTGGCTTTGGCCAGATAGACAAAGGGGTCGTGAAAGGGCACGTGCTGGGGGTGTGTCTGCAGAAGCTCATGGATTCCATCCGCAGTGCCCCCAGGGGGAGTGGAGCTGGGAGGGGAGGCGCCTGTCCTTGCACAGGAGGTCATGTCCATGTCCCAAGCATCCTCTTGGAGGAGAGTCTCAAGGTCAAGGACTTCCTTTCCGGAAGGATCCACCCCAAGCCCGTTGGGCTGGGCGTGTGGGTGCGGGTTCGTTCCAGGTCCATTTTTGGAAACGGGGTGCACGGGGGACCGCCCCATCTTGGCCTTGCTCAGGAGGGACGTCTCGGGGACAGCTTCCCTCTCCTGTCCCCGGGAGCTCTGGTCCTCATCCAGGCGACGCTGCTTCAGGGAGGCGGCGGTTGGAATGTGGAGGTGGTTGGCGTCAGGGTGGACGTCATCTCCGGGTGTGGGCTCCAGGGCCTTGGGGGGTAAAGCAGACAAGAACGTGTCAGTGTTCCCTCCCAGGGAGACAAAACGACCCCTCCCTGCCCTCACTCTCTGGGCCAGAGCTCAGCATAAACCCTGTGGATCAAGGAGCTTTCGCCAAGGTCTGCCACAGAAAGACTACGCTTCAAGAGTCAAAGACATGGCCCTGGCCGGTCTGGCTCAGTGGATAGAGCATAGGCCTGCGGGCTGAAGGGTCCCGGTTCAATTCCCCTCATGGGCGTGTACCTCGGTTGCAGGCTCGATCCCCAGCCTTGGTTGGCGCTCTTGTCGGAGGCAGCCGACCGATGTGTCCCTCTCACATCAATGTTTCGCTCTCTGTCTCTCTCCCTCCCTCCCGTCCACTCTCTCTAAAAATCAACAGGAAAATATCCTAAGGGTGAGGATTTTAAAAAAAGAGAGAGATATTCAAAC